>NC_135622.1:65829851-66183752 GCF_053574225.1 Canis aureus
ACCTACACCCCAATGTCCACAGCGGCCGGGTCCACAGTAGCCACACTGTGGCAGGGGCCTTGGTGCCCTGTGGCAGATGATGGATAAAAAGGATGGGAGATAGATGATGGTCACAGACAGAGGAATGGCACTCAGCTACCAAAGAGAATGAATCTTGCTATTTGCAATGACGTGGATAGAACTAGAGGGATCATGTTAAATGAAATAAGTCAGTTGGGAAAGAGAATGACCGTGTGGTGTCACTCATAGGTGGAATTAAAGAAGCAAAGCAGATAACAACTGTGAAGGGAAGGAACAACAAATAAGATGAAAACTGATGCAGGAAATACAGACTCTTAATGATAGGAAACAAACTGATGGTTGTTGGAGGCGGGGGGGTTAACAGGGGACTGGCATGAAGGAGGGCACGTGATGTCATGAGCACTGCTGTTATCTCCAACTGGTGAATCCGTGAATTCTTCCTCTGAAAGTATAATACACTATCCATAATTAATTTGGTTTAAATTAAATTAAATTTAAAAAATCAGTTGTATCAGAGCACATTTCCTTCTGGACTCTCTGTTTTGCTCCTTCAGCTTATGCCAGGACCACCCCCCGTGGGACTGGTTTGCCTAAGTAGGCTCCACGCCTCGTCCATGGCCCAGCCCAGAGCTAGAACTCACGACTCCTGAGATCAGGACCGGAGGTGAGGTCAGAAGTTAGATGCTTAACCAACGGAGCCAGTTGGGGGCCCAAGAACCACAATGCTTTATCCTGTGTCTCTGTGACATTGTTTGAAATAGGGAAGTGCTGCGTCCCGCTCTCTCCTGCTCCTCCAGTACTGATTTGCTGTCCGGGGTCATTTGTGGGGGCGGATGGATGTTATGGGTTTTTCTTTTCCTATTTCTAACATCTGCCACCATGATTTTGATAGGAATGACATTGAAACTGAGGGTGGCTTCAGGAACTGCGGACATTTTCACAAGATGAGGCTCCCACCCCACGAGCCCAGGAAGGTCTCTCAGAGCCTGGTATGGCTCAGTGCACAAGTCTTGTGCTCCTTTGGTTCAGTCTCATTATTTATTCTCCTTGATGCTCCTGAGAAGAATGAAGTCACGTCCTTCATTTCCTTCCTGAGTGCTCATTGTCGGGACACAGCAAGGCTACTCTGTTCTGTAGGGTCAGTTTGTGTCCTGTGACTTTACTTAACTCACTCCTTAGTTCTAACAGGTTTTGGTGGAGGCTCCAAGGTTTCATGTTTCCAGTACCGCATCTTCAGCATATAGGGACAGTGTGACGTCCCCCTTCCAGGTCTGGAACCTTTGCTGTTTACAGTTTAGTCCTAGAAAGCCCCACAATAGAATCAAACTGAGCCCAGGCCAAGGGCAGGAAACCCCTATTAGAATGAGAACAGAGCTCAATGCCCTTGAAGGCCCCATATCAAAATGTAAAGAGAACTTGAGGAATTGCTCTAGCCCTTCTGGAGGTTCCCGAGACCAGCCCTTAAAACTAAGCAAAAACCCACTCGGGGTCCAAGTCCCTGCTCCTCTGTGTCAGGCATACTTGGACAGAAGCTCGAGCTTGTAAATAAACCCTCATGTGTTTGCATCGTTGTGGGCTTCTCCATGCTTTCTCAGATTCGCAATCTTGGGCACAACAGTCTGAGATAAGAAAACAAAACCAAAAGCAGTTCGGACGCGGGCAAAGTGAAAGCAGGGTTCTGAGAGATGCGCTTCGGGCCTCTTCTGTGGAGGGCCTGCAGACTGGGGGGTGGGATGCTTAGCCCCAGAACCAGAGGACCCAGCGTCCCCACCTGCATCACACCAAACAGCGCCAAGTCTCAGGGAGCAGCACAGCGCCACCCGCTGGAGGCCAGAGGCGCTGAAGACCACCCTGCCCCTGACCCCGCAGGTGCATCTCCAGGCAGATGTGCACCTGACAATCAGCGCCATGGGCCATCCCCAGACCCCGCACAGACCACTCGCTGCCACCAAGTTGTCAGACCACAGAGGATGCAGATCCTCAGCGCCGCCTGGAAAGTAGGGTCTAGCTTCCTTTGTACTTTGTGCTTTATTATCATTTATTTTCTTTGATTCTATTTTATTAATTGCCTTATTTTATTTTTTACGTATGTACCTTATATATTTCTTATTTTTACTTTCATGGAACTTTAATTTTGTTTGTTATTTTGGGATTTAGAATCTTTTTACAAGGAGGCCAAAATAATCTAGTGGTTTTTTGGGGGGAGGGCAGTTGTTATTGTTTTTCTTGGTTTTTCTTTTTCTTCCCTCTTTCTTTTCTGGAAAAAGTAATGAGATCAAGAAATTCACCTCCATAAAATAACATGAGGTAGTACTCACAGCCAGGAAGTCCATCAATACAAATATATGATGTCTAACTACAGTTTAAAACAATGATTATAAAGATAGCATCTGGGCTGGAAAAAGAGCACAGAAGAAAACTAGAGAATCCCTTACAGTAGAAATAGAAGAACTAAAATTTAGTCAGGCAAATGTTAAAAATGAAATAAATGAGATGCAGTCCCAAGTGGAAGCCTTAAAAACAAGGAAAGTTATGGACCACAGAGGCAGACATAGGGAACTCAGCCACTTATTAAAACAATAACATTCATATCATAGGAGACTCAGAAGATCAAGGGAGAGAAAAGGTGGGCCTTACTCATCGAATAGAAATGACAGATACCCACCATTTGCTTCAAGGTGGATGTAACTGGAAGGTATTATGCTAAGTGAAGTAAGTCAATCGAAGAAGGACAAACATTGTATGTTCTCATTTACTTGGGGAATATAAATAATAGTGAAAGGGAATATAGGGGAAGGGAGAAGAAATGTGTGGGAAATATCAGAAAGGGAGACAGAACATAAAGTCTCCTACTCTGGGAAACGAACTAGGGGTGATGGAAGGGGAGGAGGGCAGGGGTCGGTGTGAATGGGTGATGGGCACTGAGGGGGGGCACTTGACGGGATGAGCACTGAGTGTTATTTTATATGTTGTCAAATTGAACAACAATGAAAAGTAAATATATTATTTAAAAAAAAAGAAAGAAAGAGGGAAAGAAAGAAATAGTGGCACCTGGGTGGCTCAGTCACTTAAGTTTCTGCCTTAAGTCAGATCATGATCCAGGTCCCAAGGAAGGCTCGCGGTTCAGCAGGGAACCTGTTTCTCCCTCTCCCTCTGCCCCTATCACTCATGGTTTTTCTCTCCTCTCTCTCTCAAATAAATAAATAACATCTTTGAAAAAGAAAAAAAACCCACAAGAAGAGAAATCTCCCATGTAGAAGAATTTCAAACAATTTGTGCAGACATTCCACCTTCAAGTTGATGAGCATAGCTTCCCACTCTTAAGTGTGGAATACACATAGTAACTTCCTTCTACAGAATATATTATGAAAAACGTAAAATAACAATGATAATATAATAATAATAATAGTAATAATAATAATAATAATAATGAAGAAGAAGAAGAAGAATCATCATCATCATCATCACTTAACTACGGGAAAAGATGACAAACACTACATCAGCAAGATGATCAGATCGATACCAAGTCTGATAAATCATGTTGATAGTATCTATCCTTTATATGATATAATGATAATGGCAGTATATCTCTGTATATAATCCGCAAAAATACTTCAATCATGATATAAACAACAGACATGTCCCAACTGAAGGAAATTTTACAAAATACTCTACTTCTCAAAGTGTTCCAGGGCAACAACAACTAGAAAAGGCTGAAAGAATGTCACAATCCAGAGGAGCCTAAGAAAACAGGAGGACAAATGGAATGTCATATGAGGGGTGGTAACTTAGCAAAAACTAAGGAAATCTGAATAAAGTATGGTCTTTGGTTAATGCGACTATTTTAATATTGATTCATTAGCTAATATTTGTACCATACTAATATATCAATAATTGGAGAAATTGAGTGCAAGTGCATGCGAATGCTCTGTACTATCTTCTCAATTTCCCTATAAATCTTTCTTGTTTTCCTAATAAATAAGATTTATTTTGAAAATTGACTTAAATGAATCAGGTTCCAAGTGTAAAGACACTTTAAGAATAGTTTAATTAACTTTTGCCTTATTCTTAAGGACTTCCTTCGATGGGAACAAAGTAAGAAGTTTATATCAGAAGGAAAGGAAAACACTTATGAACACGTATAATTCCTCCTCAACCTGAAAAGCAGGAACGGATAACAAATAGCAAAAATCAGATAAAAATACTTCTAGTATAATAGACACCATATTGCAAGGGCATTTAAAATTAGTAATGCATAACATTTATTTCCTTGACATTTATTTCCAAATTTCCAAACATTTATTTGTCTTCCAAAGAGTTCACAGTGTTTCAGTGTCAGTTGAAACAGGGGAAGAATCTCAGGGAAGAATCCTTCACATAATAATAAGACCATTGGTAATAATGTCTCTCAGTTCTTTCCAAATCCATAAAGATGCATTTCCTGAAAGTGACTGAGCTGTGAAGAAAGAGATGAGAAAACCTCATCCCTCTGAATTACTTGTGTCAGAATATTTTAAGCATAGTACTATGGATAGTAAATTATCCTTATTAACAGGAAATACATCTCAGATTGGAATCTGAGCAATCAGATGGGCAGAGAAAAAAGGCTTTGACTGGCTCTTCAACTTTTAAAGATAAAGGACAGCTTTTGTATGTACAAAGTCAGTTGTCAAGATAGCCTTAGGGAATAAGAGTCTGCAGCATCAAATCCCGCTGCACAGCCGGGATGACCGCACCCCAGCTCTTCCTGATCCCAAATCCCTGGGCCTGTGCCCCAACACAGGCTGCCATGCTGTGGTCATTTGCAATTGCTCTCTCAGGAGTTCTGGGGAAGGGGGAAGGAGCAAGATAGGATGGAACGGGACCCAAGTAGGCCGAGAAAATGAAGGCCTTTCCACTTTAAGTTCAGCGTTCAAACATGTCAAGCCATCCCAGGCCCCTGTGAAGAAGAGCTGAAATTTACATGCCTACAGTTACAGGAAAAAAACAAAAGTTTACAGCTTAATGTCCTAGAAAGCCCCACATTAGAATAAGAACTGAGCCCAAGCCAAGGGATGAAGGCGCCTATTATAATGGGAACAGAGGTCAATGCCCTTGAAGGCCCCATATCAAAATGTAAACAGAACTTGAGGAATTACTTCAGCCATTCTGGAGGTCCCCAAGACAAGCCCTTAAAAGCAAAACAGCACCGCAGGGTCCAAGTCCCTGCTCCGCTGTGTCCGTGTACTTGGACGCAAGCTCGAGTTTGGAAATCAATCCTTGTGTGTTTGCATCAGTGTCAGCTCTGTAGTGGTTTCTCGGATTCGCAATCTTGGGCACAACACCCCAATGTCCCCTCCCACCTGGGCTGAACCCCTATGCCATCCCACCCAGGCTGACCCTCAGTCACCTCTCCGCCCACAACAGCTGTGCACAGGCCCTCACACAGGTCCCACGGGCACGGTGGGCACTCCTGCCATCCCCAGCCTCCCAGAGGAAGGAAGGAGGTTCTGCAGGACACACTCGCATGGTTGCCCCAGGGCTCCCTGCTCAGCACGGCAGCTTGTGACATGTCAGGGTCTGTGTCCCTGATGCCTGCATCTCCTCCATGGTTTTCCCACAGTAAATGAAAGAGGAGGCCCTGGTCTCCTCCTAGGACATCACGGAGGTAGACTTGTACGTCAACAGGACGTTCAGCAGTCACATCATGTTTTGATACTACTACAGGGTAGGGTGAGGCTGAGGGGCCAGGGGGGATCGGGCTCCGGGGGAGGACCAGGGGTTTCTGGGTAGGGAACACGGGGCTTCTGAGGGCGGGGGAAGAACAGAAGCCAACAACACACGGCTGCATGGTAAGGTGCTGGGGATGACCCCCGTGACCCCTCCCCCGGAGTCTCGGGGATGAGGAGGCCACTAGGATGGGGACTCCAGGGGATGCCATGTGAGCTGAAAACCAAAGGGGTGAGGGACGGCCCCCTGAAAAGCAGGGGTTGGGGGTGCGGGCCGTGGGGGTCAGTAAGGGGACAAGGGGGCAGGGTGCATGGCTGTGACTGGAGGAGGACACACATCGATCCGATGAGAGTCAGACGGGTCAGGGTGACACCCCCTCTCGGTGCTTTATATATTTCTAAATTCTATGCATTTAATTTGAGACAATTTGCAATTTGTAAACATACATAGTATGATGACCCGAGATATTGTCCCCAGTCCAGCCAGGGCCCTGCACTGACCACACGGGGCCCCAGGGGCAAGTGTCACAGCAAACCCCAGACTGGGGTCACCTTTTTCTGTAGATTTCCCCTGTGGATCTTAGATAAAGGGTTTGCCGTGTGTCTGCCAGCCCCCCCACCACATCCCATTTCCCAGACCCACACCATCCCCTAACATCATCATCCCCCATGGCATAACCCCTACACCATCCCCCTCACACACACACAGCCTCACACAATCCTCACCCACACTATACCCCAACACAATCCCCCCTACACCATCCCCCACACTCTACCACCATCATACCCATGCCCCCACACCATCCACCCCCACACCATCGTCCCTGAGCAAGGACCTGATGAAGCTGCCCCCTGTGGGACATGCTCAGCCTCCCCAGGGTTCTATGGATACCCTGCTCCCATCAGAACCCCAGGTGTCCCATAGAGTACCCAGGGGTGGCAGGGAGGAGGGAAGACAGGGAGCCCCCTACAGGGTGTGTGCAGGTGAGTGTTGCAAAGGACCCACTGTGCCCTGCCATGCCCACTGTCCCTCCTGGAGCATGGCACACCCTGCACAGGACACCAGCCCCTAACCTAGAGGAACCTGGGCTGACTGGGCGCCAGGCTCTGCGGGGTTGGATGGATTTGAGCCCCCACCAGGCCCAACACAAAGACTAATGGGATCCAGCCCCCCATGGCCCTGGCCAGCCCTGGATTCTGGCCCCGGTCTGAGTGAGCTTTCTCACAGTTGGATGTGGCCTCCTGGGCACTGGGCGTGCACCCACAGATCCAGGTCGCTGACCTAGGGCAGACTGGGGGATCCCAGTACACCCCAGGGTGGGGAGAACAGGGGTAGGCCGGTGGGCCCCACCCACACCCACACCAGGAGGCAGGCTCGTACAGGTGCTGGGGCCCCAGGGGTCCCGAGGCCGGGGTCCAGCTGCCCTGCAGGGATCCAGCACAGGAGCCCATGAGCTGCAGTTCCAGGTCAGCTCTGCTGTCCTCAAAACCGTCACTCAGGCTGAAACCTCAGGACACACGCCTCCAACCAGAGTCCACACATGCTCCCAGGTGGGGGACTCCAGCACTCGCCCCTCCCACTCCGTGTGATTCTGGCTCTCCCCTAAAGACAGAAGGGTCTCCTTCCCCAGGGGAAGGCGCGCACCCTCTGCTCTTAGCCTGTTTGCTGTAAAAAGTCAATAAAGTGTTGTGGTGCAAAAATGCACAACCAGCCCGTTTCTGTGTCTCCCAGAACTCTGTGCATGGGGCATGGAGAGACCCACAGTGAGGAGGAGGGGGCACCACTGAGGCCCCAACCAGCCCATGCAGGGGTGCCGCTAGGCACACACAGCTGACGTCCCCACGTGCCATCCAGGGGTGGCCGGACACCAGGGTCAGGCCTCACAGACTTTACTGGGACTCAGCCTGTCCCCCGTGGGCCAGAATGGGCGGGAGAGTGTGACAGCCAGGGAGCCTCAGGTCACCAGGGTCTGTGCAAAGTGACCTGAGAGGTCACTGCTCCCTCTGTCCAGGGGACCGGGGCTGGCCGGATTCCAGAGCACTTTCTCCCTCCCCACATCCCTGTGCCTGGGTGTCTGGGGCACAGAGGGCCTGCGGGGTGGTCAGCGTGGCCATGGAAGTGATTTCAGGACAGCAGGCCCTTGTGTTGTGCCCAAGATTGCGAATCCAAGAAACCACCAAGGAGCCGACACCAATGCAAACTCCCAAGGGTTTCTTTACAAGCTGGAGCCCCCACTGGGACCAACCAAAAGTTGGTCCAAGTGCACCAGACACATTGCAGCAGGGACTTGGACCCTGAGACGAAGAGGCGAGGCAGCTTTATAGGGGCCAGTGGACCATGGGATACGCAGAAATTTGCACAGTCATGTTGGTCCACATGTAGGTGGCCAATTGAATTACACTTTACCCTATAGTATCCACTTGAGCTGGTCTATTACTTTGGTCAGAATCGCTGCGGGGTTTTGGCGGGCACAAATCATGGATACATTGTTATGAGCAGATTTCCGATTAGGGTGTGCCCAGCGGAATGACTAGGGTGGGGCAGCACCTTAAGCCATAAGCAGGTCATTTGGGGGTCATAGGGGAGGTGGCGGATGTAGCACAAAACGGAATCACTCCTGCTCTGCTTGTCCAGGGGAAGGGGATTTTTGTTAAATTTCCTGGGTCCCACACTTGCAGCTCATGCACCTGGACCACCCTCACCAGGTGGACTCAGCATGAACACCTTTTGGTGCTGGATCTCTCACACCAACGTGTGGAGCGCACCCTCCTTGCCCGAGTGAGTACGGGGTGGGTGAGCATGGGGCTCGGCCTGAAGGCCAGTCAGCACAGGGGAACAAGGAACCCCAGCCCCATCACCACTCTGACTCCCACATACAGGCAGCCTCATGGCTCCCCGCCATGGGCAGCCGGTTCCTCAGGAGCTCCCCCCAAGGGTGGCCCGAATGTCTGGCTCCCTGCTGGAGAGGCATTGGGGAGAAGAGAAGCAGCCGGCGCTAGGCAGGACCCACTGCCAGACATGGGAATGTGGCCGAGCCGGAACTTCCAGCTCAGCTGACCCTCCAGCGGAAAGACACTGCATGAGTGAGCCCCGGGGTGGACAGGAGAGCCCACCTAGCCACCCAGCGCCAGCACCAGAAATGATGTTGTGCCAACCATTTCCGGGTTTTGGGTTACCCAGCCAGAGGATATGATAGCTGCACGTGATAGCTGCATGTGATAGACACACACACCCCAAAACCAACAAAAGTCAGAATCCCCCCAATGTTCTCAAACAGCAGCCGGATGGTTACATACACCACACTGTGATCCCCAAAAGGATACATGGAAGACGCTATAAATCACGACTGCAGATGTGCTGAAGGCACGGAGATGTGCCTGCTGGGTTCCAACAAGGGCACAGAGGGGAAGGAAGCATCCTAAGGACGGGGGGGCCCCTGCTAGGAAAGGACACCAGTTCCCTGTGAAGGCTACAGAGGGTAAAATCTCTCCTTCTCTTTTTGTGCTTCTGGTTTTCCTCCACATGCCATTTTCCTCAATCATATTAGAAAGAATTTATTTTATGTTTTTAAATTTCTTTTTATTGGAGTCTAATTTGTATGAATTCTTCTTTCAGCATGGGTGTCATTCAGGGGAGAAGGAGAGATAAAGATTTTCCTAGACAGGCAACATATAAAGGAGTTCATGACCACTTAATCAGTCCAGTAAGGAATTTTAAGAGGGACTCTTCTAGTGGGGGAAAAAAAGAGACCAAAAGAAACAAAGACTAGAAAGGCCCAGAGAACATCACCAGAAACACCAACTCTTCCAGAAACACAAAGGCACAAAGTTCATATCTTTGAATAATCACTCTGAATGCTGATAGACTAAATGCTCCAATCAAAAGATATAGAGTATCAGAGTGGCTTAAAAAACAGGATCTGGGATGCCTGGGTGGCTCAGGGATTGAGCCTCTGCCTTTGACTCAGGGTGTGATCCTGGAGTCTGGGATCAAGTCTCATATTCTGCTCCTGGTGGGGAGCCTGCTTCTCTCTCTGCCTAATTTTCTGCCTCTCTCTCTCTCTCTCTCTCATAAATAAAATCATTATTTAAAAATCAAGATCCATCTGTATGCTGCCTACAAGATTCTCACATTAGACTTATAGACACCAGGAGATTGAAAGTCAGGGGATGGAAAATCATCTATCATGCTAATGGATATCAAAAGAAAGCTGGAGGACCCATACTTATATCAGACTAACTAGATTTGAAACGAAACCCTGGGGGACACCTGTTGGCTCAGTGGTTGAGCATCTGCCTTTGGCTCAGGGGGTGATCCTGGGATCCCAGAATCAAGTCCCACATTGGCCTCCATTTGTGGAGCCTGACTTTCCCTCTGCCTATGTTTCTGCCTCTGCTTCTTTGTGAATCTCTCATGAATAAATAAATAAAATATTTAAATTTCAAACAAGAAAGAACAAATACTGTAAGAAGAGATGAAGAAGGGCATTATTTCATAATTAAAAAGACTCTCTATCAAGATCAAACAAGTAAATATTTATGTTGCCAACATGGGAGTACCTAAATATAGAAACCAATTAAAAACAAACATACAGGAACTCACTGATAATAATACAATGACAGGGGATTTTAACACCTAAATATGGCAATGGACCAATCGTGTATACAGAAAATCAACAGGGGAACAATAGCCTTGACACACTGGACCACAGGGACTCAACAGATATAGTCTGAACATTTCATCCTAAAGCAGAACACCTTCCTTCATTTTTTTTATTATTTACGATAGTCACAGAGAGAGAGAGAGAGAGAGAGGCAGAGACATTGGCAGAGGGAAAAGCAGGCTCCATTCACTGGGAGGCTGACATGGGATTCGATCCCAGGTCTCCAGGATGGCGCCCTGAGCCAAAGGCAGGTGCTAAAACGCTGCGCCACCCAGGGATCCCTACACATTCCTTTCAACAGCACATGGGACATTCTACAGAACAGATCATATCATGGCCAACAAATCAGCCCTCAGCAGGTACTACAGTTACAAGAAGGTTGATATCACACCCTGCACAGTTTTGGACCAGACACTATGAAACTTGAAGTCAACAGTAAGAAAAAAAAAATTGGACAGACCAAAAATATGTGGAGATTATGAACATCCTACTAGAGAATGAATGGAGTAACCAAGAAATTAAATAGGAAATTTAAAACAAATGAAAATGAAAACATGTTTCTCAAAACATCTGGGATGTAGCAAAGGCAGTTGTAAGAGGGAAGTACATAGCAATACAGGCCTACCTCAAGAAACAAGAAGTCTCCAATACACAACCTAACCCTACACCTAAAACAGCTGGAAAAGGAATAGCAAACATAGCCTGAAGCCTACAGGAGAAAGGAAAAAATAAAGATGAGAGCAGAAATAAACAATGCAGAAACAACAAAACAGTAGAATGGAATAACGAAACTAAGAGCTGGTTCTTCAAAATAATTAATAAAATAGACAAAGCCCTAGCCAGCCTTATCAACGAGAAAAGAGAAAAGACCTAATAAATAAAATCAAAAATGAGACAAGAGAGAGCACAATCAACACCAGAAAAATAAGACAATTATAAGGGAATTCTATGAAAGGTTATATGCTAACATCTGGGAGACCAGGAAGAAATGGACAAGTCCCTAGAAATGTGCAAACGAGCAAAACTGAAATAGGAAGAAATAGAAAATGTGAACAGACCCATAACTAGCAAAGGAATTGAATCAGCAAGGCACCTGGGTGCCTCAGTGGTTGAGCATCTGCTTTGGCTCAGGACACGAACCCGGACTCCTGGGGCATCAAGTCCCACATCAGGCTCCCCACATGGAACCCCATTTTCACTCTGTCTATACCTCTGCTTCTCTGCGTCTCGCATGAATACATAAATAAAATAAAATAAAATCTTTAAAATACATAAAGAAAAAGATATAAAGATGTGAAAGGACCCAAGTAAAATCACAAATGAGAAAAGAGAAATAACCACCAACACTAGAAATACAAATGTTTATAAGAGAACATTATGAAAAAACATATGCCAGCAACCCCGAACCTGGAAGAAATAGATCAATTCCTAGAAATATATAACAAAGGAAAAATGAAAAAGGAAGAAATAAGAAACTTGAACACACAGATAACAGGCAGAGAAATTGAATCAGCAATCAAGAATCTCCACACAGGAGACGCTTATATCAATAGAATAGAATGGAAAGCCGAAACAAGATACAAACCTGTAACACTATGGTCCATTAAACGACAACAAGGAAGGAAGGAATATCCAAAGCACAAAGACCGTCTCTTCAACAAACCCTAACCCTGACACCAGGATATGTACAAATGGTGTTGGGAAAACCAGGCAGCCACACGCAGAAGAATGAAACTGGACCACTTTCTTACACCATATATATAAAAAATAAATTCAAAATGGATGAAAGCCCTAAATGTGGGACCTGAAATCATACAAAAAAGAAAAGATAGGCAGCAACATCTTTGACATTGGCCATTGGATCTGCTTACCAGATATGCGTCTGAGGCAAGCGAAACAAAAGCAAAAATCCTATTGGGAGTTCATCAAATTGCAAAGCTTCTGCAAAGTGAAGGAAACAAGCAACACTAAAATGCAACATATAAAATGAGAGGAGATATTTGTAAACAACACATCCAATAAAGAGTCAGTATCCAAAATACATAAAGCAAATATAAATGTCAGCATCCTAAACACAAATTATCCAACTGCAGATGGGCAGAAGACATGAATGGACGTTCTCTCTGTCAAGACATCCAGATGGCCACCAGACACATAGACAGACACCCAGCGTCACCCATCATCAGGGAAATGCAAACCAAAACCACAATGAGATGTCACCTGACAGCTGTCGAAATGGCTAAAATTAACAACACAAGAAACAACAGGTGTTGGTGAGGCTATGGAGAAGGGGGAGCCCCCTTATACTCCTCGTGAGCATGAGATAAGGTGCAGCTACTGTGCAAAACAGTGTGGAGGGTCCTCAAGAAGTTAAAAGTAGAAGTACCCTATGATTCCAAAATTGCACAGCTAGGTATTTATCCCGAGGATATAAAAGTAGTCTCTTAGATTCAAAGAGGGACACGCAGCCTAGTGTTTGTAGCAGCATTATCAACAAGAGCCAAACTGTGGATACAGCCCAGATGTCCATCTACAGATGAATGGGCAGAGACGATGTGGTAAATATACACACTGTGACATCACTCGGTCATCAAAAGGATGAAATGAAGCCATTTACAATGACATGGGAGAAGTGGAGTTATGCTAAATGAACTCAGTCAGCCAGAGAAAGACAGATATCAAATACCATACAATTGCATTCACAAGTGAATTTTAAGAAACCAAACAAACTGGCAAGGGGATTGATGGGGTGGGATGAGAGAAGCAAACCAAGAAACTCACTCTTAACCACAGAGAATAAACTAATAGATAAGAGGAAGGTGGGGGGGATGGGGAATCAGGCTATGGGGATAGTGGAGGGCACCTGTGACCAGTACCAGGCGTTGTATCCAGGGGTCTAACCACTATGTGGTAAACCTGAAACTATATCATACTGTGTTTACAAACAGGAATTCAATAAAACTTAAAATAATAATTGGTAGTATAGAGGATACATGTGCACACAAGAGATAAAATCAGAAAGGCAACTGAAAGTCCAAATAAAGAGTATTTAGAGCCCCAAATCCCCTCCTTAGCTCAGCTCGGGAGAAGCCTGCCATGTCTATTCTCACCCCAGCAGAAGCCTGTATTTTGATTCTCTGGGGAGGCCACTGACTTGGTGGAGTCAAGGTACCTTTGAACCCAAAACCTAAATAGAGTGCGTAAAACTAAACTGCCCAAGATACTAGGAGTCCCAGTGCAGGCACAGGTCAAGACTGAAACTCTAACCATACACAGGCATAACCCTAACCCTACACTTAATCCTAATGTTAACTGAAACCTAAAACAAGACCCATCACTAATCGACAACCAAACACAAACCCCAAGACAGAAACACATTCACTGAACCTACCTGCCAAGCCTCACCCTAACTCCTTAACCTATTCTTAGGTTTCCTTAACCCTGACCGCTACCTTAAATCTAACCCTAACCTTAACCTCTAACCCTAACCTTAAATTAATATACTCAAATCCTATTCCGAAACTTTTCCTGTACCCTAACCCTAACCCTCTAATACTAACCTATCTCATACCCCAAAATGTACCCTAACCCGTACCCTAAAACTAACCCCTAAGCCACTGCCTAACCCTATCTCTTACCCTTTTCCAAAAAGGTACCCTGACCCTACCCTGACCCTGACCTGACCATTACCTCTAACCAAACACGAACCCTATCCTAACCCCTATCCTAGCCCTACCGCTCACCCTAACTCTAAAGCTAGCCCTAAATTTAACCCTAACCCCTAACCCTAACAACTAACCCTAACTCACATCCTAACACCTAATCCTAACTGCAAACTTAATCACAACCCTAACACTAACCATAACCCTAACCCCAACTCCTAACATCCTGCCCTAATCCCTAAGCCTAAACCCTAACCCTAACTCTAAATCCTGTCCCTAACACTAACACTAAACCCTTTCCCTAATCCCTAACCCCCATCCAACTCCGAAACACTGACCCTTACCTTATCCCTCATGCTATCCTCTAATCCGTAACCATAAGCATAATCACTAAACCCTAACATCTAACCTAACAACCAACTACCTCCCCTCCCCTGACCCTACCATACATTCTATCCATTCACTTACCCTGTGGTTCTGAGTAGTCCCTTCTGAGGTGGACGTGGCCCCAACAGTGCCTCCAGAGTCCTCCAGGGGGTGCTGAGGAAGCCAGGATCCTGTGAGTGCGGACGTGGCCCCACGTGTTCCTGAGTCATAGTCAGTGAGTCCTGAGGACGCCGGGTCTCCTGTCACTGTGGACTATGCCTCACATCCTCTGGAAGCCTCACAGCAAGTCCTCAGGAGGCCGAGGGCTCCTGTCAGCCTGGACATGGCCCCATGGCCTCCAGAAAACTCACCGCGGGTCCTGAGGGGGCTGTGGGCTCCTGTCAGCATAGACACAGCCCCATATATCCCGAAGTCAAAGGGCAGGTCCTTAGGAGGCCGGAGACTCCTGTCAGTGTGGATTCGGCACCCACATCTTTCTTAGGCCTCACCAAAGGCCCTGACAAGGCTGAGGTCTCCTGTCTGCATGGAAGCATCACCATATTTCCCGAAGTCTACACCGGGGGTCCTGAGGACGTCAGCGTCCTGTTGTGTGGGCATGGCCCCATGTCCTCCCATAACGTCACTGCAGGTTCTGAGGACGCCAGGGCTGCTGACACCGTGGATGCGGCCCTCACCTTCCAGAAGCCTCAACTTATGTCCTGAGCGGCCCGGGAGCTCCTGCCAGAGTGGACACGGCACCACAGCTTCCTGAAGCCTCCCTACAGGTCCTGAAGTGGCCCAGGTGTTCCTGTCAGGGTGGATGCTGGCCCACATCTTCCTGAAGCCTCACCACGGTTCCTGAGGAGACCGGGGCTCATCAGCATGGTGCATCCCCACGTCCTCCTCAGGCCTCCCCAGCACAGGTGGGCTCCTGTTAGTGCAGGTGGACAAGGCCTACTGAGCCTTTGCGGCCCTTGGGCAGGGCCTGGGCTTGGGCGCCTCCTGCAGGACGCTCAGGCACTGCAGGAGGCCATGTAGGAGGCAGCATCCTTGTGCACAGGTCCACACCTGCCTCCTTCCAGGCTACAGCTGAGGCCTATGAGCTTCGGAAACGTCTCACTGAAAAGGAGCCCAATACCTGGCTTCCCCAGAAATAGTTAAGGACAAGGAGTTGGAGCCCACAGGATGCAAAATGAAATGTGGACCAGACTTTAACAACGTCCTGCAAAACTCACTCAACCCTCTTACTCTGTGGGCGGTACCGCAGGCTGGCACAGCCACCCTGGAAACGGTGTGGAGGCTCCTCAGGAAGTTACAAATAGAGACGCTCTGCGACCAGCAGGTGCACGGCCTTAGCTCACCCCGAAGATACAGATGCATGAGACTCGGGGACACCTGCATCCCAATGTCCACAGCAGCCGGGTCCACAGTAACTACACTGTGGGAGGAGCCTCGGTGCCCTCAGGCAGATGATCGATAAAGAGGATGGAAGATAGATGATGGTCATAGATGATAGTTAGATGATAGGAACGGTACTCAGCTATCAAAGAGTAGAAAACATTGTCATTTGCAATGACGTGGATAGAACTAGAGGGATCATGTTAAGTGAAATAAGTCAGTCAGGAAAGAAAATTACCGTATGGTTGCATTCATAGGTGAAATTAAAGAAGCAAAGCAGATGAGCATCTGTGAAGGGAAGGAAATACAAATAATATGAAAACAGAGATGGAGGAAAAAGAGACTCAATCACAGGAAACAAACTGAGGGTCTCTGTAGGGGAGGGGAGTGGAGGGACAGGGTAACTTGTAGACGGGCATAAAGGAGGGCACGTGATATCATGAGCCCTGGTGTTATCTCCAACTGGTGAATCCCTGAATTCTACCTCTGAAAGTATAATACACTATACTGTTAATTAATTAGGTTTAAATTGAATTAAGTTTAAAAAATCAGTTGACGGTATCGGAGTGCATTTTCTTCCAGGCTCTCTATTCTGCTCCTTCAGCTTATGCCAGAACCACACCACTGTGGGTTTAGTTTGTTTAAATAGGCTCCATGCCTCATCCACAGTTCAGCAAAGGGCTGGAATTCATGACCCCGAGATCAAGACCAAGGGTGAAGTCAGGAGTTGAATGCTTAACCAACGGAGCCAGCTGGGGCCCTAGAACCACACTGCTTTATCCTGTGTCTCTGTGACATTGGTTGAAATAGGAAAGTGGAGTTAGGGGCAAGATGGCGGAATTGTAGTGTCCCCAAATCACCTGTCCCCACCAAATTACCTAGATAATTTTCAACATCCTGAAAATCTATGAATTCGGCCTGAGATTTAAAGAGAGACCAGCTGGAATGCTACAGTGAGAAGAGTTCACACTTCTATCAAGGTAGGAAGAGGGGGGAAAGAAATAAAGAAACAAAAGGGGATCCCTGGGTGGTGCAGCAGTTTAGCGCCTGCCTTCAGCCCAGGGCGCGATCCTGGAGACCTGGGATTGAATCCCACGTCGGGCTCCTGGGGCATGGAGCCTGCTTCTCCCTCTGCCTGTGTCTCTGCCTCTCTCTCTCTCTCTGTGTGACTATCATAAATAAATAAAAATAAAAAAAAAGGAAACAAAAGGCATCCAAGGGGGAGGGGCCCCAGGAGGTTCTGGGCTAAGGCCTGGGCGAGTGCCTCCAGGATAAGAAAGCTCTGACCCAGAGAAGCAGGAGCTTCACCAATCTTCCTGGGTGGAAAGGCACCCGCAGGGAGTTGGAGCAGGATGCCAAGAGGCGAGGATGCCCTCGGGCTCCCTGGAACACTAATAGACACCTGCGCGCCCAGGAGACTGCACCATATCCCACGGCCGAGCTCCCTAAAAGACTGCAGGGCCCACAGCTGGACCCGGAGCAGCTTTGAGGGGCTTGGGCGGTGGCTCCACATGGAGGGGGCTGTGAGGCCAGGGCTCGGAGTGGGCTCCGGCAGAGGAAGAGGATCCCTGCGGAGAGGGCTGTGGGGCTCTGGGACCAGCTCAGAGGGGCTCGGGCAGTGGCACTGTGGAGACAGCTGTGTGGCCGGGAGGGGGAATCCAACAGCGCAGGCACTGGAGCACAGGGTGCCAGGACACAGCCCAGGATCCGGCCTCCCCCTGGGACAGGTAGAGCCTGGGAAGGCCCACGACAGCTAAGACGCTTCTGCCCAGAGCGGAGCAGATCAGCGTCCCCGCCTTGGCACCTCCAGGCCCTGCAGAGGGAGAGCTCCATAGTTACTGTGGGAGCTGAATCCAGGGCTCCAGAGCTGCCGGCGTCACTGGGATGGTTCCTACTGGGGCCTCACAGGTTAAATGAGCCCTGTACCAGGCAGAGGGCAGAGCAGCTCCCCCAAGAGCTAACACCTGAAAGTCAGCAAAACAGGCCCCTCCCCCAGAAGACCAGATAGACGTACAACTTCCAGGGAAAGTCAAGGGACTTAAGTATACAGAATCAGAAGATACTCCCCGTGGTTTTTTCTTTTCTTTTCTTTTCTTTGATTTCTTTTTGATTTGTTTGCATCCCCCACCATTTATTCCTTTCTTTCTTTTTCTTTCTCTTTTTATTCTCTTTTTTCTTTTTTTCTTCCTTTTCTCTTTTTCTCTTTTCTTTCCTTCTTTCTCTCTCTTTTTCTCCTTTTCCCAATACAACTTGTTTTTGGCCACTCTGCACTGAGCAAAATGACTAGAAGGAAAACCTCACCTCAAAAGAAAGAAACAGTCCTCTCTCCTAAGAGTTACAAAATACGGATTACAATTCAATGTCAGAAAGCCAATTCAGAAGCACTTATACAGCTACTGGTGGCTCTAGAAAAAAGCATAAAGGACTCAAGAGAATTCATGACTGCACAATTTAGATCCAATCAGGCAGAAATTAAAAATCAATTGAATGAGATGCAATCCTAACTAGAAGTCCTAATGATGAGGGTTAATGAGGTGGAAGAACAAATGAGTGATATAGAAGACAAGTTGATGGCAAAGAGGGAAACTGAGGAAAAAAGAGACAGACAATTAAAAGACCAGGAAGACAGATTAAGGGAAATAAACGACAGCCTGAGGAAGAAAAACCTACGTGTAATTGGGGGTCCTGAGGGCGCCAAAAGGGACAGAGAGCCAGAATATGTATTTGAACAAATCCTAGCTGAAAACATTCCTAATCTGGGAAGGGAAACAGGCATTCAGATCCAGGAAATAGAGAGATTCCCCCCCCAAAATCAATAAAACCCATCAAACCTCGACATTTAATAGTAAAGCTTGCAAATTCCAAAGATAAAGAGAAGATCCTTAAAGCAGCAAGAGACAAGAAATCCCTGAACTTTATGGGGAAGAGCATTAGGGTAACAGCAGACCACTCCAGAGAAAACTGGCAGTTCAGAAAGGGCTGGCAGGATATATTCAGGGTCCTCAATGAGAAGAATAGGCAACCAAGAATACTTTATCCAGCAAGGCTCTCATTCAAAATGGAAGGAGAGATAAAGAGCTTCCAAGACAGGCAGGAACTGAAAGAATATGTGACCTCCAAACCAGCTCTGCAGGGAATTTTAAGGGGGACTCTTAAAATTCCCCTTTAAGAAGAAGTTCAGTGGAAAAATCCACAAAACAAGGACTGAATAGATATCAAGATGACACTAAACTCATATCTGTCAATTAGTAACTCTGAATGTAAACAGGCTTAATGACCTATCAAAAGGCGTAGGGTTTCAGACTGGATAAAAAAGCAGGACCCATCTATTTGCTGTCTACAAGAGACTCATTTTAGACAGAAGGACACCTACAGCCTGAAAATAAAAGGTTGGAGAACCATTTACCATTCAAATGGTCCTCAAAAGAAAGCAGGGGGAGCCATCCTTATATCAGATAAACTAAAATTTACCCCGAAGACTATAGTGAGAGATGAAGAGGGACACTACATCATACTTAAAGGATCTATCCAACAAGAGGACATACAATCCTCTACATATATGCTCCAAATGTGGGAGCTCCCAAACATTTAAATCAATTAATAACCAAAGTGAAGAAATACTTAGATAATAATACACTTATACTTGGTGACTTCAGTCTAGCCTTTTCTATACTCAATAGGTCTTCTAAGTACAACATTTCCATAGAAATGATAGCTTTAAATGATACACTGGACCCGATGGATTTCACAGAAATCTACAAAACTTTACATCCAAACTCAACTGAATACACATTCTTTTCAATTTCAAGTGCACATGGAACTTTCTCCAGAATAGACCACATACTGGGTCACAAAACGAGTCTGAACCAATACGAAAAGTTTGGGATTGTCCCCTACATATTCTCAAACCATAATGCCTTGAAATTAGAACTAAATCATAACAAGAAGTTTGGAAGGACCTCAAACACGTGGAGGTGAAGGACCATCCTGCTAAAGATGAAAGCATCATAGGAAATTAAGGAAAAATTAAAAAGATTCATGGAAACTAATGAGCATGAAGATACAACCGTTCAAAATCATTGGAATGCAGCAAAAGCAGTCCTAAGAGGGAAATACATTGCAATACAAGCATCCATTCAAAAACTGGAAAGAACTCAAATACAAAAGCTAACCTTACTCCTAAAGGAGCTAGAGGAAACACAGCAGATAGATCCTACACCCAACAGAAGAAGAGAGTTAATTAAAATTCGAGCAGAACTCAAGGAAATCGAGACCTAAAGAAATGTGGAACAGATCAACAGAACCGGGAATTGGTTCTTTGAAAGAATTAATAAGATACCTAAAGCATTAGCCAGCTTTATTAAAAAGAAGAGAGAGAAGACTCAAATTAATTAAATCATGAATGAGAAAGGAGAGATCACTCCCAACACCAAGGAAATACAAACGATTTTAAAAACATATTATGAACAGCAATACGCCAATAAATTAGGCAATCTAGAAGAAATGGACGCTTTCCTGGAAAGCCAGAAACTACCAAAACTGGAACAGGAAGAAATAGAAAACCTGAACAGACCAATAACGAGGGAGGAAATTGAAGCAGTCATCAAAACCTCCCAAGACACAAAAGTCCAGGGTCAGATGGCTTCCCATGGGAATTCTATCAAACGTTTAAATAAGAATCTATACCTATACTACTAAAGTTGTTTGGAAAGATAGAGATGGAGTACTTCCAAATTCGTTCTATGAGGCCAGCATCACCTTAATTCCAAAACCAGACAAAGACCCCACCAAAAAGGAGGATTACAGACCAATATCCCTGATGAACAGGGATGCAAAAATTCTCAACAAGATACTAGCCAATAGGTTCCAACAGTACATTAAGAAAATTATTCATCATGACCAAGTAGGATTTATCCCTGGGACACAAGGCTGGTTCAACACTCGTCAAACAATCAATGTGATTCATCTTATCAGCAAGAGAAAAACCAAGAACTGTATGATCCTCTCATTAGATGCAGAGAAAGCATTTGACAAAATAGAGCATCCATTGCTGATCAAAACACTCAGAGCGTAAGGATAGAGGGAACATTCTTCGACATCATAAAGGCCATCTATGAAAAACCCACAGCAAGTATCATTCTCAATGTGGAATCACTGGGAGCTTTTCCCTTAAGATCAGGAACAAGACAGGGATGTCCACTCTCACCACTGCTATTCAACCTAGTCTGGAAGTCCTAGCCTCAGCAATCAGACAACAAAAAGAAATAAAGGCATTCAAATTGGCAAAGAAGAAGTCAAACTCTCCCTGTTCGCTGATGACATGATACTCTACCTATAAAACCCAAAACCCTCGCACCCAAGATTGCTAGAACCCATACAGCAATTTGGTAGCATTGCAGGATACAAAATCAATGCCCAGAAATCAATGGCATTTCTATACACTAACAATGAGACAGAAGAAATAGAAATTGAGAAGTCAATCTCATTTACAATTGCACCCAAAAGCATAAGATACCTAGGAATAAACCTAACCAAGGAGGTAAGGAACTCAACCATAAACACTATAGAACGCTTCTGAAAGAAATTGAGGAAGACACAAAGAGATGGAAAAATATTCCATGCTCATGGATTGGCAGAATTAATATTGTGAAAAAGTCAATGTTACCCAGGGCAATGTACACGTTTAATGCAATCCCTATCAAAAGACCATGGACTTTCTTCAGAGAGTTAGAACAAACTATTTTAATATTGGTGTGGAATCAGGAAAGACCCCGAATAGCCAGGGGAATTTTAAAAAAGAAAACCATATCTGGGGGCATCACAATGCCAGATTTCAGGTTGTACTACAAAGCTCTGGTCATCAGGACAGTGTGGTACTGGCACAAAAACAGACTCATAGATCAATGGAACAGAATAGAGAATCAGGAAGTGAACCCTCAACTTATGGTCAACTGATATTTGATAAAGTAAGAAAGACTATCCATTGGAAGAAAGACAGTCTCTACAATATATGGTGCAGGGAAAATGGACATTCACAGTCAGAAGAATGAAACTAGACCACTCTCTTTCACCATACACAAAGATAAACTCAAAATGGATGAAAGATCTAATTGTGAGACAAGAGTCCATCAAAATCCTAGAGGAGATGGGATCCCTGGGTGGCGCAGCGGTTTAGCGCCTGCCTTTGGCCCAGGGCGCGATCCTGGAGACCCGGGATCGAATCCCATGTCGGGCTCCCGGTGCATTGAGCCTGCTTCTCCCTCTCTCTCTGTCTCTGCGTCTCTCTCTCTCTCTCTCTCTCTCTGATGACTATCATAAATAAAAAAAAATCCTAAAGGAGAGCACAGGCAACACCCTTTTTGAACTCAGCCACAGTAACTTCTTGCAAGATAAATCCACGAAGGCAAAAGAAACAAAAGCAAAAATGAATTATTGGGACTTCATCAAGATAAGAAGCTTTTTCACAGCAAAGGATACAGTCAACATAACTAAAAGACAACCTAAAGAATGGGAGAAGGTGGGGATCCCTGGGTGGCTCAGCGGTTTAGCGCTTGCCTTTGGCCCAGGGCGCAATCCTGGAGTCCCGGGATCGAGTCTCACATCAGGCTGCCTGCATGGAGCCTGCTTCACCCTCTGCCTCTGTCTCTGCCTCTCTCTCTCTCTCTCTATCATGAATAAATAAAAAAAATTAAAAAAAAGAATGGGAGAAGGTATATGCAAAAGTCGTATCAGATAAAGGGCTAGTTTCCAAGATCTATAAAGAACGTTTTAAACTCAAACCCAAGGAAACAAACAATCCAATTATGAAATGGGCAAAAGACATGAAGAGAAATCTCACAGAGGAAGACATTGACATTGCCAACATGCACATGAAAACATGCTCTGCATCACTTGCCATCAGGGAAATACAAATCAAAACCACAATGAGATACCACCTCACACCAGTGAGCATGGGGGAAATTAACAAGGTAGGAAACCACAAATGTTGGAGAGGATGCAGAGAAAAGGGAACCCTCTTACACTGTTGGTAGGAATGTGATCTGGTGAAGCCACTCTGGCAAACTGAGTGGATGTTCCTCAAAGAGTTAAAAATTTACTTGCCCGACGACCCAGCAATTGCACCTTTGGAGATTTACCCCAAAGATTCAGATGCAAGGACACACCGGGACTCCTGCACCCCGATGTTTATAGCAGAATGTCCACAGTAGCCAAACTGTGGAAGGAGCTTTGGTGTCTATTGTAAGATGAATGTGTAAAGAAGATTTGGTTTATGTATAAAATGGAATATTATTTAGGCATTAAAAATGACAAATACGCACCATTTGCTTCAACGTGGGTGAAACTGGAAGGTATTATGCTGAGTGAAGTAAGTCAATTGGAGAAGGACAAACAGTGTATGTTCTCATTCATTTGGAGAATATAAATAATAGTGAAAGGGAATATAAGGGAATGGAGAAGAAATGTGAGGGATATATCAGAATACGAGACAGAAAATAAAGACACCTAACTCTGGGAAATGAACTAGGGGTGGTGGAAGGGGAGGTGTGCAGAGGTTGGGGGTGATTGGTTGACGGGCACTGAGGGGGGCACTTGACGGGATGAGCATTGAGTTTTATTCTGTATATTGGTAAATTGAACACAAATAAAAAATTAACTTATTAAAAAACGATTCATGGAAACTAATGAGAATGAAGATACAACCGTTCAAAATCTTTGGGATGCAGTACAAGCAGTCATAAGGGGGAAACACATCGCAATAGAAGCCTCCATTCAAAAACTGTAAAGAACTCAAATACAAAAGCTAACCTTACACATAAAGGAGCTAGGGAAAATACAGCAGATAGATCCTACACCCAAGAGAAGAAGATAGTTAATTAAGATTATAGCAGAACTCAATGAAATCGAGACCAGAAGAACTGTGGAACAGATCAACAAAACCAGGAGTTGGTTCTTTGAAAGAATTAATAAGATACATAAACCAATAGCCAGCCTTATTAAAAAGAAGAGAGAGAAGATTCAAATTAATAAAATCATGAAAGAGAAAGGAGAGATCACTACCAACACCAAGGAAATACAAACGATTTTTAAAACATATTATGAACAGCTATACGCCAACATTTAGGCAATCTAGAGATATGGACGCATTCCTGGAAAGCCAGAAACTACAAAAACTGGAGCAGGAAGAAATAGAAAACCTGGAAAGGCCAATAACCAGAGAGGAAATTGAAACACTGATCAAAAACCTCCCAAGACACAAAAGTCCAAGGCCAGATGGCTTCCCAGGGGATTTCTGTCAAACGTTTAAAGAAGAAAACATACGTATCCTACTAAAGCTGTTTGGAAAGATAGAAAGAGATGGAGTACTTCCAAATTCGTTCCATGAGGCCAGCATCACCTTTATTCCAAAACCAAAGACCCCACAAAAAGGAGGATTACAGACCAATATCCCTGATGAACATGGATGCAAAAATTCTCAACAAGATACTAGCCAATAGGATCCAACAGTACATTAAGAAAATTATTCACCATGACCAAGTAGGATTTATCCCAGGGACACAAGGCTGGTTCAACACTCGTAAAACAATCAATGGGATTCATCATATCAGCAGGAGAAAAACCAAGAACTATATGATCTTCTCGTTAGATGCAGAGAAAGCATTTGACAAAATAGAGCATCCATTCCTGATCAAAACACTTCAGAGCATAGGAATAGAGGGAACATTCCTCAACATCTTAAAAGCCATCTACAAAAAGCCCACAACAAATATCATTCTCAATGGGGAAGCACTGAGATTTTTTCCCCTAAGATCAGGAACAAGACAGGGATGTCCACTCTCACCACAGCTATTCAACATAGTACTGGAAGTCATAGCCTCAGCAGTCAGACAACAAAAAGACATTAAAGCCATTCAAATTGGCCAAGAAGAAGTCAAACTCTCCCTCTTCACCGATGACATGATACTCTACCTAGAAAACCCAAAAGCCCCCCCAAGATTGCTAGAACTCATACAGCAATTTGGTAGCATGGTAGGATACAAAATCAATGCCCAGAAATCAATGGCATTTCTATACACTAACAATGACACTGAAGAAAGAGAAATTGAGGAGGCAATCTCATTTACAATTGCACCCAAAAGCATAAGATACCTAGGAATAAACCTAACCAAGGAGGTAAGGAACTCAACCATAAACACTATAGAATGCTACTGAAAGAAATTGAGGAAGACACAAAGAGATGGAAAAATATTCCATGCTCATGGATTGACAGAATTAATATTGTGAAAATGTCAATGTTACCCAGGGCAATGTACACGTTTAATGCAATCCCTATCAAATATTATGGACTTTCTTCGGAGAGTTAGAACAAATTAATTTAAGATTTGTGTGGAATCAGAAAAGACCCCGAATAGGCAGGGGAATTTTAAAAAAGAAAGCCATATCTGGGGGCATCAGAATGGCAGATTTCAGGGTGTATTAAAAGTTGTGGTCATCAATACTGTGTGGAACTGGCACAAAAACAGACACAAGGTTCAAACAGGACCTTGAACTTTATGGTCAACTAATATTCGATAAAGGAGGAAAGACTATCCATTGGAAGAAAGTCTCTTCAATAGATGGTGGTTGGAAAATTGGACATCCACATGCAGAAGAGTGAAACTAGACCACTCTCTTTCACCATACACAAAGATAAACTCAAAATGGATGAAAGATCTAAATGTGAGACAAGAATGCATCAAAATCCAAGAGGAGAACACAGGCAACACCCTTTTTGAACTCGGCCACAGTAACTTCTTGCAAGGTACATCCACGAAGGCAAAAGAAACAAAAGCAAAAATGAACTATTGGGACTTCATCAAGATAAGAAACTTTTGCACAGCAAAGAATATAGTCAACAAAACTAAAAGACAACCTACAGAATGGGAGAAGACATTTGCAAAAGACGTATCAGATAAAGGGCTAGTTTCCAAGATCTATGAAGAACTTCTTAAACACAACACCAAAGAAACAAACAATTCAATAATGAAATGGGCAAAAGACATGAATAGAAATCTCACAGACGAAGACATAGACATGGCCAACATGCACATGAGAAAATGCTCTGCATCACTTGCCTCACGGAAATACAAATCAAAACTACAATGAGATACCACCTCACACCAGTGATCATGGGGAAAATGAACAAGGCAGGAAAGCACAAATGTTGGAGAGGATGCTGAGAAAAGGGAACCCTCTTACACTGTTGGTGGGAATTTGAACTGGTACAGAAAATCTGGAAAACTGTGTGGAGGTTCCTCAAAGAGTTAAAAATAGACTTGCCCTAAGACCCAGCAATTGCACTCTTGGGGATTTACCCAAAATATTCAGATGCAATGAAACGCCGGAACACCTGCACCCCGATGTTTTTAGGAGGAATGTCCACAATAGCGAAACTGTGGATGGAGCAATGGTGTCCATTGAAAGATGAATGGATAAAGAAGATGTGGTTTATGTATACAATGGAATATTACTCAGCCATTAGAAATGACAAATACCTACCATTTGCTTCAATGTTGATGGAACTGCAGGGTATTATGCTGATTGAAGTAAGGCAATTGGAGAAGGACAATCCTATGTTCTCATTCAATTGGTTAATATAAATAATAGTGAAAGGGAATATAAGGGAATGTAGAAGAAATGTGTGGGAAATATCAGGAACGGAGACAGAACATAAATACTCTTAACTCTGAGAAAGGAACTAGGGATTCTTTAAGGGGAGAAGGGCGGGGGGTGTGGGTGAATGGGTGAAGGGCACTGATGGGCTCCCTTGCCGGGATGAGCACTGGGTGTTATTCTGTTTGTTGGTAAATTGAACACCAAAAAAAAAATAAATTTATTTAAAAAAAAAGTTCAAACAACTAAATATTTATGCTGCCAACATGGGAGTACCTAAATATAGAAACCAATTAACAACAAACGTACAGGAACTCACTGATAATAATACAATTAGAGGGGATTTTAACACCCACTTATGGCAATGGACCGATCGTCTATGCAGAAAATCAACTGGGGAACAATAGCCTTGACACACTGGACCACAGGGACTCAACAGATATAGTCTGAACATTTCTTCCTAAAGCAGAATACACATTCCTTTCAAGTGCACATGGGACATTCTCCAAAACAGATCATATAATATCCCACAAATCAGCCCCCAACAGGTACAACAGGTACAAGAAGGTTGATATCACACCCTGTACATTTTCGGACCATGACGCTATGAAACTCGAAGTCGACAGTAAGAAAAAAAATTGGACAGACCAAAAATACTTGGAGATTATGAACATCCTACTAGAGAATGAATGGAGCAACCAGGAAATTAAAGAGGAAATTAAAAACGAATAAAAATGAAAACATGTTTCTCCAAACCTCTGGGATGTTGCAAAGGCAGTCCTAAGAGGGAAGTACATAACAATACAGGCCTATCTCAGGAAACAAGAAGTCTCCAATACACAACCTAACCCTACACCCAAAGAGGCTGGAAAAGGAATAGCAAACACAGCCTAAAGCCTACAGAAGAAGGAAAAAAAATAAAGATGAGAGAAGAAATAAACAATGGAGAAAAAAGAAAACAGTAGAATGGAATAATGAAACTAAGAGCTGGTTCTTCAAAATAATTAAAATGGATCAAGCCCTAGCCAGCCTTATCAACGAGAAAAGAGAAAACCTAAATAAATAAAATCACAAATGAGAAAAGAGAGATCACAATCAACACCAGAAAAATTACACAATTTCAGGAATACTATGAAAGACTATACGCTAACAAACTGGGAGACCTAGAAGAAATGGACAAATCCCTAGAGGGGAACACAGGCAAGGCAACAACCTTTTTGAACTAGAATACCTAGAAATGTGCAAACGAGCAGAAATTAAATAGGAAGAAATAGAAAATATGAACAGACCCATAACTAGCAAAGAAATTGAATCACCAAGGCACCTGGGTGCCTCAGTGGTTGAGCATCTGCTTTGGCTCAGGTCATGATCCCAGGGTCCTGGGGAATCACGTCCCACATCAGGCTCCCCGGATAGAGCCTCATTTTCCCTCTGCCTATAACTCTGCCTCTCTGTGTCTCTCATGAATACATAAGTAAAGATGCAGTCACTGTGGAAAACAGTCTGGAGGGTCCTCGAGAATTTAAAAATAGGGGATCCCTGTGTGGCGCAGTGGTTTGGCCCCTGCCTTTGGCCCAGGGCATGATCCTGGAGACCCGGGATCGAATCCCAGTCGGGCTCCCAGTGCAAGTAGCCTGCTTCTCCCTCTGCCTGTGTCTCTGCCTCTCTCTCTGTGACTATTCTAAAAAAAAAATTTAAAAAAAGAAGTTAAAAATAGAGTTACCCTACGATTCCAACATTACACATCTAGGTATTTACCCCGAGGATACAAAAGTAGTTGAGTAGATTCGAAGAGGAACACGCAGCCCAGTGTTGGTAGCAGCGTTATCAACAACAACGAAACTGTGTATAGAGCCCAGATGTCCATCAACTGATGAATGGGCAGAGACGATGTGGTAAATATACACACTGCAACATCACTCGGTCAATAACAATGGGAGTCAATAATAATGTAACAATGGGTTACAATAACGTGGGAGAAGTGGAAGGGACTTATGCTAAATGAACTCAGTCAGTCAGAGAAAGACAGATACCAAATACCATACAATTGCATTCACATGTGAATTTTAAGAAACCAAACTGGTAAAGGGGCAGAGGGGGGGATGAAAGAAGCAAACAAAAAAACACACTCTTAACCACAGAGAATAAACTAATAAATAACAGGGGAAGGTGGGGGGGATGGGGAATCAGGGGATGGGGATAGTGGAGGGCACCTGTGACCAGTACCAGGCGTTGTATCCAGGGGTCTAACCACTATGTGGTAAACCTGAAACTATATCATACTGTGTTTACAAACAGGACTTCAAGTATAACTTTAAAATAATAATTGGTAGTATAGAGGAAACATGGGCACACAAGAGATAAAATCAGAAAGGAAACTGAAAATCCTGAGTCTTTAGAGCCACAAATCCCCTCCTTAGCTCAGCTCAGGAGAAGCCTGCCATGCCTATTCTCACCCCAGCAGAAGCATGGATTTTGATCCTCTGTGGAGGCCGCTGACTTGGTGGAGTCAGGCTATCTTTGATCCCAAAACCTAAATAGAGTGCAGAAAACTAAACTGCCCAAGATGCTAGGAGTCCCAGTGCAGGCATATGCTAAGACCCAAACTCTAACGATACACAGACATAAGCCTAACCCTCCACTTAAGCCTAATGTTAACCTAACCCTTAAACAAGATCTATCACTAATCAAAAACCAAACACAAACCCCAAGACCAAAACACATTCACTGAACCTTCCTGCCAACCCTCACCCTAACTCCTAAACCTATTCTAAACCCTTAATCCTGACCCTTACCTTAAATCTAAACCTAAGCCTAACTTCTAACCCTAACCTTATCTTAATGTACTCAAATCCTATTCCTAACCTTAACCTGTACCCTAACCCTAACCCTCTAATACTAATCCTATTTCATACCCAAAAGTGTACTCTAACCTGTACCCTAAAACTAATCCCTAACCCACTGCCTAACCCTCTCTTACCCTTTTCCAAAACCGTACCCTGACCCTGACCTGACCCTAACCCTAACCCCTAACCAAACACTAACCCTAACCCTAGCCCTAACCCTATCCTAAACCTAACCCTTGCCCTAACCCTAAACCAAGCCCTAACTTTAACTCTAACCCTTAACTCTAACCCCTAACTCTAACCCCTAACCCTAACTCACACCCTAACCCCTAACCCTAACTGCAAACCTACCTGAAACCTAACTCTAACCATAACCCAAACCCCAACTCCTAACCTCCTGCCCTAATCCCTAAAGTCTAAACCCTACTCTAACTCCTGTCCCTAACCCAAACCCCCATCCTAACTCCTAACCACTGACCCTTACCCTTATCCCTCAAGCTAACCTCTAATCTGTAACCATAAACATAATCACTAACACCTAACATCTAACCTAAGCCTAACCACCAAATGAGTCCCCTCCCCTGTCCCTACCATTTATTCTACCCATTCACTTACCCTATGGTTCTAAGGAGTCCCTTCTGACATGGACGTGGCCCTCAATGGCGCCTCCAGAGTCCTCCAGGGGGTCCTGAGGAAGCCGGGCTCCAATGAGTGCGCACGTGGCCCCACGTGTTCCAGAGTCATAGTCAGCAGGTCCTGAGTATGCCGGGTCTCCTGTCACCATGGGTATGCCTCACATCCTCTGGAAGCCTCACAGCAGGTTCTCAGGAAGCCGGGGGCTCCTGTCAGCCTGGACATGACCCCACGTCCCCCAGAAAACTCACCGCGCATCCTGAGGAGGCTGTGGGTTCCTGTCAGCCTAGACGCAGCCCCATGTGTTCCAACGCCAAAGTGCAGGTCCTGAGGAGGACGCGGGTCCTCTCAGTCTTGACATGGCCCCACATTTTCCTCAGCCTCACCATAAGACCTGAGGAGGCTGGGGGCTCCTGCCAGCATGGACCTGGCCCCAAATTATCCCAATCCTTCACAGTGCATCCTGAGGAGGCCGGAGACTCCTGTCAGTGTGGATTCGGCATCCACATCTTTCTTAGGCCTCACCACAGGCTCTGACAAGACTGGGGTCTTCTGTCCTCATGGACGCATCCCCATATTTCCCGAAGTCTACACTGGGTGTCCTGAGGACATCAGCGTCCGGTTGTGTGGACGTGGCCCCACGTCCTCCCGAAGCATCACCGCTGGTTCTGAGGTGGCCGGGACTCCTGTCTCTGTGGTTGCGGTCCTCAGCTTCCAGAAGACTCAACTTATGTCCTGAGGGGCCCTTTAGCTCCTGCCAGAGTGGACGCTGCGCCACATTTTTCAGAAGCCTCCCCACGTGTCCTGAGGCAGCCCATGGGCTCCTGTCAGGGTGGGTGCGGGCCCACAATTTCCTGAAGCCTCCCCGCAGGTTGAAGTGGCCCAGGGGCTCCTGTCAGGGTGGATGTGAACCCACATCTTCCTGAACCTTCACCGTGTGTTCTGAGGAGACCGGGGCTCCTGTCAGTGTGAACGCTGCCCAATATCCCCCTGAAGACTCCCCGCAGGTTCTGAGGAGGCTGCTGCTCATCAGCATGGATGTAACCCCACGTCTTCCTCAGGCCACCCCAGCACAGGCTGGCTCCTGTTAGTGCAGGCAGACGAGGCCTACTGCGCATGCGTACCTCCTGGGCAGTGCCTGGGCTCGGGCGCCCCCTGTGGGATGCTCAGATGCTGCAGGAGGCTGTGCAGGAGGCAGCATGCCCTTCCTGGGGCCCACCTCTGCCTCCTTCCAGGCTCCAGCTGTTATCTTCGGAACTGTCTGACTGAAAAGGAGCCCAACACCCGGTTTCCTCAAAAATACTTAAGGAGAAGAAATTGTAGCCCACAGGACGCGAAATGAAATGTGGACCAGACTTTTACCAGGTCCTGTAAAACTTACTCAACCCTCTTCCACTGTGGGCGGGAGCACGGGCTAGTGCAGCCGCCTTGGAAACAGTGTGGAGGCTCCCCAGGAAGTTACAAATAGAGTCGCCCTGCGACCAGCAGGTGTACGGCCTGGAGCTCACTCCGAGGATACAGATGCAGTGAGACATGGGACAACTGCACCCAATGTCCACAGCAGCCGGGTCCACAGTAGCCACACTGTGGGAGGACCCTCGGTGCCCTGTGGCAGATGATGGATAAAGAGGATGGGAGATAGATGATGGTCATAGAGAGTGGAATGATACTCAGCTATCAAAGAGAAGGAAATCTTGCCATTTGCAATGACGTGGAAAGAACTAGAGGGATCATCTTAAGTGAAATAGGTCAGTTGGAAAAGAGAATGACCGTGTGGTGTCATTCATAGGTGGAATTAAAGAAGCAAAGCAGATGAACATCTGTGAAGGGAAGGAAAAACAAATAAGATGAAAACAGATGCAGGGAATACAGACTCTTATATATAGGAAACAAACTGAGTGTCGCTGCAGAGAGGGGACGGGGGAGGGGATAACGGGACCAGCATGATGGAGGGCACGTGATGTCACGAGCACTGCGGTTATCTCCAACTGGTGAATCCCTGAATTCTTCCTCTGAAAGTATAATACACTATACGTTAATTAATTGGGTTTAAATTAAATTAAGTTAAAAAATCAGTTGTATCAGAGCACGTTTCCTTCTGGACTCTCTGTTCTACTCCTTTGGCTTATACTGGGACCAACCCTCGTGGGTCTGGTTTAAGTAGGCATCAGGCCTCGTCTATGGACCAGCCCAGGGCTAGAACTCACGACCCCTACATCAGGACTGGAGGTGAGGTCACGAGTCAGATGTTTAACAGACGGAGCCGGGGGGGTCCCGTGGACAACACTGCTTTATCCTTTGTCTCTGTGACATCGTTTGAAATAGGAAAGTGCTGCATCCCACTCTGTCCTGCTTCTCCAATACTGATTTGCTGTCCCGGGTCATTTGTGGGGGCGGATGGATGTTATGGGTTTTTTTTCCCTATTTATAGGATCTGCCACCATGACTTGACAGGAATGACATTGAAATTGAGGGTGGCTTCAGGAACTGCGGACATTTTCACAAGATGAGGCTCCAAACCATGAGCCCAGGATAGCCTCCCAGAACCTGGTATGGCTCAGTGCACAAGTCTTGTGCTCCTTTGGTTCAGGCTCATTTTTTATTCTCTGTGATGCTCCTGAGAATTAAGTCACGTCCGTCATTTCCTTCCTGAGTGCTCATTGTCAGGACACAGCAAGCCCCACAATAGAATAAAAACTGAGCCCAGGCCAAGGGCAGGAAGCCCCTATTAGAATGAGAACAGATCTCAATGCCCTAGAAGGCCCCATATCAAAATGTAAACAGAACTTGAGGAATTGCTCCAGCCCTTCTGGAGGTCCCCGAGACCAGCCCTTAAAACTAAGCTAAAACCCACCTCAGGGTCCAAGTCCCTGCTCCGCTCTGTCAGGTATACTTGGACACAAGCTCGAGGTGGTAAATAAACCCTCGTGTGTTTGCATCACTGTTGGCTTCTCAGAGGTTTCTCGGATTCGCAATCTTGGGCACAACAGTCTGAGATAAAAATACAAACCAAAAGAAGCTCGGACACAGGTAGAGTGAACGCAAGATTTGGAGAGAAGCGGTGGAGACCCGGGGGCTTGGGGGCTCTTCTGTGGAGGCCCCTGCAGACTGGGGGGCAGGATATTCAGCCCCAGAGCCAAAGGACCCAGAGAGCCACCTGCATTCCCGCCCATCTGGGCCGGGTCTGAGGGAGCAGCACAGCGCCGCCCGCTGGAGGCCAGACGCGCTGACGCCCACCCAACTTGACCCCGCAGATGCATCTCCCAGGCAGATGTGCACCTGACAATCAGCGCCATGGCCAACCCCAGAACCCGCACAAACCACTCGCTGCCACCAAGGTGTCGGACCACAGAGGCTGCAGAGCTTCAGCTCTGCTTGGAAAGTAGCTCTAGCTTCTTTTGTACTTTGGGCTTTATTTTCATTTATTTTCTTTGATTCAATTTATAAATTGCCTTATTTTAATTTTTATGTATGTACCTTATATATTTCTCATTTTTAGTTTCATGGTACTTTAATTGTGTTTCTTATTTGGGGACTTAGAATCTTTTAACAACCAGGCAAAAATAATCTGGAGGTTTTTTTTTGGGAGGGCAGTTGTTATTGTTTTTCTTCGTTTTTCTTTTTCTTCCTTCTTTCTTTTCTGGCAAAAAATAATGAGATGGAGAAATTCACCTCCATAAAATAATATGAGGTAGTACTCACAGATAGGAAGTCCATCAATACAAATATATGATGTCTAACTACAGTTTAAAAAAATGATTATAAAGATAGCATCTGGGCTGGAAAAGAGCACAGAAGAAAACTAGAGAATCCCTTACTGTAGAAATAAAAGAAGTAAAATCTAATCAGGCCAACGTTAAAAATGCTATAACTGAGATGCAGTACCAAGTGGAAGCATTAAAAACAAGGAAGGTTATGGACCACAAAGGAAGACTTTGGAATTCAGCCACTTATTAAAACAATAACATTCATATCATGGGAGACTCAGAAGATGAAGACAGAGGAAAGGTGGGCTTGCTCAGCCATTAGAAACGACAAATACCCACCATTTCCTTTAACGTGGATGGAACTGGAAGGTATTATGCTGAGTGAATTAAGTCAATCAGAGAAAGACAAATATTGTATGTTCTCATTCACTTGGGGAATATAGATAATAGTGAAAGGGAATATAAGGGAACGGAGAAGAAATGTGTGAGAAATATCAGAAAGGGAGACAGAACATAAAGACTCCTAACTCAGGGAAATGAACTAGGGGTGATTTAAGGGGAGGAGGGCGGGGGTGGGGGTGAATGTGTGACGGGCACTGAGGGGGGCACTTGACGCGATGAGCACTGGTTGTTATTCTGTATGTTGGCAAATTGAACACCAATAAAAAGTAAATTTATTATTAAGGAAGGAAGGAAGGAAGGAAGGAAGGAAGGAAGGAAGGAAAGAAAGAAAGAAAGAAAGAAAGAAAGAAAGAAAGAAAGAAAGAAAGAAAGAAAGAAAGAAAGAAAGAGTGGCACCTGTGTGGCTCAATCTGTTAAGCTTCTGCCTTAAGGTCAGATCATGATCCAGGTCCCAAGGAAGGCTCCCTGTTCAGCAGGTAACCAGCTTCTCCCTCCCCCTCTGCCCCTCTAGCACATGTTTTTCACTCCTCTCTCTCTGAAATAAATAAATAGCATCTTTGAAAAAGAAACAAACAAACCCAGAGGGAAGAGAAATCTCCCATGAAGAAGATTTTCAAACAATTTGTGCAGACATTCCACCCTCAAGTTCCTGAGCATAGCTTCCCACTCTTAGGTGTGCAATACACATAGTAACTTCCTTCTACAAAATATATTATGAAAAACTTAAAATAATAATGATAATAATAATAACAATAATAATAAAGAATCACGTTACTACGGAGAAAGCTGAGAAACACTACCTCAGCAAGATGATCAGATCGATACCAAGACTGATAAATCATGTTGATAGTATCTATCCTTTATATGATATAATAAAAATGGCAGTATATCTCTGTATATAATCCACAATCGCAGTTCAATCATGAGATAAACAACAGACATGTCCCACCTGAGGGAAATTTTACAAAATACTCTACTTCTCAAAGTGTTCCAGTTCAACAACAACAAGGAAAGGCTGAAAGACTGTCACAATCCAGAGGAGCCTAAGAAAACATGAGGACAAATGGAGTGTGATATGAGGGATGGTGATTTAGCAAAAACTAGGGAAATCTGAATAAAGTATGGTCTTTGGTTATTGCAAAAATTTTAATATTGATTCATTAGCTAATATTTGTACCGTACAGATATAAGATATCAATAATTGGAGAAATTGAGTGCAAGTGCATGAGAATTCTCTGTACTATCTTCTCAATTTCCCTATAAATCTTTGTTTTCTTTCTAAGAAATAAGATTTAATTTGAAAATTGACTTAAATGAATCAGGCTCCAGTGTGAAAAGATTTTAAGAATCGTTGAATTATCTTTTGCCTTATTCTTAAAAAGTTCCTTCGATGGGAACAAAGTAAGAATTTTATATCAGAAGGAAATAAAAACACTTATGAACACGTATAATGCCTCTTCAACCTGAAAAGCAGTAAAGGATTATAAATAGCAAAAATGAGATAAAAATACTTCTATTATAATAGACACCATATTGCAAGTGCATTTAAAATTAGCAATGTATAACATTTATTTCCTTGACATTTGTCTTCCAAAGAGTTCACAGTGTTTCAGTGTCAGTTGAAACAGGGGAAGAATCCTTCACATAATAATAGGACCATTGGGTCTAATGTCTCTCAATTATTTCCAAATCCATAAAGATGCATTTCCTGAGGAGTTACTTAGCTGTGAAAAAGAGATGAGAAACCCTCATCCCTTTGAATTACTTGTGTCAGAATATTTTAACCATAGTATTATGGATAGTAAATTATCCTTATAAACAGGAAATAGGTCTCAGATTGGAATCTGAGCAATCAGATGGGCAGAGAAAAAATGCTTTAACTTGCTCCTGCACTTTTAAAGACAAAGGAGAACTTTTCTATGTACAAAGTCAGTTGTCAAGATAGCCTTAGGGAATAAGAGTCTGCAGCATCTAATCCTGCTGCACTGCCGGGACCCCCGTGCCCCAGGTCTTACTGATCTCAAATCCCTGGGCCTGTCCCCCCAACACAGGCTGCCACGCTGAGGTCATTTGCAATTTCTCTCTTAGGAGCTCCAGGGAGGGGGGCATGAGCCAATAGGATGGGACGGGATGCTTGGAGGCTGAGAACATTACGGCCATTCTACCTTAAGTTCAGTATTAGCACAGGTCCAGCAAACCCAGGCCCCTGGGAAGAAGAACTGAAATTTGCATTACTTCACTTACTGGAAAAAAACAAAAGTTTACAGCTTAATGTCTTAGAAAGCCCCACAATAGAATAAAAACTGAGCCTAAGCAAAGGGCTGGAAACCCCAATTAGAATGAGAAGAGAGCTCAATGCCCTTGAAGGCCCCATATCAAAATGTAAACAGAACTTGAGGAATTGCTCCAGCCCTTCTGGAGGTCCCCGAGACCAGCCCTTAAAACTAAGCTAAAACCCTCCTCGGGGTCCAAGTCCCTGTTCCACTGTGTGGCCTATACTTGAACCCATGCTCGAGTTTGTAAAACAACCCTCGGGTGTTTGCATAAGTGTCGGCTCCTTAGTGGTTTCTCGGATTCGCCATCTTGGGCACAACACCCCCATGACCCCTCCCCACCTGGACTGACCTCCTGTCCCCTCCCACCCAAGCTGACCCTCACTCACCTCTCCGCCCACAACAACTGGGCACAGGCCCTCACACAGTTCCACGGGCACGGTGGGCACTCCCGCCATCCCCAGCCTCCCAAGGGAAGGAAGGAGGTTTTGGCAGGACACACTCCCATGGTGGCCCCAGGGCTCCCTGCCCAGGAGAGCACCTGGTGACAGGTCGGGGACTGTGTCCCTGACACCAGCTCCTCCTCCCCGGTTTTCCCACAGGAAATGAAGGAGGAGGCCCTGGTCTCCTCCAGGGACATCACGCAGGTGGACCTGGACGTCAACAGGACGTTCAGCAGTCATATCATATTTTGGGACTACTACAGAATAGGGTGAAGTTGAGGGGCCAGGGGGGATCAGGACCCAGGAGAGGACTGGGGGATTCAGGGTAGGGAAAACGGGGCTTCTGAGGCGGGGGACAGAACAGCAGCCAACAACACACCGCTCCATGGTAGGGTGTTGGGGATGACCTCTGTGCCCCCACCCCCGGGGCCTCGGGGATGAGTAGGCCACTAGGATGGGGACTCCAGGACTTGCCATGGGAGCTGAACCCCAAAGGGGAGAGGGACGACCCCCTGAGAAGCAGGGGATGGGTTGGTGGCATGGGGGGCAGGAACCGGACCTGGGTGCCAGGCGGAATGGGTGCGGCTGGAGCAGACCACACTTCTATCCCATGAGGGTCGGACGGGTCAGAGTGACACCCACTCTCTGTGCTTTACTTGTTTCTAAATTCTATGCATTTAATTTGAGACAATTTGCAATTTGCAACCACACATAGTATGATGAACCTCAGATAATGTCCCCGGTCCAGCCAGGGTCCTGCGCTGATGAAACCGTGCCCCAGGGGCGGGTGTCACAGCAAACCCCAGCCTGGAATCGCCTTTAAGTGTAGACGTCTCCTTGTGCATCTTAGAGGAAGGGGATGCCCTGTGTCCGCAGGCCCACCACGACATCCCACTCATTCCCCGCACCCACTCCATCCCCCTACATCATCATTCCCCATGGCATCCCACCTACACCATCCCCCTCAAGCCCACACAGCCCCACACAATCCCCACCCACACTATACCCCAACACCATCCCCCCTACACCATCCCCCACAATCCAACACTATCATACGCCTGCCCCCACACCATCCACCCCCACACCAATGGCCCCCAGCAAGGACGCAGTACAGGTGCCCCCTGTGGGACATGCTCAGCCTCCCCGGGGTTCTCTGGATACCCTGCTCCCATCAGAAGCCCGGGTGTCCCATAGAGTACCCAGGGGTTGCAGGGAGGAGGGAAGACAGGGAGCCCCCAACAGGGTGTGTGCAGGTGAGTGATGCAAAGGACGCACTGTGCCCTGTCTCCGCCCACTGTCCCTCCTGGATGCGGCACACACTGCACAGGACACCAGCCCCTAACACAGGGGGATCTGGGCTGGCCTGGCCCCGGGCTCTGTGAGGGCGGGGGTGATTTGAGCCACCACCCCAGGCCCAACAAAAAGACTAATGGGATCCAGCCCCCCATGGCCCTCTCCAGCCCTGGATTATGGCGCCATGCTGAGCGAGCCCTCTCACAGCTGGATGTGGCCTCCTGGGCTCTGGGCGTATCCCATAGATCCAGGTCGCTGACCTAGGGCAGCCCTGGGGATCCCGGGACACCCAAGGTTGAGGAGAGCAGAGGTGGGCCGGTGGGTCCCACCCACACCCACACCAGGAGGCAGGCTCCTCCAGGTGCTGGGGCCCCAGGGGCCCCGTGGCTGGGGTTCAGCTGCCCTGCGGAGACCCAGCTAGGAACCCATGAGCTGCAGGTCAAGGTCAGCTCTGCTGTCCTCAGAACCGTCTCTCAGGCTGAAACCTCAGGACACATGCCCCCACCCGAGGTCCACACGTGCTCCCAGGTGGGGGACTCCAGCACTCGCACCCCACCCATGTGATTCTTGCCCTCCCCTAAAGGACAGACATTCCCTCCACAGGGGAAGGTGCACACCCTCCACTCTGAGCCCGTTTGCTGTAGAATGTTAATAAAGTGTTGTGGTGCGAAAATGCACAGCCAGACCGTTTCTGTGTCTCCCAGAACTCTGTGCACGGGGCGTGGATAGACCCACAGAGAGGAGGAGGGGCACCACCCAGTCCCCAAACAGCCCCTGCATGGGCACTGCAAGGCACACACAGCTGACGTCCCCACATTCCTTCCAGGGGCGGCCAGATGCCAGGGTCAGGACCCCACAAACTATCCTGGGACTGAGCCTGTGTCCCACGGGCCAGGAGGGCCTGGGACAGAGTGATGACTAGGGAGCCTCAGGTCACCAGGGTCTCGGTAAAGCGACCTTGGATGTCTGTGCTCCCTCTGTCAAGGGGGCTGGGGCTGGCTGGTTTCTGGGGTACTTCCTCCCCTCCCCGCAATTCTGTGCCTGTCTGCCTGGGGAACAGAGGGCCTGTGGGCCTGTCAGCGTGACCCTGGAAGGGATGTCAGGAGAGCAGGCCCTTGTGTTGTGCCCAGGATTGCAAATCCAAGAAACCACCGATGAGCCCACACTGATGCAAACTCCCGAGGATTTCTTTACAAGCTAAAGCTTGAGTCCAAGTGCACCTGACACAGCGGAGCAGGGATTTGGACCCTGAGACTAAGAGGCGTAGCAGCTTTATAGGGGCCAGTGGCCCATGGGATACACAGAAAGTTACACAGTCGTGTCGGTCCACATGCAGGTGGCCGATTGAATTACACCTTACCCTATAGGATCCACTTGACCTGGCCTATTACTTTGGTCAGAATCGGCGTGCAGTTTTGGCGGGCACAAAGCAGGGTTACATTGTTATGAGCAGATTTCCGATTAGGGTATGCCCAGCGGCTTGACTGGGTTGGGCAGTACCTTAAGACATAAGTAGGTCATGTGGGGGTCATAGGGGAGGTGGCGGTTGTAGCACAAAATGGAATTAGTCTTGCTCTGCTTGTCCAGGGGTAAGGGATTTTTGTTAACTTTCCTGGGTCCCACACTTGCAGATCACGCACCTGGGCCACCCTCACCAGGTGGACTCAGTGTGCACACCTTGAGGTGCTGGATCTCTCACACCAGCGTGTAGAGGGCACCCTCCTCGCCCTAGTGAGTAAGGGCTGGGTGAGCATGGGGCTCGGCTTGAAGGCCAGGCAGCACAGGGGACCGAGGAACACCAGCCCCATCACCACCCCTACTCCCACACACAGGCTGCCCCATGGCTCCCTGTAATAGTCACCCGGCGCCTCTGGAGATCCCCCCAGGGCGGCCCCGAGGTCCCGCTCCCTGCTGGAGAGGCATCGGGAGAGGAGAAGCAGGCGGGGCTCGGGGAGACCCCCTGCCGGACATGGGAATGTGGCCGAGCCAGACCTTCCACCTCAACTGACCCTCCAGCTGAAATTCACTACAGGAGCGAGCCCTGGGTCTACACGGGGGGTCCTGAGGACATCAGCGTCCAGTTGTGTGGACGTGGCCCCACGTCCTCCCGAAGCATCACTGCAGGTTCTGAGGTGGCCGAGGCTCCTGTCACTGTGGATGCGGCCCCCGGCTTCCAGAAGACTCAACTTATGTCCTGAGGGGCCAGTTAGCTCCTGCCAGAGTGGACACGGCGCCCCATCTTTCAGAAGCCGCCCCACATGTTCTGAGGCGGCCCAGGGGCTCCTGTCAGCGTGGATGGGGGCCCACATCTTACTGAAGCCTCCCCGCGGGTCCTGAGGCAGCCCAGGGTCTCCTGTCAGGGTGGGTGCAGACCCACAATTTCCTGAAGCCTCCCCGCAGGTCCTGAAGCGGCCCAAGGGCTCCTGTCAGGGTGGATGTGGGCCCACATCTTCCTGAACCCTCACTGTGTGTCCTGAGGAGACCGGGGCTCCTGTCAGCGTGAACACTGCCCAATATCCCCCTGAAGACTCCCCGCAGGTTCTGAGGAGGCTGTGGCTCATCAGCGTGGACATGTCCCCATGTCTTCCTCAGGCCTCCCCAGCACAGGCTGGCTCCTGTTAGTGCAGGCAGATGAGGCCTACTGCACATGCGTGCCCCTTGGGCGGTGCCTGGGCTTGGGCGCCCCCTGTGGGATCCTCAGGCACTACAGGAGGCTGTGCAGGAGGCCATGCCCGTCCCGGGGCCCACTTCTGTCTCCTTCCAGGCTCCAGCTATGGCCTGTTAGCTTCGGAAACGTCTGACTGAAAAGGAGCCCAAACACACAGCTTCCCCAAAAATACTTAAGGAGAAGGAATTGGTGCACAAAGGACGCGAAATGAAATGGACCAGACTTTTACCACGTCCTGTAATCTCACTCAACCCTCTTCCACTGTGGGCGGGACCGCGGGCTGGTGCAGACACCATGGAAACAGTGTGGAGGCTCCTCCGGAAGTTACAAATAGAGCCGACCTGCGACCAGCATGTGTAAAGCCTGGAGCTCACTCCGAAGATACAGATGCAGTGAGACGTGGGACAACTGCACCCCAATGTCCACAGCAACCGGGTCCACAGTAGCCACAATGTGGGAGGACCCTCGGTGCCCTCTGGCAGATGATGGATAAAGAGGATGGGAGATAGATGATGGCCATAGAGAGCGGAATGGTACTCAGCTATCAAAGAGCAGGAATTCTTGCCATTTGCAATGATGTGGATAGAAGTAGAGGGATCATCTTAAGTGAAATAGGTCAGTCGGAAAAGAGAATGACCGTGTGGTGTCATTCATAGGTAGAATTAAAGAAGCAAAGCAGATGAACATCTGTGAAGGGAAGGAAAAACAAATAAGATGAAAACAGATGCAGGAAATACAGACTCTTAATTATAGGAAACAAACTGAGTGTCGCTGCAATGGAGGGGACCGGGGAGAGGATAACAGGGGACTGGCATGAAGGAAGGCACGTGATGTCACGAGCACTGCGGTTTTCTCCAACTGGTGAATTTCTGAATTCTTCCTCTGAAAGTATAATACACTATACGTTAATTAATTGGGTTTAAATTAAATTAAGTTAAAAAATCAGTTGTATCAGAGCACGTTTCCTTCTGGACTCTCTGTTCTGCTCCTTCAGCTTAGGCTGGGACCAACCCTCATGGGTCTGGTTTGTTTAAGTAGATGTCAGGCCTCGTCCATTGACCAGCCCAGGGCTAGAACTCACGACTCCGAGATCAGGACCGATGGTGAGGTCAGGAGTCAGATGCTTAACCGACGGAGCCAGGCGGGGTCCCGAGGACAACACTGCTTTATCCTGTGTCTCTGTGACATCGTTTGAAATAGGAAAGTGCTGCGTCCCACTCTGTCCTGCTTCTCCAATACTGATTTGCTCTCCGGGGTCATTTGTGGGGGCGGATGGATGTTATGGGTTTTTTTTTTCCTATTTATAGGATCTGCCACCATGATTTGACAGGAATGACATTGAAAGAGAGGGTGGCTTCAGGAACTGCGGACATTTTCACAAGATGAGACTCCCAAACCACGAGCCCAAGATGGCCTCCCAGAGCCTGGTATGGCTCAGTGCACAAGTCTTGTGCTCCTTTGGTTCAGTCTCATTATTTATTCTCTGTGATGCTCCTGAGAAGGGAGTCACATCCGTCATTTCCTTCCTGAGTGCTCATTGTCAGGACACAGCAAGCCCCACAATAGAATAAAAACTGAGCACAGGCCAAATGCAGGAAACCCCTATTAGAGCAGATCTCAATGCCCTTGAAGGCCCCATATCAAAATGTAAACAGAACTTGAGGAATTGCTCCAGCCCTTCGGGAGTTCCCCAAGACCACCTCTTAAAACGAAGCTAAAACCCACCTCGGGGTCCAAGTCCCTGCTCCACTGTGTCGGGTACACATGGACACAAGCTCAAGCTTGTAAATAAACCCTCATGTGTTTGCATCAGTGTCGGCTTCTCGGTGGTTTCTCAGATTCGCAATCTTGGGCACAACAGTCTGAGATAAAAAACCAAAACCAAAAGAAGCTCGGACGCAGGTAGAGTGAACGCAGGGTTCTGAGAGAAGCGGCGGAGACCCGGGGGCTTGGGAGCTCTTCTGTGGAGGCCCCAGCAGACTGGGGGGCAGGATGCTCAGCCCCAGAGCCAGAGGACCCAGAGACCCCACCCGCATCCCGCCCATCAGGGCCGGGTCTCAGGGAGCAGCACAGCACCGCCTGCTGGAGCCCAGAGGCGATGACGTCCACCCCGCCTCTGACCCCCACAGGTGCAACTCCCAGGCAGATGTGCACCTGACAATCAGCGCCAAGGCCCATGCCCAGACCCCACACAGACCATTCGCTGCACCAAGTTGTCAAACCAGAGAGGCTGCAGATCTTCAGCTCTGCCTCGAAAGTAGAGTCTAGATTCCTTTGTAGTTTGTGCTCTGTTTTCATTTATTTTATTTGATTCTATTTTATTAATTGCCTTATTTTAACTTTATGTATGTACCTTATATATTTCTTATTTTTACTTTCATGGTACTTTAATTGTGTTTCATATTTTGGGATTTAGAATCTTTTAATGAGCAGGCCAAAATAATCTGGTTTTTTTTTGGGGGGGGGAGGACAGTTGTTACTGTTTTTCTTGGTTTTTCTTTTTCTTCCTTCTTTCTTTTCTGGAATAACTAATGAGATGGAGAAATTCTCCTCCATAAAATAACATGAGGTAGTACTCACAGCCAGGAGTTCATCAATACACATATATGATGTCTAACTACAGTTTAAAACAATGATATTAAAGATAGCAGCTGGGCTGGAAAAAGAGCACAGAAGAAAACTAGAGAATCCCTTACTGTAGAAATAAAAGAACTAAAATCTAGTCAGGCCAACGTTAAAAATGCTATACCTCTGATGCAGTCCCAAGTGGAAGCCTTAAAAACAAGAAACGTTATAGACCATAGAGGCAGATTTTGGGAACTCAGCCACTTATTAAAACAATAACATTCAGGGGATCCCTGGGTGGTGCAGCGGTTTGGCGCCTTCCTTTAGCCCAGGGCACGATCCTGGAGACCAGGGATCGAATCCCACGTCGGGCTCCCGGTGCATGGAGCCTGTTTCTCCCTCTGCCTGTGTCTCTCCCTCTCTCTCTCTGTGTGCCTATCATAAATAAATAAAAAAAATTAAAAAAAATAAAACAATAACATTCATATCTTAGGAGACTCAGAAGATGAAGAGAGAGAACAGGTGGGCCTTGCTCAGCCATTAGAAACGACAAATACCCACCATTTGCTTCAACATGGATGGAACTGGAAGGTATTATCCTGAGTGACTTAAGTCAATCGGAGAAGGACAAACATTGTATGTTCTCATTCATTTGGGGAATATAGATAATAGTGAAAGGGAATATAAGGGAAGGGAGAAGAAATGAGTGGGAAATATCAGAAAGGAGGACAGAACATAAAGACTCCTAACTCTGGGAAAGAACTAGGGGTGATTGAAGGGGAAGTGGGCGGTGGGTGGGGGTGAATGGGTGACGGGCACTGAGGGGGCCACTTGACGGGATGAGAACTGGGTGCTATTCTGTATGCTGGCAAATAGAACACTAATAAAAAGTAAATTTATTATTAAAAAAAAAGAAAGAAACAAAGAGTGGCACCTGGGTTGCTCAGTCAGTTAAGCTTCTGTCTTAGGCTCGGATCATGATCCAGGTCCCAAGGCAGGCTCCCTGTTCAGCTGGGAACCTGCTTCTCCCTCTCCCTCTGTCCCGCTCGCTCATGCTTTTTCTCTCCTCTCTCTCTCAAATAAATAAATAACATCTTTGAATAAAAACAATCAAACAAACCTAGAGGGAAGAGAAATCTCCCATGTAGAAGAATTTCAAACAATTTGTGCTGACATTCCACCGCCAAGTTCATGAGCATATCTTCCCACTCTTATGTGTGCAATACACATAGTAACTTCCTTCTACAAAATATATTCTGAGAAACTTAAAATAATAATGATAAAATAATAATAATAATAATAATAATAATAATAAAGAATCAGTTTACTACGGAGAAAGCTGACAAACCCTACTTCAGCAAGATGATCAGAACGATGCCAAGACTGATAAATCATGTAGATAGTATCTATTCTTTATATGATATAATGAAAATGGCAGTATATCTTTGTATATAATCTACAAAGTTCAATCATGAGATAAACAACAGACATGTCCCAACTGAGGGAAATTTTACAAAATACTCTACTTCTCAAAGTGTTCCAGTTCAACAAAAATAAGGAAAGGCTGAAAGACTATCACAATCCAGAGGAGCCTAAGAAAACAGGAAGACAAATAGAATGTCATATGAGGGGTGGTAACTTAGCAAAAACTAAGGAAATCTGAATAAAGTATGGTCTTTGGTGAATGCAAATATTTTAATATTGATTCATTAGCTAATATTTGTACCGTACAGATATAAGATATCAATAATTGGAGAAATTGAGTGCAAGTGCATGCAAATGCTCTGTACTATCTTCTCAATTTCCCTATAAATTTTTGTTTTTTTCCTAATAAATAAGATTTATTTTGAAAATTGACTTAAATGAATCAGGCTCCAAGTGTGAAGACATTTTAAGAATCGTTGAATTAACTTTTGCCTTATTCTTAAAGAGTTCCTTAGATGGGAACAAAGTAAGAATTTTATATCAGAAGGAAAGAAAAACACTTAGGAACACGTATAATGCCTCCTCAACCTGAAAAGCAGGAACGGATAATAAATAGCAAAAATCAGATAAAAATACTTCTAGTATAATAGACACCATATTGCTAGTGCATTTAAAATTAGCAATGCATAACATTTATTTCCCTGACATTTGTCTTCCAAAGAGTTCACAGTGTTTCAGTGTCAGTTGAAAAAGGGGAAGAATCTCAGGGAAGAATCCTTCACATAATAATAGGACCATTGGTAATAATGTCTCTCAGTTCTTTCCAAATCCATAAAGATGATGAGAGACTGAGCTATGAAGAAAGAGAAGACATTCCCTCATCCCTCTGATTTACTTGTGTCAGAATATTTTAACCATAGTACTAGGGATAGTAAATTATCCTTATTAACAGGAAATACGTCTCAGATTGGAATCTGAGCAATCAGAAGTGCAGAGAAAAAAACACTTTGACTCGCTCTTCATCTTATAAAGAGAAAGGACAGCTTTTCTATGTACAAAGTCGGTTGTCAAGATAGCCTCAGGGAGTAAGAGTCTGCAGCATCGAATCCCACTACACAGCTGGGACGCCCAGGAGCCAGGTCTTCCTGATTACAAATCCCTGGGCCTGTCCCACAACACAGGCTGCCAGGCTGAGGTCATTTGCAATTGCTCTCTTAGGAGCTCTGGGGAAGGGGGAAGGAGCTAGATAGGATGGGAATGGATGCAAGGAGGCCGAGAAAATGAAGGCCTTTCCACTTTAAGTTCAGCGTTCGAACACGTCAAGCCATTCCCAGGCCCCTGTGAAGAAGAGCTGAAATTTACATTAATTCAGTTACAGGAAAAAAACAAAAGTTTACAGCTTATTGCCCTGGAAAGCCCCACAATAGAATAAGAACTGAGCCCACGCCAAGGGCTGGAAGCGCCTATTAGAATGAGAACAGAGCTCAATGACAATGAAGGCCCCATATCAAAATGTAAACAGAACTTGAGGAATTGTTCCAGCCCTTCTGGAGGGCCATGAGACAAGCCCTTAAAACTAAGCTAAAACCCAACTCAGGGTCCAGGTCCCTGCTCCACTGTGTTGGGTTCGGGGGTACTTGAACGCAAGCTTGAGTTTGGAAATCAACCCTCATGTGTTTGCATTGGTGTCAACTCCGTAGTGGTTTCTCAGATTCGCAATCTTGGGCACAACACCCCATGTCCCCTCCCACCTGGGCTGAACTTCTATGCCCTCCCACCCAAGCTGACCCTCGTCACCTCTCCGCCCACAACAGCTGGGCACAGGCCCTCACACAGTTCCATGGGCTCGGTGGGCACTCCCACCATTCCCGGCCTCCCAGAGGAAGGAAGGAGGTTTCTGCAGGACACACTCCCATGGTTGCCCCAGGGCTCCCAGCCCAGCACAGCAGCTGGTGACAGGTCAGGATCTGTATCCCTGATGCCTGCTCCTCCTCCCCGGTTTTCCCACAGGAAATGAAGGAGGAGGCCCTGGTCTCCTCCTAGGACATCACGCATGTAGACCTGGACGTCAACAGGACATTCAGCAGTCACATCGTGTTTTGGTACTACTACAGGGTAGGGTGAGGCTGAGGGGCCAGGGGGGATCGGGCTCCGGGGGAGGACCAGGGGCTTCTGGGTCGGGAACACAGGGCTTCCGAGGCCGGGAGAAGAACAGCAGCCAGCAACACAGAGCTGCATGGTAAGGTGCTGGCGATGAACCCCGTGCTCCCTCCCCCGGGGTCTCAGAGATGAGGAGGATGGGGCCTCCAGGGGTTGCCATGTGAGCTGAACCCCAAAGGTGTGAGGGACGGCCCTCTGAAAAGCAGGGGGCGGGGTTGCGGGCCGTGTGGGGCAGTAAGGGGACCTGGGGGCTGGGTGTATGGCTGTGACTGGAGGAGGACACACATCGATCCGATGAGGGTCGGACGGGTCAGGGTGCCCCCTCTTCTCAGTGCTTTATATATTTCTAAATTCTATGCATTTAATTTGAGACAATTTGCAATTTGTAAACATACATAGTATGATGACCTGAGATATTGCCCCCAGTCCAGCCAAGGCCCTGCACTGACCACACGGGGCCCCAGGGGCAGGTGTCACAGCAAACCCCAGACTGGGGTCGCCTTTATCTGTAGACGTCTCCCCATGCATCTTAGAGAAAAGGTTTGCCGTGTGTCTACCAGCCCCCCACCACATCCCCCCATTTCCCAGAAACACATCATCCCCCTACATCATCATCCCCCATGACATTGCCCCTACACCATCCCCCTCACACACACAAAGCCCCACACAATCCCCACCCACACTATACCTCAACACTATCCCTCCTACACCAGCCCCCAACTCCACCACCATCATACCCATGCCCCCACACCATCCACCCTCACACCATCGGCCCTGAACAAGGACCCGGTGCAGCTTCCCCCTGTGGGACATGCTCAGCCTCCCCGGGGTTCTCTGGATACCCTGCTCCCATCAGAAGCCCGGGTGTCCCATAGAGTACCCAGGGGTTGCAGGGAGGAGGGAAGACAGGGAGCCCCCGACACGGTGTGTGCAGGCAAGTGGTGCAGAGGACCCACTGTGCCCTGCCTCTGCCCACTGTCTCTCCTGGAGCACGGCACACCCTGCACAGGACACCAGCCCGTAACCTAGAGGAACCTGGGCTGACTGGGCACCAGGCTCTGGGGAGCTGGGTTGATTTGAGCCCCCAACAGGCCCAACACAAAGACTAATGGGATCCAGTCCCCCAAGGTCCTGGCCAGCCCTGGATTCTGGCCCCGGGCTGAGCGAGCCTTCTCACAGTTGAATGTGGCCTCCTGGGCACTGGGCGTGCACCCACAGATCCAGGTCACTGACTGAGGGCAGACCAGGAAATCCCGGGACACCCCAGGGTGGGGAGAGCAGGGGTAGGCCGGTGGGCCCCACCCACAGCCACACCAAGAGGCAGGCTCCTACAGGTGTTGGGGCCCCAGGGGTCCCGAGGCCGGGGTCCAGCTGCCCTGCAGGGACCCACCACAGGAGCCCATGAGCTGCAGTTCCAGGTCAGCTCTGCTGTCCTCAGAACCGTCACTCAAGCTGAAACCTCAGGACACACGCCCCCAACCAGAGTCCACATATGCTCCCAGGTGGGGGACTCCAGCACTCACCTCCCCACCCTGTGTGATTCTTGCCCTCCCCTAAAGACAAAAAGGTCTCCTTCCCCAGGGGAAGGCACACACCCTCTGCTCTGAGCCCATTTCCTGTACAAATTAAATAAAGTGTTGTGGTGCAGAAATGCACAGCCAGCCCGTTTCTGTGTCTCCCAGAACACTGTGCACGGGGCTTGGAGAGACCCCCAGAGAGGAGGAGGGGGCACCACCCAGGCCCCAACCAGCCCATGCAGGGGCGCCGCTAGGCACACACAGCTGACGTCCCCACGTGCCATCCAGGGGTGGCCGGACGCCAGGGTCAAGCCTCACAGACTTTACTGGGACTCAGCCTGTGCCCTGTGGGCCAGAATGGGCGGGACAGAGTGACAGTCAGGGAGCCTCAGGTAGCCAGGGTCTGTGCAAAGTGACCTGAGAGGTCACTGCTCCCTCTGTCCAGGGGGCCGGGCCTGGCAGGATTCCGGGGCACTTCCTCCGCTCCCCGCATCCCCGTGCCTGGGTGCCTTGGGCACAGAGGGCCTGCGGGGCGATCAGCGTGGCCATGGAAGTGATATCAGGACAGCAGGCCCTTGTGTTGTGCCCAAGATTGCGAATCCAAGAAACCACCAAGGAGCCGACACTGATGAAACTCCTGAGGGTCTCTTTACAAGCTGGAGCTTGGGTCCAAGTGCACCAGACACATTGGAGCAGGGACTTGGACCCCGAGACTAAGAAGCAAGACAGCTTTATAGGGGCCAGTGAACCATGGGATACGCAGAAAGTTGCACAGTCATGTCGGTCCACATGTAGTTGGCCGACTGAATTACACCTTACCCTATAGTATCCACTTGAGCTGGTCTATTACTTTGGTCAGAATTGGTGCACGATTTTGGCGGGCACAAAGCAGGGTTACATTGTTATGAGCTGATTTCCAATTAGGGTGTGCCCAGCAGCCTGACTAGGGTGGGGCAGTGCCTTAAGCTATAAGTAGGTCATTTGGGGGTCATACGGGAGGTGGCGGGTGTAGCACAAAATGGAATGAGTCCTGCTTTGTTTGTCCAGGGGTACGGGATTTTTGTTAAATTTCCTGGGTCCCACACTTACAGCTCATGCGCCTGGGCCACCCTCACCAGGTGGACTCAGTGTGCACACCTTGTGGTGCTGGATCTCTCACACCAACATGTGGAGGGCACCCTCCTTGCCCGAGTGAGTAGGGGGTGGGTGAGCATGGGGCTCAGCCTGAAGGCCAGTCAGGACAGGGGACCAACAATCCCAGCCCCATCTGCACCCTGACTCCCACATACAGGCAGCCCCATGGCTCCCCGCCATGGGCAGCTGGCTCCTCAGGAGCTCCCCCCAAGGGTGGCCCAAATGTCTGGCTCCCTGCTGGAGAGGCGTTGGGGAGAAGAGAAGCAGCCAAGCTTGGCAGGACCCACTGCCAGACATGGGAATGTGGCCGAGCCAGATCTTCCAGCTCAGCTGACCCTCCAGAGGAAAGTCACTGCATGAGCGAGCCCTGGGGTGGACAGGAGAGCCCAGCTAGCCACCCAGCACCAGCACCAGAAATGAGGTTTTGCCAACCATTTAGGGAATTTGGGTTACCCAGCCATAGGATCCAATAGCTGCACGTGATAGCTGCATGTCATAGAGACACACACACCCCAAAACCAACAAAAGTCGTAATCCCCCCAGTGTTGTCAAACTGCAGCCGGATGGTTACATACAAGACGCTGTGATCCCCAATAGGATACATGGAAGACGCTATAAACCATGACTGCAGACGTGCTGGAGGCACGGAGATGTGCCTGATGGGTTCCAACAAGGAGCACAGAGGGGAAGGAAGCATCCTATGGACAGGGGGCACCTCCTAGGAAAGGACACCAGGTCTCTGTGAAGGCTACAGAGGGTAAAATCTCTCCTCTTCTCTTTCTGCTTCTGGTTTTCCTCCTACATGCCACTTATCTCAATCATATTAGAAAGAATTTTTTTATGTTTTTAAATTTATTTTTATTGGAGTCCAATTTGTATGAATTCTTTCTTCAGCAAGGGTGTCATTCAGGAGAGAAGGAGAGAGAAAGATTTTCCTAGACAGGCAACATATAAAGGAGTTCATGACCACTTAACCAGTCCAGTAAGGAATTTTAAGAGGGACTCTTCTAGTGGGGGGAAAAAAGAGACCAAAAGAAACAAAGACTAGAAAGGCCCAGAGAACATCACCAGAAACACCAACTCTTCCAGAAACACAAAGGCACAAAGTTCATATCTTTGAATAATCACTCTGAATGCTGATAGACTAATGCTCCAATCAAAAGATATAGGGTATCAGAGTGGCTTAAAAAACAGGATCCGGGATGCCTGGGTGGCTCAGGGGTTGAGCCTCTGCCTTTGACTCAGGGTGTGATCCTGGAGTCTGGGATTGAGTCCCATATTCTGCTCCTGGTGGGGAGCCTGCTTCTCTCTCTGCCTAATTTTCTGCCTCTCTCTCTCTCTCTCATAAATAAAATCATTATTTAAAAAACAAGATCCACCTGTATGCTGCCTACAAGATGCTCACATTAGACTTATAGACACCAGGAGATTGAAAGTCAGGGGATGGAAAATCATCTATCATGCTAATGGATATCAAAAGAAAGCTGGAGGACCCATACTTATATCAGACAAACGAAATTTGAAACCTAACCCTGGGGGACACCTCTTGGCTCAGTGGTTGAGCATCTGCCTTTGGCTCAGGGTGTGATCCTGGGATCCCAGGATCAAGTCTCACATCGGCCTCCCTTTGCGGAGCCTGCCTTTCCCTCTGCCTATGTTTTGCCTCTGCTTCTCTGTGTATCTCTCAGGAATAAATAAATAAAATATTTAAATTTCAAAAAAGAAAGAACAAATAGTATAAGAAGAGATGAAGAAGGGCATTATTTCATAATTAAAAAGACTCTCTATCAAGATCAAACAACTAAATATTTATGCTGCCAACATGGGAGTACCTAAATATAGAAACCAATTAGCAGCAAACGTACAGGAACTCACTGATAATAATACAGTGACAGGGGATTTTAACACCCACTTATGGCAATGGACTGATCGTCTAACAGAAAATCAACAGGGGACCAATAGCCTTGACACACTGGACCACAGGGACTCAACAGATATAGTCTGAACATTTCATCCTAAAGCAGAATACACATTCCTTTCGTTTTTTATTATTTATGATAGTCACAGAGAGAGAGAGAGAGTGAGAGAGGGGCAGAGACATTGGCAGAGGGAGAAGCAGGCTCCATTCACCTGAAGGCCGACGTGGGATTCGATCCCGGGTCTCCAGGATCGCGACATGGGCCAAAGGCAGGCGCTAAACTGCTGCACCACCCAGGGATCCCTACACATTCCTTTCAACTGCACATGGGACATTCTATAGAACAGATCATATCATGGCCACAAATCAGCCCTCAACAGGTACAACAGGTACAAGAAGGTTGATATCACACCCTGTACATTTTTGTACCACGACGCTATGAAACTTGAAGTCGACAGTAAGAAAAAAAAATTGGACAGCCCAAAAATACGTGGAGATTATGAACATCCTACTAGTGAATGAATGGAGCAACCAGGAAATTAAAGAGGAAATTTAAAACAAATGAAAATGAAAACATGTTTCTCAAAACATCTGGGATGTAGCAAAGGCAGTCCTAAGAGGGAAGTACATAGCAATACAGGCCTACCTCAGGAAACAAGAAGTCTCCAATACACAACCTAACCCTACACCTAAATGAGCTGGAAAATGAATAGCAAACATAGCCTGAAGCCTACAGAAGAAGGGAAAAAATAAAGATGAAAGCAGAAATAAACATGCAGAAACAACAAAACAGTAGAATGGAATAACGAAACTAAGATCTGGTTCTTCAAAATAATTAATAAAATAGACAAAGCCCTAGCCAGTCTTATCAATGAGAAAAGAGAAAAGAACTATATAAATAAAGTCACAAATGAGAGAAGAGAGATCGCAATCAACACCAGAAAAATAAGACAATTATAATGTAATACTATGAAAGATTATACGCTAACAAACTGGGAGACCAGGAAGAATTGGAGAGATCCCTAGAAATGTGCAAACAATCAAAACTGAAATAGGAAGAAATAGAAATGTGAACAGACCCATAAGTAGCAAAGGAATTGAATCAGCAAGGCACCTGGGTGCCTCAGTGGTTGAGCACCTGCTTTGGCTCAGGTTACGATCCCAGGATCCTGGGGCATCAAGTCCCACATCAGGCTCCCCACATGGAGCTCCATTTTCCCTCTGCCTATACCTCTGCCTCTCTGCGTCTCCCATGAATACATAAATAAAATCTTTAAAAAAGAAAAAGATATAAAGATAAGAAAGGACCCAAATAAAATCACAAACGAGAAAAGAGAAATAACCACCAACACTAGAAATACAAACGTTTATAAGAGAACATTATGAAAAATTATATGCCAGCAACCCCGAACCTGGAAGAAATAGATCAATTCCTGGAAATATATAACATAGCAAAAATTATGAAGAAATAAGAAACTTGAACACACAGATAACCAGCAGAGAAATTGAATCAGCAATCAAGAATCTCCCAACAGGAGACGCTTATATCAATAGAATAGAATGGAAAGCCGAAACAAGATACAAACCTGTAACTCGATGGTCCATTAATTGACACCAAGGCAGGAAGGAATATCCAATGGCACAAAGACAGTCTCTTCAACAAACCCTAACCCTGAGCCCAGGATAAGAACAAATGGTGTTGGGAAAACCAGGCAGCCACATGCAGAAGAATGAAACTGGACCACTTTCTTACACCATATATATAAAAAATAAATTCAAAATGGATGAAAGACCTAAATGTGAGACCTGAAACCATACAAAGAAGAAAAGATAGGCAGCAACATCTTTGACATTGGCCATTGGATCTGCTTTCCAAATATGCCTCTGAGGTGAGCGAAACAAAAGCAAAAATACTATTGGGAGTTCATCAATTGAAAAGCTTCTGCAAAGTGAAGGAAACAAGCAACGCTAAAATGCAACATACAAAATGAGAGGAGATATTTGTAAACAACACATCCAATAAAGAGTTAGTATGCAAAATACATAAAGCAAATATAAATCTCAGCATCCTAAACACAAATTATCCAACTGCAGATGGGCAGAAGACATGAATGGACTTTGTCTCTGTCAAGACATCCAAATGGCCACCAGACACATGGACAGACACTCAGCGTCACCCATCATCAGGGAAATGCAAACCAAAACCACAATGAGATGTCACCTGACAGCTGACAGAATGGCTAAAATTAACAACACAAGAAACAACAGGTGTTGGTGAGGCTATGGAGAAGGGGGAACCCCCTTACACTCCTCGTGGTCATGTGAACAGGTGCAGCTATTATGGAAAACAGTGTGGAGGGTCCTCAAGAAGTTAAAAGTAGAAGTGCCCTATGATTCCAAAATTGCACAGCTAGGTATTTATCCCGAGGATATAAAAGTAGTCTCTTAGATTCAAAGAGGGACACAGAGCCTAGTGTTTGTAGTGACGTTATCAACAATAGCCAATCTGTGGATACAGCCCAGATGTCCATCGACAGATGAATGGGCAGAGACGATGTGGTAAATATACACACTGCGACATCACTCGGTCATCACAAGGGATGAAATGAAGCCATTTACTATGACGTGGGAGAAGTGGAAAGGACTTATGCTCAATGAACTCAGTCAGAGAAAGACAGATACCAAATACCATACAATTGCATTCACATGTGAATTTTAAGAAACCAAACAAACTGGCAAGGGGATCGATGGGGTGGGATGAGAGAAGCAAACCAAGAAACTCACTCTTAACCACAGAGAATAAACTAATAGATACCAGAGGAAGGTGGGGGGGGATGGGGAATCAGGCGATGGGGATAGTGGAGGAAACCTGTGACCAGTACCAGGCGTTGCATCCAAGGGTTGAATCAGTATGTGGTAAACCTGAAACTATATCATACTATATTTACAAACAGGAATTCAATAAAAGTTTAAAATAATAATTGTTAGTATTGATGAAACATGTGTGCACAAGAGATAAAATCAGAAAGGCAACTGAAAATCCAAATAAAGAGTATTTAGAGCCACAAATCCCCTCCTTAGCTCAGCTCGGGAGAAGCCTGCCATGTCTTTTCTGACCGCAGCAGAAGCCTGGATTTTGATTCTCTGGGGAGGCCACTGACTTTTTGGAGTCAAGTTATCTTTGAACCCAAAACCTAAATAGTGTGCATAAAACTAAACTGCCCAAGATACTAGGAGTCCCAGTGCACGCACAGGCCAAGACCCAAACTCTAACCATACACAGACATATCCCTAACCCTACACTTAAGCCTAATGTTAACCTAAACCTTAAACAAGATCTATCACTAATCAAAAACCAAACACAAACCCCAAGACCGAAACACATTCACTGAACCTACAGGCCAAGCTTCACCCTAACTCCTAAACCTATTCTTAGGTTTCCTTAACCCTGACCCCTACCTTAAATCTAACCCTAACCCTAACCTCTAACCCTAACCTTAATGTTATCAAACCCTATTCTTAACCTTATCCTGTACCCTAATCCTAACCCTCTAATACTAACCCTATCTCATACCCCAAACTGTACCCTAACCCGTACCCTAAAACTAAACCCTAACCCACTGCCTAACCCTATCTCTTACCCTTTTACAAAACCGTATATTGACCCTACCCTGACCCTCACCTGACCATCACCCCTAACCAAACACTAACCCTAATCCTAACCCCTATCCTAACCTACCACTCACCCTAACTCTAAACCTAGGACTAACTTTAACACTAACCCCTAACCCTAAAAATTAACCCTAACTCACTCCCTAAACCCTAACCCTAACTGCAAACCTAATCACAACCCTAACACTAACCATAACCCTAAATCCAACTCCTAACATCCTGCCCTAATCCCTAAGCCTAAACCCTAACCCTAACTCTAAATCCTGTCCCTAACATTAACCCCAACCCCTTTCCCTAATCCCTAACCCCCATCCAACTCCTAACCACTCACCCTTACCCTTATCCCTCACGCTATCCTCTAATCTGTAACCATAAGCATAATCACTAAACCCTAACATCTAACCTAATGTAACCACCAACTGCCTCCCCTCCCCTGACCCTACCATTCATTCTACCCATTCACTTACCCTGTGGTTCTGAGGAGTCCCTTCTGATGTGGACATGGCCCCCAATGGCGCCTCCAGAGTCCTCCAGGGGGTCCTGTGGAAGCCAGGATCCTGTGCGTGTGGACGTGGCCCCACGTGTTCCTGAGTCATAGCGGGTCCTGAGGACGCCGGGTCTCCTGTCACTGTGGACTATGCCTCACATCCTCTGGAAGCCTCACAGCAGGTCCTCAGGAGGCCGAGGGCTCCTGTCAGCCTGGACATGGCCCCATGGCCCCCAGAAAACTCACCGCGGGTCCTGAGGGGGCTGTGGGCTCCTGTAAGCATAGACACAGCCCCATATATCCCGAAGCCAAAGGGCAGGTCCTGAGGAGGCCAGAGACTCATGTCAGTGTGGATTCGGCACCCACATTTTCTTACGCCACCACAGGCGCTGACAAGGCTGGGGTCTCTGTCTGCATGGAAGCATCCCCATATTTCCCGAAGTCTACACCGGGGGTTCTGAGGACATCAGCGTCCTGTTGTGTGGGCGTGGCCCCACGTCCTCCCATAACGTCACTGCAGGTTCTGAGGAGGCCAGGGCTGCTGACACGGTGGATGCGGCCCCCACCTTCCAGAAGCCTCAACTTATGTCCTGAGCAGCCCGGGAGCTCCTGCCAGAGTGGACGCGGCACCACAGCTTCCTGAAGCCTCCCTGCAGGTCCTGAAGCGGCCCAGGTGTTCCTGTCCGGGTTGATGCGGGCCCACATCTTCCTGAAGCCTCACCGCGGTTCCTGAGGAGACCGGGGCTCATCAGCATGGATGCGTCCCCATGTCCTCCTCAGGCCTCCCCAGCACAGGTGGGCTCCTGTTAGTGCAGGTGGATGAGGCCTACTGACCCTCGCGGCCCTTGGGCAGTGCCTGGGCTTGGGCGCCTCCTGCGGGACGCTCAGGCACTGCAGGAGGCCATGCAGGAGGCAGCGTCCCCGTACACGGGGCCACAACTGCCTCCTTCCAGGCTCCAGCTGAGGCCTATGAGCTTCGGAAATGACTCACTGAAACGGAGCCCAATACCCGGCTTCCCCAGAAATACTTAAGGACAATGATTAGAGCCCACAGGACACAAAAATAAATGTGTACCAGACTTTAACCACGCCCTGCAAAACTCACTCAACCCTCCTCCTCTGTGGACGGGACCGCAGGCTGTTGCAGCCGCCCTGGAAACAGTGTGGAGGCCCCTCAGGAAGTTATAAATAGAGCCACCCTGGGACCAGCAGGTGCACAGCCTTAGCTCAGCCCGAAGATACAGATGCATGAGACTCGGGGACACCTGCACCCCAATGTCCACAGCAGCCGTGTCCACAGTAGCCACCTTGTGGGAGGAGCCTTGGTGCCCTCAGGCAGATGATAGATAAAGAGGATGGAAGATAGATGATGGTCATAGATGATAGATAGTTAGTAGATAGGAATGGTACTCAGCTATCAAAGAGAAGAAAATATTGCCATTTGCAATGATGTGGATAGAACTAGAGGGATCATGTTAAGTGAAATAAGTCAGTCAGGAAAGAAAATTACCGTATGGTTACATTCATAGGTGAAATTAAAGAAGCAAAGCAGATGGGCATCTGTGAAGGGAAGGAAAAACAAATAAGATGAAAACAGATATGGAGGAAAAAAAGACTCAATCACAGGAAACAAACTGAGGGTCGCTGGAGGGGAGGGGAGTGGAGGGACAGGGTAACTGGTAGATGGCATGAAGGAGGGCACGTGATGTCATGAGTCCTGGTGTTATCTCCAACTGGTGAATCCCTGAAATCTACCTCTGAAAGTATAATACACCATACTCTTAATAAATTGGGTTTAAATTAAATTAAGTTTAAAAAATCAGTTGACAGTATCGGAGTGCATTTTCTTCCAGGCTCTCTATTCTGCTCCTTCAGCTTATGCCAGAACCACACCCCTGTGGGTTTGGTTTGTTTAAGTAGGCTCCATGCCTTGTCCACAGTTCAGCACAGGGCTAGAATTCATGACCCCGAGATCAAGACCAAGGTTGAAGTCAGGAGTCGGATGCTTAACCAACGGAACCAGCCGGGGCCCGAGAACCACACTGCTTTATCCTGTGTCTCTGTGACATTGTTTGAAATAGGAAAGTGGAGGGAGGGGCAAGATGGCGGAAGAGTAGTGTCCCCAAATCACCTGTCCCCACCAAATTACCTAGATAATCTTCATCATCCTGAAAATCTATGAATTCGGCCTGAGATTTAAAGAGAGACCAGCTGGAATGCTACAGTGAGAAGAGTTCACACTTCTATCAAGGTAGGAAGAGGGGGGAAAAGAAATAAAGAAACAAAAGGCATCCAAGGGGGAGGGGCCCCACGAGGTGCCAAGCTAAGCCCGGGGCGAGTGCCCCCAGGACAGGAAAGCTCTGTCCCGGAGAAGCAGGAGCTTCACCAATCTTCCTGGGTGGAAAGGCACCCGCAGGGAGATGGAGCAGGACGCCAGGATGGCAGGGATGCCCTCGGGCTCCCTAGAACACTAAGACACCTGCGCACCCAGGAGACTGCACCATACCCCGCGGCCGAGCTCCCTAAAAGACTGCAGGGCCCACGGCCGGACCTGGAGCAGCTCGGAGGGGCTCAGGCGGCAGCTCCGCATGGAGGGGGCTGCAAGGCCAGGAGCAGCTCGGAGGGGGCTCCAGCAGAGGAAGAGGATCCCTGCAGAGAGGGCTGCGGGGCTCTGGGACCAGCTCAGAGGGGCTCGGGCAGCAGCGCCGCGGAGGCGGCTGTGTGGCCATGAGGGGGAATCCAACAGCACAGGCACTGGAGCACAGGGTGCCAGGACACAGCCCAGGATTTGGCCTCCCCCTGGGACAGGCAGAGCCCGGGCAGGCCCACGACAGCTAGGACGCTTCTGCCCAGAGCTGAGCAGATCAGCGTCCCCGCCTTGGCACCCAAGGTCCTGCAGAGGGAGAGCTCCATAGTTACTGTGGGAGCTGAATCCAGGGCTTCAGAGCTGCCGGCGTCACTGGGATGGTTCCTCCTGGGGCCTCACAAGTAAACAACCCCCACTGAGCCCTGCACCAGGCAGAGGGCAGAGCAGCTCCCTCAAGAGCTAACACCTGAAAATCAGAACAGCAGGCCCCTCCCCCAGAAGACCAGCTGGACGGACAAGTTCCAGGGGAAGTCAACGGACTTAAAGTATACAGAATCAAAAGATACTCTCCCGTGGTTTTTTCTTTTCTTTTCTTTTCTTTTTTCTTTTCTCTTCTCTTCTTTTCTTTTCTTTTCTTCTTTCTTTTTGATTTGTTGCATCCCCCACCCTTTATTCCTTTCTTTCTTTTTCTTTCTCTTTTTCTTCTTTTTTCTTTTTTTTCTTCCTTTTCTCTTTTTCTATTTTCTTTCCTTCTTTCTCTCCTCTCTTTTTCTCCTTTTCCCAATACAATTTTTTTTGGCCACTCTGCACTGAGCAAAATGAATAGAAGAAAAACCTCACCTCAAAAGAAAGAATCAGAAACAGTCCTCTCTCCTAAGAGTTACAAAATCTGGATTACAATTCAATGTCAGAAAGCCAATTCAGAAGCACTATTATACAGCTACGGGTGGCTCTAGAAAAAAGCATAAAGGACTCAAGAGACTTCAGGACTGCAGAATTTAGATACAATCAGGCAGAAATTAAAAATCAATTGAATGAGATGCAATCCAAACTAGAAGTCCTAACGACGAGGGTTAACGAGGTGGAAGAACGAGTGAGTGACATAGAAGACAAGTTGATGGCAAAGAGAGAAACTGAGGAAAAAAGAGACAGACAATTAAAAGACTAGGAAGACAGATTAAGGGAAATAAACAACAGCCTGAGGAAGAAAAACCTACTTGTAATTGGGGTTCCCGAAGGCGCCGACAGGGACAGAGGGCCAGAATATGTATATGAACAAATCCTAGCTGAAAACAATCCTAATCTGGGAAGGGAAACAGGCATTCAGATCCAGGAAACAGAGAGATCCCCCCCTAAAATCAATAAAAACCGTCCAACACCTCGACATTTAATAGTAAAGGTTGCAAATTCCAAAGATAAAGAGAAGATCCTTAAAGCAGCAAGACACAAGAAATCCCTGACCTTTATGGGGAGGAGCATTAGGGTAACAGCAGACCTCTCCACAGCGACCTGGCAGGCCAGAAAGGGCTGGCAGGATATATTCAGGGTCCTCAATGAGAAGAACATGCAACCAAGAATACTTTATCCAGCAAGGCTCTCATTCAAAATGGAAGGAGAGATAAAGAGCTTCCAAGACAGGCAGCAACTAAAGCAATATGTGACCTCCAAACCAGCTCTGCAAGAAATTTTAAGAGGGACTCTTAAAATTCCCCTTTAAGAAGAAGTTCAGTGGAACATTCCACAAAAACAAGGACTGAATAGTTATCATGATGACACTAAATTCATATCTCTCAATAGTAACTCTGAATGTGAACGGGCTTAATGACCCCATCAAAAGGCGCAGGGTTTCAGACTGGATAAAAAAGCAGGACCCATCTATTTGCTGTCTACAAGAGACTCATTTTAGACAGAAGGACACCTACAGCCTGAAAATAAAAGGTTGGAGAACCATTTACAATTCGAATGGTCCTCAAAAGAAAGCAGGGGTAGCCATCCTTATATCAGATAAACTAAAATTTACCCCAAAGACTGTAGTGAGAGATGAAGAGGGACACTATATCATACTTAAATGATCTATTCAACAAGAGGACTTAACAATCCTCAATATATATGCCCCGAATGTGGGAGCTGCCAAATATATAAATCAATTCTTAACCAAAGTGAAGAAATACTTAGATAATAATACACTTATACTTGGTGACTTCAATCTAGCTCTTTCTATACTCGATAGGTCTTCTAAGCACAACATCTCCAAAGAAACGAGAGCTTTAAATGATACACTGGACCAGATGGATTTCACAGATATCTACAGAACTTTACATCCAAACTCAACTGAATACACATTCTTCTCAGGTGCACATGGAACTTTCTCCAGAATAGACCACATATTGGGTCACAAATCGGGTCTGAACCAATACCAAAATATTGGGATCGTCCCCTGCATATTCTCAGACCATAATGCCTTGAAAGTAGAACTAAATCACAACAAGAAGTTTGGAAGGACCTCAAACACGTGGAGGTTAAGGACCATCCTGCTAAAAGATGAAAGGGTCAACCAGGAAATTAAGGAAGAATTAAAAAAAAAGGAAGAATTAAAACATTCATGGAAACTAATGAGAATGAAGATACAACCATCCAAAATCTTTGGGATGCAGCAAAAGCAGTCCTAAGGGGGAAATACATCGCAATACAAGCATCCATTCAAAAACTGGAAAGAACTCAAATACAAAAGCTAACCTTACACATAAAGGAGCTAGAGAAAAAACAGCAAATAGATCCTACACCCAAGAGAAGAAGGGAGTTAATAAAGATTCGTGCAGAACTCAACGAAATCGAGACCAGAAGAACTGTGGAACAGATCAACAGAACCAGGACTTGGTTCTTTGAAAGAATTAATAAGATAGATAAACCATTAGTCAGTCTTATTAAAAAGAAGAGAGAGAAGACTCAAATTAATAAAATCATGAATGAGAAGGGAGAGATCACTACCAACACAAGGAAATAGAAAAAATTTAAAAACATATTATGAACAGCTATACGCCAATAAATTAGGCAATCTAGGAGAAATGGACGCATTCCTGGAAAGCCACAAACTACCAAAACTGGAACAGGAAGAAATAGAAAACCTAAACAGGCCAATAACCAGGGAGGAAATTGAAGCAGTCATCAAAAACCTCCCAAGACACAAAAGTCCAGGGCCAGATGGCTTCCCAAGGGAATTTTATCAAACGTTTAAAGAAGAAACCATACCTATTCTCCTAAAGCTGTTTGGAAAGATAGAAAGAGATGGAGTACTTCCAAATTCGTTCTATGAGGCCAGCATCACCTTAATTCCAAAACCAGACAAAGACCCCACCAAAAAGGAGAATTACAGACCAATAGCCCTGATGAACATGGATGCAAAAATTCTCAACAAGATACTGGCCAATAGGATCCAACAATACATTAAGAAAATTATTCACCATGATCAAGTAGGATTTATCCCTGGGACACAAGGATGGTTCAACACCCGTAAAACAATCAATGTGATTCATCATATCAGCAAGAGAAAAACCAAGAACCATATGATCCTCTCATTAGATGCAGAGAAAGCATTTGACAAAATACAGCATCCATTTCTGATCAAAACTCTTCAGAGTGTAGGGATAGAGGGAACATTCCTCGACATCTTAAAAGCCATCTATGAAAAGCCCACAGCAAATATCATTCTCAATGGGGAAGCACTGGGAGCCTTTCCCCTAAGATCAGGAACAAGACAGGGATGTCCACTCTCACCACTGCTATTCATCATAGTACTGGAAGTCCTAGCCTCAGCAATCAGACAACAAAAAGACATTAAAGGCATTCAAATAGGCAAAGAAGAAGTCAAACTCTCCCTCTTCGCCGATGACATGATACTCTACATAGAAAACCCAAAAGTCTCCACCCCAAGATTGCTAGAACTCATACAGCAATTCGGTAGCGTGGCAGGATACAAAATCAATGCCCAGAAATCAATGGCATTTCTATACACTAACAAGGAGACTGAATAAAGAGAAATTAAGGAGTCAATCCCATTTACAATTGCACCCAAAAGCATAAGATACCTAGGAATAAACCTAACCAAAGATGTAAAGGATCTATACCCTCAAAACTATAGAACACTTCTGAAAGAAATTGAGGAAGACACAAAGAGATGGAAAAATATTCCATGCTCATGGGTAGGCAGAATTAATATTGTGAAAATGTCAATGTTACCCAGGCAATGTACTCGTTTAATGCAATCCCTATCAAAATACCATGGACTTTCTTCAGAGAGTTAGAAAAAATTATTTTAAGATTTGTGTGGAATCAGAAAAGACCCCGAATAGCCAGGGGAATTTTAAAAAAGAAAACCATATCTGGGGCATCACAATGCCAGATTTCAGGTTGTACTACAAAGCTGTGGTCATCAAGACAGTGTGGTACTGGCACAAAAACAGACACATAGATCAGTGGAACAGAATAGAGAATCCAGAAGTGGACCCTGAACTTTATGGTCAACTAATATTCGATAAAGGAGGAAAGACTATCCATTGGAAGAAAGACAGTCTCTTCAATAAATGGTGCTGGGAAAATTGGACATCCACATGCAGAAGAATGAAACTAGACCACTCTCTTTCACCATACACAAAGATAAACTCAAAATGGATGAAAGATCTAAATGTGAGACAAGATTCCATCAAAATCCTAGAGAAGAACACAGGCAACACCCTTTTTGAACTCGGCCATAGTAACTTCTTGCAAGATACATCCACGAAGGCAAAAGAAACAAAAGCAAAAATGAACTATTGGGACTTCATCAAGATAAGAAGCTTTTGCACAGCAAAGGATACAGTCAACAAAACTAAAAGAGAACCTACAGAATGGGAGAAGATATTTCCAAATTACCTATCAGATAAAGGGCTAGTTTCCAAGATCTATAAAGAACTTAAAACTCAACACCAAAGAAACAAACAATCCAATCATGAAATGGGCAAAAGACATGAAGAGAAATCTCACAGAGGAAGACACAGACATGGCCAACATGCATATGAGAAAATGCTCTGCATCACTTGCCATCAGGGAAATACAAATCAAAACCACAATGAGATACCATGTCACACCAGTGAGAATGGGGAAAATTAACAAGGCAGGAAACAACAAATGTTGGAGAGGATGCGGAGAAAAGGGAACCCTCTTACACTGTTGGTGGGAATGTGAACTGGTGCAGCCACTCTGGAAAACTGTGTGGAGGTTCCTCAAACAGTTAAAAATATACCTGCCCTACGACCCAGCAATTGCACTGTTGGGGATTTACCCCAAAGATACAAATGCAATGAAACGCCGGGACACCTGCACCCCGATGTTTCTAGCAGCAATGGCCACGATAGCCAAACTGTGGAAGGAGCCTCGGTGTCCAACGAAAGATGAATGGATAAAGAAGATGTGGTTTATGTATACAATGGAATATTACTCAGCTATTAGAAATGACAAATACCCACCATTTGCTTCAACGTTGATGGAACTGGAGGGTATTATGCTGAGTGAAGTAAGTCAGTCGGAGAAGGACAAACATTATATGTTCTCATTCATTTGGGGAATATAAATAATAGTGAAAGGGAATATAAGGGAAGGGAGAAGAAATGTGTGGGAAATATCAGAAAGGGAGACAGAAGGTAAAGACTGCTAACTCTGGGAAACGAACTAGGGGTGGTAGAAGGGGAGAAGGGCGGGGGGTGGGAGTGAATGGGTGACGGGCACTGGGGGTTATTCTGTATGTTAGTAAATTGAACACCAATAAAAAATAAATTAAAAAAAAGAAGTTCAGTGGAACAATCCACAAAAACAAGGACTGAATAGATGTCATGATGACACTAAACTCATATCTGTGGATAGTAACTCTGAACGTGAACGGGCTTAATGACCCCTTCAAAGGCGCAGGGTTTCAGACTGGATAAAAAAGCAGGACCCAACTATTTGCTGTCTACAAGAGACTCATATTAGACAGAAGGACACCTACAATCTGAAAATAATGGGTTGGAGAACAATTTACCATTCGAATGGTCCTCAAAAGAAAGCAGGGGTAGCCATCCTTATATCAGATAAACTAAAATTTACCCCAAAGACTATAGTGAGAGATGAAGACGGACACTAAATCATACTTAAAGGATCTATCCAACAAGAGGACTTAACAATCCTGAATATATATTCCCCGAATATCGGAGCTGCCAAATATTTAAACCAATTAATAACGAAAGTGAAGAAATACTTAGATAATAATTATCTTATACTGGTGACTTCAATCTAGGTCTTTCTACCCTCGATAGGTCTTCTAAGCACAACATCTCCAAAGAAACGAGAGCTTTGAATGATACACTGGAGCAGATAGATTTCACAGATATCTACAGAACTTTACATCCAAACTGAACTAAATAAACATTCTTCTCAAGTGCACATGGAACTTTCTCCAGAATAGACCACATACTGGATCACAAATCGCGTCTGAACCGATACCAAAAGATTCAGATCGTCCCCTGCATATTCTCAGACCATAATGCCTTGAAAGTAGAACTAAATCACAACAAGAAGTTTGGAAGGACTTTAAACACGTGGAGATTAAGGACCATCCTGCTAAAAGATGAAAGGGTCAACCAGGAAATTGAGGAAGAATTAAAAAGATTCATGGAATCTAATGAGAATGAAGATACAAATGTTCAAAATCTTTGGCATGCAGCAAAAGCAGTCCTAAGGGGGAAATACATCACAATACAAGCATCCATTCAAAAACTGGAAAGAACTCAAATACAAAAGCTAACCTTACTCATAAAGGAGCTAGAGAAAAAAACAGCAGCTAGATCCTACACCCAAAAGAATAAGAGATTTCATTAAAATTTGAGCAGACCTCAAGGAAATTGAGACCACAATAAATGTGGAACAGATCAACAAAACCAGGAGTTGGTTCTTTAAAAGAATTAATAACATACATAAACCATTAGCCAGTCTTATTAAGAAGAAGAGAGAGAAGACTCAAATTAATAAAATCATGAATGAGAAAGGAGAGATCACTACCAACACAAGGAAATACAAACGATTTTAAAAACATATTATGAACAGCTATATGGAAATAAATTAGGCAATCTAGAAGAAATGGACGCATTCCTGGAGCCACAAACTACCAAAACTGGAACAGGAAGAAATAGAAAACCTAAACAGGCCAATAACCAGAGAGGCAATTGAAGCAGTCATCCAAAACCTCCCAAGTCACAAAAGTCCAGGGCCAGATGGCTTCCCAAGGGAAATCTATCAAACGTTTAAAGAAACCATACCTATTCTCCTAAAGCTGCTTGGAAAGATAGAAAGAGATGGAGTACTTCCAAATTCGTTCTATGAAGCCAGCATCACCTTAATTCCAAAACCAGACAAAGACCCCACCAAAGAGGAGAATACAGACCAATATCCTTGATGAACATAGATGCAAAAATTCTCAACAAGATACTAGCTAATAGGATCCAACAATACATTAAGAATATTATTCACCATGACCAAGTAGGATTTATCCCTGGGACACAAGGATGGTTCAACACTCGTAAAACAATCGATGTGATTCATCATATCAGCAAGAGAAAAACCAAGAACCATATGATCCTCTCATTAGAAGCAGAGAAAGCATTTGACAAAATAGAGCATCTATTCCTGATCAAAGCAGTTCAGAGCGTAGGGATAGAAGGAACATTCCTCGACATCTTAAAAGCCATCTACGAAAAGCCCACAGCAAATATCATTCTCAATGGGGAAGCACTGGGAGCCTTTCCCCTAAGATCAGGAAAAGACATGGATATCCACTCTCACCACTGCTATTCATCATAGTACTGGAAGTCCTAGCCTCAGCAATCAGACAACAAAAGACATTAAAGGCATTCAAATTGGCAAATAAGAAGTCAAACTCTCCCTCTTTGCTGATGACATGATACTCTACCTAGAAAACCCAAAACCCTCCCCCACAAGATTGCTAGAACTCATACAGCAATTTGGTAGCATTGCAGTTTACAAAATCAATGCCCAGAAATCAATGGCATTTCTATACACTAACAATGAGACTGCAGAAAGAGAAATTAAGAGTCAATCTCATTAACAATTGCACCCAAATCATACGATACCTAGGAATAAACCTAACCAAGGAGGTAAATGATCTATACCCTAAAAACTATAGAAAACTTCTGAAAGAAATTGAGGAACACACAAAGAGATGGAAAAATATTCCATGCTCATGGATTGGCAGAATTAATATTGTGAAAATGTCAATGTTACCCAGGCAATGTACACGTTTAATGCAATCCCTATCAAAATACCATGGACTTTCTTCAGAGAGTTAGAACAAATTATTTTAAGATTTGTGTGGAATCAGAAAAGACCCCGAAAAGCCAGGGGAATTTTATTATTTTATTTTATTTTATTTTATTTTATTTTATTTTTTATTTATTTATGATAGTGACACAGAGAGAGAGAGAGGCAGAGACACAGGCAGAGAGAGAAGCAGGCTCCATGCACCGGGAGCCCGACGTGGGACTCCATCCCGGGTCTCTAGGATCGTGCCCTGGGCCAAAGGCAGGTGCCAAACTGCTGCGCCACCCAGGGATCCCAAGCCAGGGGAATTTTAAAAAAGAAAACTATATCTGGGGGCACCACATGCCAGATTTCAGCTTGTACTACAAAGCTGTGGTCATCAAGACAGTGTGGTACTGGCACAAAAACAGACACATAGATCAATGGAACAGAATAGAACCCAGAAGTGGACCTTGAACTTTATGGTCAACTAATATTCGATAAAGGAGGAAAGACTATCCATTGGAAGAAAGACAGTCTCTTCAAAGATGGTGCTGGGAAAATTGGACATCCACATGCAGAAGAATGAAACTAGACCACTCTCTTTCACCATAAACAAAGGTAAACTCAAAATGGGTGAAAGATCTAAATATGAGACAAGATTCCATCAAAATCCTAGAGAAGAACACAGGCAACACCCTTTTTGAACTCGGCCATAGTAACTTCTTGCAAGATACATCCATGAAGGCAAAAGAAACAAAAGCAAAAATGAACTATTGGGACTTCATCAAGATAAGAAGCTTTTGCACAGCAAAGGATACAGTCAACAAAACTCAAAGACAACCTACAGAATGGGAAAAGTTATTTGCAAAAGACGTATCAGATAAAGGGCTAGTTTCAAACTCTATAAAGAACTTCTTAAAATCAACACCAAAGAGACAAACAATCCAATCATGAAATGGGCAAAAGACATGAAGAGAAATCTCACCAAGGAAGACATTGACATGGCCAACATGCACATGAAAACATGGTCTGCATCACTTGCCCTTAGGGATATACAAATCAAAACCACATTGAGATACCATGTCACACCAGTGAGAATGGGGAAAATTAACAAGGCAGGAAACCACAAATGTTGGAGAGGATGCGGAGAAAAGGGAACCCTCTTACACTGCTGGTGGGAATGTGAACTGGTGCAGTCACTCTGGAAAACTGTGTGGAGGTTCCTCAAAGAGTTAAAAATAGACCTGCCCAACGACTCAGCAATTGCACTATTGTGGATTTACCCCAAAGATTCAGATGCAATGAAACACCGGGACACCTGCACCCCGATGTTTATAGCAGAATGTCCACAATAGCCAAACTGTTGCAGGAGCCACGGTGTCCAACGAAAGATGAATAGATAAAGAAGATGTGGTTTATGTATACAATGGAATATTACTCAGCCATTAGAAATGACAAATACCCACCATTTGCTTCAACGTTGATGAAACTGGAGGGTATTATGCTGAGTGAAGTAAGTCAATCGGAGAAGGACAAACAGTGTATGTTCTCATTCCTTCAGGGAATATAAATAATAGTGAAAGGGAACATAAGGGAATGGAGAAGAAACGTTTGGGAAATATCAGAAAGGGAGAGAGATCATAAAGACTCCTAACTCTGGGAAAAGAACTAGGGGTGCTGGAAGGGGAGGAGGGCAGGGGGTGGGGGTGAATGGGTGACGGGCACTGGGGGGACACTTGACGGGATGAGCACTGCGTGTTATTCTTTATGGTGGTCAATTGAACACCAATAAAAAATAAATTTATTTTTAAAAAAAGATCAAACAACTACATATTTATGTTGCCAACATGGGAGTACCGAAATATAGAAACCAATTAACAACAAACGTACAGGAACACACTGATAATAATACAATGACAGGGGATTTTAGCACCCACTTATGGCAATGGACCGATCGTCTATGCAGAAAATCAACAGGGAAACAATAGCCTTGACACACTGGACCAAAGAGACTCAACAGATATAGTCTGAACATTTCTTCCTAAAGCAGAATTCACATTCTTTTCAAGTGCACAGGGGACATTCTCCAGAATAGATTATATCATGGACCACAAATCAGCCCTCAACAGGTACAACAGGTACAAGAAGGATGTTATCACACCATGTACATTTTCGGACCACGACGCTATGAAACTCGAGGTTTCAATAAGAAATAAGACAATAAGAAAAAATTTGGACAGACCAAAAATTCGTGGAGATTATGATCATCCTACTAGAGAATGAATGGAGCAACCAGGAAATTAAAGAGGAAATTTAAAACAAATGAAAATGAAAACATGTTTCTTCAAACCTCTAGGATGTAGCAAAGACAGTCCTTATAGGGAAGTAGATAGCAATACAGTCCTACCTCAAGAAACAAGAAGTCTCCAATACACAACCCAAGACTACACCTAAAGGAGCTGGAAAAGGAATAGGAAACAAAGCCTAAAGCCTACAGAAGAAGGGAAAAATAAAGATGAGAGCAGAAATAAACAATACAGAAACAACAAAACAGTAGAATGGAATAATGAAACTAAGAACTGGTTCTTCAAAATAACTAAGAAAATGGATCAAGCTCTAGCCAGCCTTATCAACAAGAAAACAGAAAAGAACTAAATAAATAAAATCACAAAAGAGAGAAGAGAGATCACAATCAACACCAGAAAAATAAGACAATTATAAGGGAATACTATGAAAGATTATACACTAACAAACTGGGAGACCTGGAATAAATGGACAAATCCCTAGAAATGTATAAAATAGCAAAACTGAAATAGGAAGAAATAGAAAATGTGAACACACCCATAACTAGCAAAGGAATTTAATCAGCAAGGCACCTGGGTGCCTCAGTGGTTGAGCATCTGCTTTGGCTCAGGTCATGATCCCGGGGTCCTGGGGAATCATGTCCCACATCAGGCTCCCTGCATGGAGCCTCATTTTCCCCCTGCCTATACCTCTGCCTCTCTGTGTCTCACATGAATCCATAAATGAAATCTTTAAAAAAGAAAAAAGATAAATGATGAGAAAGGACCCAAATAAAATCACAAATGAGATAAGAGAAATAACAACCAACACTAGAGAAATACAAACATTTATAAGAGAACATTATGAAAAATTATATGCCAGCAATCTAGAACCTGGAAGAAATAGATCAATTCCTGGAAATATATAACATAGCAAAAATGAAAAAGGAAGAAATAAGAAACTTGAACAGACAGATAACCAGCAACGAAATTGAATCAGCAATCAAGAATCTCCCAACAGGAGATGCTTAGATCAATAGAATAGAACGGAATGGAATGCCGAAACAAGAGACAAACCTGTAACTCTATGATCCATTAATCGACAACAAGGCAGGAAGGAATATCCAATGGCACAAAGACAGTCTCTTCAAAAAACCCTAACCCTGACCCCAGGATAAGAACAAATAGTGTTGGGAAAACCAGGCAGCCACATGCAGAAGAATCAAACTGGACCACTTTCTTACACCATATATATAAAAAATAAATTCAAAATGCATGAAAGACCTAAATGTGAGACCTGAAACCATACAAAGAAGAAAAGATAGGCAGCAACGTCTTTGACGTTGGCCATTGGATCTTCTTTCTAGATATGCCTCTGAGTTGAGGGAAACAAAAGCAAAAATACTATTGGGACTTCATCAAATTCAAAACCTTCTGCAAAGTGAAAGAAACAACCAACGCTAAAAGGCAACATACAAAATGAAAGGAGATATTTGTAAACAACACATCCAATAAACAGTTAGTATGCAAAATACGTAAAGCAAATATAAATCTCAGCATCCTAAACACAAATTATCCAACTGCAGATGGGCAGAAGACATGAATGGACTTTGTCTCTGACAAGACATCCAGATGGCCACCAGACACCGAAAGACACTCCGTGTCACCCATCATCAGGGAAATGCAAATGAAAACCACAATAAGATGTCACCTGACAGCCGTCAGAATGGCTAAAATTAACAACAGAAGAAACAACAGGTGTTGTTGAGGCTATAGAGAAGAGGGAGCCACCTTACACTCCTGGTGGACATGCGAACAGGTGCAGCCACTGTGGAAACACTGTGGGGGGTCCTAGAGACGTTAAAAATAGGGGATCCCTGGGTGGTGCAGCGGTTTGGCACCTGCCTTTGGCCCATGTCGGGATCCTGGTGACCCGGGATCGAATCCCACGTTGGACTCACAGTGCACGGAGCCTGCTTCTCCCTCTGCCTGTGTCTCTGCCTCTGTCTCTGTGACTATCATAAAAAAAAAGAAGTTAAACATAGAGCTACCCTACGATTCCAAATTGCAGAGCTAGGTATTTACCCCAAGGGTACAAAAGTCGTTTAGTAGATTCCAAGTGGGACACGCAGCCCAGTGTTTGTAGCAGCGTTATCAACAACAGCCAAACTGTGGATACAGCCCAGATGTCCATCGAGTGATGAATGGGCAAAGACGATGTGGTAAATATACCAACTGCGACATCACCGGGTCATCAGAAGAGATGAAATGAAGCCATTTACAATGACGTGGGAGAAGTGGAATGCACTTATGCTCAAGGAACTCAGTCAGTCAGAGAAAGATACCAAATACCATACAATTGCATTCACATGTGAATTTTAAGAAACCAGACAAACTGGCAAAGGGGCACAGGGGGGATGAGAGAAGCAAACAAAAAAACACTTTCTTAACCACAGAGTATAAACTAATAAATACCAGAGGAAGGTGAGGGGGATGGGGAATCAGGGGATGGGGATAGTGGAGGGCACCTGTGCCCAGTACCAGGCGTTGTATCCAAGGGTTGAATCACTATGTGGTAAACCTGAAACTATATCATTCTGTGTATACAAACAGGAATTCAAGTAAAACTTTAAAATAATAATAGGTAGTATTGATGAAACATGTACGCACTAGAGATAAAATCAGAAAGGCAACTGAAAATCCAAATAAAGAGTCTTTAGAGCCACAAATCCCCTCCTTAGCTCAGCTCGGGAGAAGCCTGCTATGTCTATTCTCACCCCAGCAGAAGCCTGTATTTTGATTCTCTGGGGAGGCCACTGACTTGGTGGAGTCAGGCTATCTTTGAACCCAAAACCTAAATAGAGTGCATAAAACTAAACGGCCCAAGATGCTAGGAGTCCCAGTGCAGGCACATGCCAGACCCAAACTCTAACCATACACAGACATAACCCTAACCCTACACTTAATCCTAATGTTAACCTAGCCCTTAAACAAGACCCATCACTAATCGAAAACCAAACACAAACCCCAAGACCAAAACACATTCACTGAACCTTTCTGCCAACCCTCACCCTAACTCCTAAACGTAGGTACACCTAAACTTAGGTTTCCTTAACTCTGACCCCTACCTTAAATCTAACCCGAACACTAACCTCTAACCCTAACCTTAAAATAAGGTATTCAAATCCTATTCCTAACCTTAACCTGTACCCTAACCCTAACCCTCTAATACTAATCATATCTCATACCCCAAACTGTACCCTAACCCGTACCCTAAAACCAACCCCTAACCCACTCCCTAACCCTATATCTTACCCTTTTCCAAAACCGTACCCTGACCCTGACCTGACCCTAACCCTAACCTGTAACCAAACACTAACCCTAACCCTAGCCCTAACCCCTATCCTAAACCTAACCCTCGCTCTAACCCTAAACCTAGCCCTAAGTTTAACTGTAACCCTTAACTCTAACCCCTAACTCTAACCCCTAACCATAACTCACACCCTTACCCCTAACCCTAACTGCAAACCTAAGCCCAACCCTAACTCTAACCATAACCCTAACCCCAACCTCTAACCTCCTGCCCTAATCCCTAGAGCCTAAACCCTAACCCTAACACTAAATCCTGTCCCTTACCCTAACCCCCATCCTAACTCTTAACACTGACAAATACCCTTATGCCTCACCTAACCTCTAATTCATAACCATAAGCATAATCACTAACCCCTAACATCTAACCTAAGGCTAACCACCAACTTCCTCCCCTCCCCTCACCCTACCATTCATTCTACACTTTCACTTACCCTGTGGTTCTGAGGAGTCCCTTCTGATGTGGAAGTGGCCCCCAACAGCTCCTCCAGATTCCTCCAAGGGGTCCTGAGGAAGCCAGGCTCCTGTGAGTGCGACGTGGCCCCACGTGTTCCTGAGTCATAGTCAGCGGGTCCTGAGGACGCTGGGTCTCCTGTCACTGTGGACTATGCCTCACATCCTCTGGAAGCCTCACTGCAGGTCCTCAGGAGGCGGGGGGCTCCTGTCACCCTGGAAATGACCCCACGTCCCCCAGAAAACTCTCCGTGGGTCCTGAGGAGGCTGTGGGCTCCTGTCAGCATACACGCAGCCCCTTATGTCCCGAAGCCAAAGTGCAGGTCCTGAGGAAGACAGGGTACCTGTCAGCATTGACGTGGCCCCACATTTTCCTCAAGCCTCACCATAAGACCTGAGGAGGCTCGGGGCTCCTGTCAGCATGGATGTGGCCCCAAATCTTCCCAAAACTTCACAGTGGGTCCTGAGGAGGCTGGAGAATCCTGTCACTGTGGATGCGGCACCCACATTTTTCTTAGGCCTCACCACAGGCCCTGACAAAGCTGGGGTCTTCTGTCCACATGGACGCATCCACATATTTCCCCAAGTCTACACCAGGGGTCCTGAGGAAGTCAGCGTCCTGCTGTGTCCATGTGGCCCCAAATCCTCCTGAAGTGTCGCCGAGGGTTCTGAGGAGGCTGGGGCTCCTGTAACCATGAATGCGGCCCCCAGCTTCCAGAAGCCTCAACTTATGTCCTGAGGGACCCGGGAGCTCCTGCCAGAGTGAACGCATCGCCACATCTTCCTGAAGCCTCCCCACAGGTCCTGAGGCAGCTCAGGGACTCCTGTCAGTGTGGATGCAGGCCCATATCTTCCTGAAGCCTCCCCGCGGGTCGTGAGGCTGCTCAGGGGCGCCTCTCAGCGTGGATGCGGGCCCACAATTTCCTGAAACCTCCCTGCGGGTCCTGAGGTGCTCAGGGCTCCTGTCAGTGTGAATGTGGGCCCACATCTTCCAGCAGCCTCCCTGCGGGTCTTGAGGCGGCCCAGGGGCTCCTGTCAGGGTGGATGCGGGCCCACATATTCCTAAAGCCTCATCGCAGGTCCTGAGGAGACCGGGGTTCCTGTCAGCATGAATGTGGCCCAATTTCCCCCTGAAGACTCCCCACGGGTCCTGAGGAGGCTGCAGATCATCAGCATAGACGCATCCCCATGTCTTCCGCAGGCCTCCCCAGCACAGGCTGGCTCCTGTTAGTGCAGGCAGAGGAGGCCTACTGCCCATGCGTGCCCCATGGGCGGGGCCTGGGCTCAGACGCCCCCTGCGGGATGCTCAGGCGCTACAGGAGACTGTGCAGGAGGCAGCGGGTGCTCTCTGGGCTGCACCTGCCTCCTTTCAGGCTTCATCTGGGGTCTGTTAGCTTTGGAAACATCTCACTGAAAAGGAGCCCAACACCTGGCTTCCCCAGAAATACTTAAGGACAAGGAATTGGAGCCCACAGGACGAGAAATGAAATGTGGACCAGACTTTTACCACGTCCTGCAAAACTCACTCAACCCTCTTCCACTGTGGGCAGGACCGCAGGTTGGTGCAGCAGCCCTGGAAACAGTGTGGAGGCCCCTCAGGAAGTTACAAATAGAGCCGCCCTGCGACCAGCAGGTGAACGGCCTGGAGCTCACTCCGAAGATACAGATACAATGAGACTTGGGACACCTGCACCCCAATGTCCACAGCAGCCGGGTCCACAGTAGCCACACTGTGGGAGGAGCCTCGGTGTCCTCTGCCAGATGATGGATAAAGAGGATGGGAGATAGATGATGGTCATAGAGAGAGGAATGGAACTCAGCTATCAAAGAGAAAGAAATCTTGCCATTTGCAATGATGTGGATAGAACTAAAGGGATCATGTTAAGTGAAGTAACTCACTCAGAAAAGAGAATGACGTGTGGTTTCATTCATAGGTGGAATTAAAGAAGCAAAGCAGATGAACAACTGTAAAGGGAAGGAAAAACAAATAAGATGAAAACAGATGCAGGAAATACAGACTCTTAATGATAGGAAACAAACTGAGGGTCGCTGGAGGGGGCGGATAACAGGGTACTGGCATTAAGGAGGGCACGTGATGTCACGAGCACTGCTGTTATCTCCAACTGGTGAATCTCTGAATTCTTCCTCTGAAAGTATAATACGCTATACGTTAATTAATTGGGTTTAAATTAAGTTAAAAAAATCAGTTCTATCAGAGCACATTTCCTTCTGGACTCTCTGTTTTGCTCATTCAGCTTATGCCGGGACCACCCCCCGTGGGTCTGGTTTGTCTAAGTAGGCTCCACGCCTCGTCCATGGCCCAACACAGGCCTAGAACTCACAACCCCTGAGATCAGGACCGGAGGTGAGGTCAGGAGTTGGATGCTTAACCGACGGAGCCAGCCGGAAGCCCAAGAACCACACTGCTTTATCCTGTGTCTCTGTGACATCTTTTGAAATAGGAAAGTGCTGGGTCCCACTCTGTCATGCTTCTCCAATACTGATTTGCTGTCCGGGGTCATTTGTTGTGGGGGTTGGATGTTATGGGTTTTGTTTTTTTTTCCTATTTCTAAGATCTGCCACCATGATTTTGATAGGAATGACATGAAACTGAGGGTGGCTTCAGGAACTGCGGACATTTTCACAAGATGAGGCTCCGACCCCATGAGCCCAGGACGGCCTCCCAGAGCCTGGTATGGCTCAGTGCACAAGACTTGTGTTCCTTTGGTTCAGTCTCATTATTTATTCTCCTTGATGCTCCTAAGAAGGCCTTCATGTCCTTCCTTTCCTTCCTGAGTGCTCATTGTCGGGACACAGCAAGGCTACTCTGCTTTGTAGGGTCAGTTTGTGTTCCGTTACTTTACTGAACTCACTCCTTAGTTCTAACAGGTTTTGGTGGAGGCTCTTGGGTTTCCTGTTTCTAGTACCGCGTCTTCAGCAAATAGGGACAGTGTGACATCCCCCTTCCATGTGTGGAACCTTTGCTGTTTACAGCTTAATGTCCTAGGAAGCCCCACAATTGAATCAAAACTGAGCCCAGGCCAAGGGCAGGAAGCCCCTATTAGAATGAGAAGAGTGCTCAATGCCCTTGAAGGCCCCATATCAAAATGTAAACAGAACTTGAGGAATTGCTCCAGCCCTTCTTGAGGTCCCCAAGACCAGCCCTTAAAACTAAGCTAAAACCTACCTCGGGTCCAAGTCCCTGATCTGCAATGTCGGGTATACTTGGACACAAGATCGAGCTTGTAAATAATCCCTCGTGTGTTTGCATCGGAATCGGCTTCTTGGTGGTTTCTCATATTCGCAATCTTGGGCACAACAGTCTGAGATAAAAAACAAAACCAAAAGAAACTCAGACGCGGGCAGAGTGAAAGCAGGGTTCTGAGAGAAGCGGCAGGGAACCGGGGGCTTGGCGGCTCTTCTGTGGTGGGCCTGCAGACTGGGGGGTGGAATCCTCAGTCCTAGAGCTAGAGGACTAGCGTCCCCACCCGCCTCCCCCCCATCCGACCCGAGTCTCAGGGAGCAGCACAGCACTGCCCGCTGGAGGCCAGAGGTGCTGACGCCCACCCCGTCACTGATCCCCGCAGGTGCATCTCCCAGGCAGATGTGCACCTGACAATCAGTGCCACATCCCATCCCCAGACACCACACAGACCACTCGCTGCCACCAAGTTGTCAGACCACAGAGGCCCGGAGGGGAGGCCCGGAGACACATTTGCCTCTCGCAAAACTTGCGCCCCTATCGAATGAAATCCTTTGAAGCGAAGCTTACAGAAGGTCTGCATGTGGGATGTTCAAGTCCTAAGCTCAAACCAAAGGAGTGTGCATGCCTTGGAGGCAGCTGTCCGCTGGGATTGAAATTGACAAGGCAGACACTTGGTTCTCACTCCGCCACACTCGCGCATACAATTAAATGCTGTGGAAGCGGAACGTACAGGCAGTCAGGATGGGGGAGGTACAGGCCATAAACTCAACTCTCAGAAGTGTGTATGCTTTGCAAGCCGATGACTGCTAGACACTTATCGAGATGAGGTATACCCGAGCTACACTTTAATTGAACAAGGACGTTGGCAATCACTATATTGAACTCAGATACACGTGTACAGTCCTGACACTTCCACTCACATTTCTCCAACCTCTTTTAGCACCTAATGTAAGGAAGTTAGCAGCTATGACTATGGGTAGGCAGGATGCAGGAGGGTCCTGCCCTGAGCTCAGCTCTCACAAGAGACCATGCCTAGAAGCCCGCTTTCAACTAGCTGCGTTCTAATGGCCGTGAGACCTTAGCAGTCTTCTAACTCAGGAGGTTTGAAGAATACCACTCTACTGTACCTGGAAACACCTTCCAGGCCTGCACTATTCCACTTGCTTCTCACAAGCTTCTGACAAACGTCTTTGGTGAAGATGTTCAAAACTCATTCTGCAGGCAGTGTGGAACTGAGGGACTAGGTGTGAGCTCAACTCTCGGGAGAGAGATGCTTTTGGACTCAGAGTTCAGCTAGCTTCTCACGTATGGAACTTAGTATGTAGCACCTGTCTAAGACAGGAATTACTAGGAAATCGCTGGATTGAGCTTGGAGGCACTAGTCTTGCATGCCGGGATTTTCCACTTACCTCTCACAACACTTCAGCCACGCATCGAGCCTAGGCCTGTTAGCAGCGAAGTGTACCTGCAGGCAGGATGTGGGAAGTACAGGCCATAAGCTCAACTCTCAAAAGTGTGTACAACTGGGAGGCAAATGTCTGCTACCCACTCGTACATGGGAGTTAGAAACTAGCTACACTCTAATTGAACAAGGACGTTGGCAATCACTGTATTGAACTCAGATACACATGAGTACCATCCTGACACTTCCACTTGCATTTCTCCAACCTCTCCCAGCACCTAAGATAAGGATGTTAGCAGCTACGACTATGGGCAGGCAGGATGCCGGAGGGTCCTGCCCTGAGCTCAGCTTTCAAAAGGAGACCTGCCTCGAAGCCAGATTTCTACTTACTGCGTTCTGATGGCCATCAGAACGTGGCAGCATGGGATCCCTGGGTGGCGCAGCAGTTTGGCGCCTGCCTTTGGCCTAGGGTGCAATCCTGGAGACCCGGGATCGAATCCCACATCGGGCTCCCGGTGCATGGAGCCTGCTTCTCCCTCTGCCTGTGTCTCTGCCTCTCTCTCTCTCTCTCTCTGTGACTATCATAAAAAAAAAAAAAAAGAATGTGGCAGCATTGTAATTCAGGATGTTCCATGAATACTGCTTTACTGCACCTGGAGACACAACCTTGAAGCCTGCAGCTTGCCCCTTGCGTCCCATGAGCTTCTGACAAACATGTCTAGTGAGGATGTTCGTAACTGTATCTGCAGGCAGTGTGGAACTGGGAAGGACCACGTTTCAGCTCAACTCTGAGAGGGAAGTTCCCCAGAGAATCAGCTTTCAGCTAGCTACTCAGGTTTGGAAGTTAGTATGTAGCTCCCATCTGAGGGAGGAATTCCTCAGAGGTTGCTGGATTGAACTAACACACATTTGCCTCTCGCAAAACTTGCGTCCCGTATCGAACAAAATCCTTTGGAAGCTAAGCGTAAAGGTGGTCAGCATGTGGGAGGTTCAAGTCCTAAGCTCAATCCAAAGGTGTGTGCATGCCTTGCAGGCAGCTGTCCGCTGGGAGCCAAATTGACAAGGCAGACACTTGGTTCTCACTCCGCTACTCTCCCGCATACAACGAAATGCTGTGGAAGCGGGACACACAGGCAGTCAGATGGGGAAGGTACAGGTCATAAGCTCAAATCTCAGAAGTGTGTATGCTTTGCAGGTCGACGTTGCTAGACACTTATCAAGGCGAGGTATACCCGAGCTACACTCTAATTGAACAAGGACGTTCGCAATCGCTATATTGAACTCGGATACACGTGAGTACAGTCCTGACACTTCCACTCGCATTTCTCCAACATCTCCCAGCACCTCACTTAAGGATGTTAGCAGCTATGACAATGGGCAGGCAGGATGCGGGAGGGTCCTGCCCTGAGCTCAGCTCTCACAAGAGAGCATGCCTAGAAGCCAGCTTTCAACTAGCTGCGTTCTAATGGCCGTGAGACCATAGCAGTCTTCTAACTCAGGAGGTTCGAAGAATACCACTCTACTGCACCTGGAGACACCTTTCAGGCCTGCATGATTCCACTTGTGTCTCACAAGCTTCTGACAAACGTCTCTGGTGAAGATGTTCAAAACTCATTCTACAGGCAGTGTGGAACTGTGAGGGACTGGGTGTGAGCTCAACTCTCGGGAGAGAGATGCTTTTGGACTCAGGGTTCAGCTAGCTTCTCACCTATGGAACTTAGTATGTAGCACCAGTCTACCACAGGAATTACTAGGAAATCGCTGGATTGAGCTTGGAGGCACTAGTCTTGTGTGCTGGGACTTTCCACTTACCTCTCACAACACTTCAGTCACGCATCGAGCCTAGGCCTGTTAGCAGCGAAGTGTACCTGCAGGCAGGATGTGGGAAGTACAGGCCAAAAGCTCAACTCTCAGAAGTGTGTATGCTTTGCAGGCCGATGTCTACTAGACAGTTATCGAGGCGAGGTATACCCGAGCTACACTCTAATTGAACAAGGACGTTGGGGATCCCTGGGTGGCGCAGCGGTTTAGCACCTGCCTTTGGCCCAGGGCGCCATCCTGGAGATCTGGGATCGAATCCCACGTCAGGCTCCCGGTGCATGGAGCCTGCTTCTCTGCCTGTGTCTGTGTCCTCTGCCTGTGTCTCTGCCTCTCTCTCTCTCACTGTGTGCCTATCATAAATAAATAAAAAAATTTAAAAAAAAAAGAACTTTGAACGAGGACGTTGGTAATCGTATTCAACTCAGATACACGTGAGTACAGGCCTCATGCTTCCACATGCATTTCTCACAACCTCTCCCAGCACCTAATATAAGGATGTTAGCAGTTATGTCTACAGGCCTGCAGGATGCGGGAGGGTCCTGTCTTGAATTCAGCTCTCAAAAGGAAGCATGCCTCAAAGCCGAAAGTCAGGAGGTTCATGAATACCACTCTACTGCACCTGGAGACAGAACCATTGAAGCCTTCGACTTGCCCCCTGCGTCCCATGAGCTTCTGGCATACATCTCTAGTGAGGATGTTCGAAACTCTATCTGCAGGCAGTGTGGAACTGTGAGGGACTGCGTGGGGTCTCACCTCTCAGAATCAAGATCCCCTGGACACTGCGTTAAACTAGCTTCTCTTGTATGGAAGTAGTAGCAATGTATGAGAGGAATTCCTCGGTAGTCGCTGGAGTGAGTTTCAAGACACTTGTATCCTGGCCTACACCTTCCAATTGCCTCTCACACAACTTCTGTCCCGCAACAAACCTAGGCCTGTTAGAAGCGAAGTGTACATGCAGTCAGTGTGGGACCCAGAAAATTTCTTTTTATTTATTTATGATAGTCACACAGCGAGAGAGAGATAGAGAGGCAGAGACATAGGCAGAGGGAGAAGCAGGCTCCATGCACCGGTGGCCCGACATGGGATATGATCCCGGGTCTCCAGGAACCCGCCCCTGGCCAAAGGCAGGCACTAAACCACTGTGCCACCCACGGATCCCGGGACCCAGGAAATTTAACAAAAATCCCCTACTCCTGGACAAGCAGAGCAGGAATGATTTCATTTTGTGCTACACCTGTCACCTCCTGTATGACCCCTACATAACCTGCTTATTGCTTAAGATGCTGCCCCACCCAGGTCAAGCTTTTGAGCACACGCTACTCAGAAATCGGCCCAGAAAAATGTAACCCTGCTTTGTGCCCGCCAAAACTGCGCGCCAATTCTGACCAAAGTAATAGGCCAGCTCAAATGGATACTATAGGGTAAGATGTAATTCAATCGGCAACCTGCGTGTGGACGGACATGACTGTGCAACTTTCTGTGTATCCCATGGGCCACTGGCCCCTATAAAGCTGCTATGCCTCTTAGTCTCGGGGTCCAAGTCCCTGCTCCGCTGTGTCGGATATACTTAGACCCACGCTCCAGCTTGTGAATAAACCCTCTTGTGTTTGCATCGGTGTCGGCTTCTCGGTGGTTTCTAGGATTCACAATCCTGGCCACAACATTTGGGGGCTTGTCCGGGATCTGAGAGACCTCCAGGACCTTATCCGGAGGATTTCACGAGTGGTGAGTGCACTCAACTTTTTCCACCTTTTGCATGTATATTCTCTAAGAGCTCTAACCTGTAGGAATTCCAATCTGTATTAGGTCGGCATTGGCTTAGGCGGACGGGCTGGTGGGCCATCAACCGGGGGTCTTGAGGAGACGTCCCTTGCCCCTGTCTGGAGGATGGAGGTCCTATCTGTAAGGAGGATGGAGGTCCTCATCAGTATGGAGGATGAGCGTCCTCATATGTAAGGAGGATGGGGTCCTCATCTGTATGGATGACGGGGGTCTTCATCTGTAAGGAGGACGGGGGTCCTCATCCGTATGGAGGACGGTGTCCTCATCCGTAAGGAGGACGGGGTCCTCATCTGTAAGGAGGGTTGGCTGCCAGCCCTTCGGATTACTTTCTGTCTTGTCTCCGCAGCCGCACTAGAACGTTTGTCTGTTACTGTGTTCTTGTTAACTGTGTCTTTGACTGTGTTATTTGTGAACTGTCATAACTATCTGTGCCTTGGTGTGGACGGGGGACATAATGGGGCAGATGCAAACCATACCCTTGTCTCTTATGCTCTCCCACTTCTCGGATGTTAGGGAAGCACTCTTATTCTGAGCATAGACATACAGAGAGAGATTCCAAATTTATTGCATATCAGAATGGCCAACCTTTGATGTGGGATGGCCCTGAGAAGGAAATTTTCACCGACCTATTATCTTACAGGTTAAGGCCGTGAACTTCAGGGACAAACCAGATGGTCACCCTGACCAGATGCCCAACATCCTGGCCTGTCAGGACATGATCGAGAATTCCTCTCCTTGGCTAAAACCCGTTTTTACTCCCCAAAGCACACAACTCGCCTGAAGGTAAGGAGAGACTCCGGGTCCACCGCCAGACTCTAATGGCAGGTCTCCAGGCTGCCGCGTGCAAGACTACCAATCTGGCCAAGGTCTATGGTGTGAGACAGGGTAAGGATGAGAGTCCAGCAGCCTTCTTAGAGGGAGCAATAGAGGCTTTTAGGCAGTACACCCCTATGAACCCAGAAGCCCCGGAAACAAAGGCCGCAATTATCATGGCTTTTGTTAACCAGGCCGCTCTGAACATTAAAAAGAAATTGCAAAGAGTAGAGAGACTGGGAGAGAAGAGCTTGCAGGACTTAGTGATAATAGCAGAACGAGTCTATAATAGAAAAAGTCCGGAAGAACTGCATGTTACCACCCCACACGCTATTAAAGGGGTACTCAAACAGCCCGCAGACAGCTGGATCAGCAATGCCCATCTGACCCATTATCAGACCCTACTGCTAAACCCCACCAGAATTTTATTTAAGCCACCGACAACCCTGAATCTGGCAACGCTACTCCCTAACCCAGACTGGGACCCCCCCCTCTGCACGACTATCAAGAAATTTGGGCACAGGTGTACGGAATCAGCGCTGATCTCCAGGACCAGCCACTGCCGAACGCCGATGCCACCTGGTACACGGACGGCAGCAGTTTTGTCCGAAAAGGAGTCCAAATTGCGGGGGCAGCCATACCATAACCACGGAGACAGAGACCGTCTGGGCGGAGCCATTGACAGCCTAAATGTTGGCTCAATGGGCAGAACTGATCCCATAGGCCAAGGCACTGACCATGGAGGAAGGTAAACGAATAAACATCTACACCGACAGCAGGTACGCCTTTGCCACCGCTCCCATTCACAGAGCCCTTTACAGAGAGAGAGAGAGCTTCTGACAGCAGAGACAAAGACTGTTAAAAAAAAAACGGAGATTCTTGAACTCCTGAGGACCCTCTGGCTGCCCAAGGCCCTAGCCATCATCCACTGTCTGGGGCACCAAAAGGCAGACACACCAGTAGCCAGGGGAAACCGGCTAGCCGATTTAAAAGAAAAGGAGAAAAAAATAAAAAAATAAAAAATAAAAGCAAAGGAGGCGTCCCTTTTGGTGACCCAGGTCTTAGCAACCACGCTACCTGATCCGGGGGAACGGAACCTGCCAGACACCCCCAACTATAGTGATGCTGACTTACACTGGATCAAACACTTGCCTATGACCCAGTGATTGTGTGGCTGGTGGATGGCCACAGACTCCAGCATCATCTTGCCAGAGGAACTGGGACGGCGAGTCCTATCCAAAACGCATCGGAGTACTCACACGGGAACAAGGAAGATGGAAGACCTCATACGACATGCAAAGATCACTATTAAAGACTCTCGAGCAAAGATCGAGCAGATGGTGGCAAGCTGCCACTCATGCCAGTTAACTAATGCCACCGCCCATGGATCTAACCCAGGCACCTGGCTCCGGGGGGACCGCCCAGGAGCCTACTGGGAAGTGGACTTCACTGAGGTAAAACCTGGAAAATACGGATAGATACAGGTATTTACTAGTGTTTGTAGATACTTTTTCAGGATGCACAGAGGCATTTCCCACCAAACCTGAAACGGCACAGACCGTGACCAAGAAACTGCTGGAAGACATCTTACCGAGGTATGGTTTTCCTGTTAAGATTGGGTCAGACAAGGGCCCAGGATTCTTCTCTAAGGTAACACAGGGAGTGGCACTAGTACTTGGGGCAGATTGGAAATTAGATTGTGCATATAGGCCCCAGAGCTCAGGACAGGTAGAGAGGATGAACAGAACATTAAAGGAGACCTTAACTAAATTAGCCCTGGAGACTGGCGGGGACTGGGTGACTCTCCTCCCCTTCGCCCTATATAGGGTGAGGAACTCCCCATATAAGATGGGACTGACTCCCTACGAGATCATGTTCGGTCTTCCTCCACCTGTTATCCCCATTTTAAAACTTGAGGTGCTTGCTGAATTTGATGATCACCAACTTCTTTTCTCCCTCCAAATGTCATGAACCCATGAGCAGGTGTGGCCTAAGCTGAGGGCCCTCTATGAGACTGGGCCACCCCGGATCCCCATCGATATCGGCCAGGTGACTGGGTGTACGTGTGTACGTGTGGAGATACCAACACCGGACACTTCAACCTCGCTGCAAGGGACCTACACCCTGATCCTGACCACTCCCAATGCTCTCAAGGTCGACGGGATTACTCCCTGGTCCACTACACCCACGTCCAGCCAGCTGACCCACATACCGTTCTCAAGAACTTTGTTCCAGAATGGAAAAGCCACCCGGAAAAGGACAATCCCCTAAAGCTAAGAGTGCACCGTTCTCACTAATTTCGCACCTCCAAGACTCCCTAGTCTGAGGTTGTCCTTCAAAATAGAAAGGGATTAGACTTAGTCTTCTTTCAACAAAGGGTGTGTGTGTGTGGGGGGGGGTTCTGTGCTGCCTTAAACGTAGAATGCTGCTTCTTAGCTGGAATATAAATGGCAGCGAGAACAGCAACAAGGTTGGTTAAAATCCTGGTTTAATCATTCCACCTGGCTCACTCTAAGAGCAACCTGGACCCTTGATTGGATCCTGCATAGGATCCTCTGAAAATGGGGGGAATGCGTGACCCAGGAAATTTAACAAAAATCCCCTACACCTGGACAAGCAGAGGAGGACTGATTCCATTTTGAGCTACACCTGCCACCTCCTGTATGACCCCCACATAACCTGCTTATTGCTTAAGGCGCTTCCCCACCCTAGTCTAGCCGCTGGGCACACCCTAATCGGAAATCTGCTCAGAACAATGTAACCCTGCTTTGTGCCCGCCAAAACTGCGCGCCAATTCTGACCAAAGTAATAGGCCAGCTCAAATGGATACTATAGGGTAAGATGTAATTCAATCGGCCACCTGCGTGTGGACCGACATGACTGTGCACCTTTCTGTGTATCCCATGGGCCACTGGCCCCTATAAAGCTGCTACGTCGCCTCTTTGCCTCGGGGTCCAAGTCCCTGCTCCGCAGTGTCGGGTATATTTGGACCCATGCTGGAGCTTGTAAATAAACCCTCTTGTGTTTGCATCGGTGTCGGCTCCTTGGTGGTTTCTCGTATGTGTAATCTTGGGCACAAAACCAGGGCCTGCGGCCCTGACCTCCCTTCCAGGGCCACACTGACCGCCCCACAGGCCCTCTGTGCCCGAGGCACACAGGCACGGGGATGCGGGGAGGGGAGGAAGTGCCCCGGAACCCGGCCAGCCCAGGCCCCCAGGACAGAGGGAGCACAGACCTCCTAGGTTGCTTTGCACAGACCCTGGTGACCTGAGGCTCGCTGACTGTCACTCTGTCCCAGCCCCTCCTGGCCCGCGGGGCACAGGCTGAGTCCCAGTAAAGTCCGTGGGGTCCAGACCCTGGTGTCTGGCCGCCCCTGGTAGGCACGTGGGGACGTCAGCTGTGTGTGTGCCTGGCGGCGCCCCTGCAGGGGCTGGTTGGGGCCTGGGTGGTGCCCCCTCCTCCTCTCTGGGGGTCTCTCCACGCCCCGTGCACAGAGTTCCTGGAGACACAGAAATGGGCTGGCTGTGCATTTTCGCACCACAACACTTTCTTGACTTGCTACACCAAACGGGCTCAGAGCCGAGGGTGTGCACCTTCCCCTGGGCAGGGAGACCTTTCTGTCCTTTAGGCGAGGGCAAGAATCACATGGGGTGGGGGGGCGGGGACTGGATTCCCCCACCTGGGAGCATGTGTGGACTCCGTGTGGGGGCGTGTGTCCTGAGGTTTCAGCCTGAGAGACGGTTCTGAGAACAGCAGAGCTGACCTGGACCTGCAGCTCATGGGCTCCTGTGCTGGGTCCCCGCAGGGCAGCTGGACCCTGGCCTCGGGCCCCCTGGGGCCCCAGCACCTGGAGGAGCCTGTCTCCTGCTGTGGGTGTTGGTGGGGCCAACCGGCCTACCCCTGTTCTCCCCACCCTGGGGTGTCCCGGGATCCCCAGGGCTGCCCTAGGTCAGCGACCCGGATCTGTGGGGCATGCCCAGGGCCCAGGAGGACACATCCAGCTGTGGGAGGGCTCCCTCATCCCAGAGCCAGAATCCAGGCCCGGCCAGGGCCATGGGGGGCTGGATCCCATTAGTCTTTGTGTTGGGCCTGGGGAGGGCTCAAATCACCCCAGCCCCCACAGTGCCCAGGGCCAGGCCAGCCCAGGTCCCTCTGGGTTAGGGGCTGGTGTCCTGTGCAGGGTGTGCCGCCCTCCAGGACGGACAGTGGGAGGAGGCAGTGCACAGTGCAACCTGTGTTCCACCCACCATCACCCACCCTGTACACGGGGCTCCCGGCCTTCCCTCTTCCCTGCAACCCCTGGGTACTCTATGGGACACCAGGGCTCTGATGGGAGTAGGCTGTCCAGAGAACCCCGGGGAGGCTGAGCATGTCCCACAGGGGGCAGCTGCACTGGGTCCTTGCTGGGGGCCGATGGTGTTGGGGCAGAGGTATGATGGTGGGGGAGTGTGGGGGATGGTGTAGGAGGGATGGTGTTGGGGTATAGTGTGGGTGGGGATTGTGTGGGGGTGTGAGGGGGATGGTGTAGGGGGGATGGTATGGGGACGATGCCATGGGGGATGATGATGTAGGGGGATGGTGTGGAGGTGGGGAATGAGGGGGGTGGCTCAGGGTGCCTGCAGACACAGGGCATCCTCTTTCTCTAAGATGCACACGGAGACGTCTACAGATAATGGCGACCCCAGTCTGGGGTTTGCTGTGACACCTGCCCCAGGGGCCCTGTATGGTCAGTGCAGGGCCCTGGCTGGACCGGGGGCATTATCTGGGGGTCATCATACTATGTATGTTTACAAATTGCAAATTGTCTCAAATGAAATGCATAGACTTTAGAAATATATAAAGCATCGAGGGTGGGTGTCACCCTGAGCCGTCTGGCCCTCATCGGATCGATGTGTGTCCTGGTCCAGCCACGGCCATGCCGCCTGGCCCCCAGGTCCCCTTACTGCCCCCCACGGCCCCCACCCCAGCCCCTTGCCTTTCAGGCGGCTGTCCCTCAACCCTTTGGAGGTCAGCTCACATGGCAACCCCTGGAGGCCCCATCCTAGTGGCCTCCTCATCCCCGAACTCCGGGTGTGGGGGCACGGGGGTCATCCCCAGCACCTTACCATGCGGCGGTGTGTGTTGTTGGCTGCTGTTGCTACCCCCGGCCTCAGAAGCCCCGTGTTTCCTACCCAGAAGCCCCCGGGCCTCCCCTGGGGCCCCGAACCACCCCCCCCCGCCCCAGGAGCCTCACGCGACCCCGTAGCGGTCCCAAAACATGGTGTGGCTGCCGAACGTCCTGTTGACGTCCAGGCCTATCTGCGTGATGTCCCTGGAGGAGACCAGGGCCTCCTCCTTCATTTCCTGCGGGAAAACAGGGGAGGAGGAGCCGGCATCAGGGACACAGACCCCGACCTGTCACCAGCTGCCGTCCTGGGCAGGGAGCCCTGGGGCCACCATGGGAGTGTGTCCTGCCAAAACCTCCTTCCTTCCCCTGGGAGGCCGGGGATGGCGGCAGTGCGCACCATGCCCATGGGACCTCTGTGAGGGCCTGTGCCCAGCTGTTGTGGGCGGGGAGGTGACTGAGTGTCAGCCTCGGTGGGAGGGGACATGGGGGTGTTGTGCTCAAGATTGTGAATCCGAGAAACCACTAAGGAGCCGACACCGATTCAAACACAGGAGGGTTGATTTACCAACTCGAGCTTGCGTCCAAGTATACCCGACAGGGCGGAGCAGGGACTTAGACCCCGAGGTGGGTTTTAGCTTAGTTTTGTTTTTTTGTTGTTTTGGTTTTTTTTTTTAGCTTAGTTTTAAGGGCTGGTCTCAGGGATCTCCAGAAGGGCTGGAGCAATTCCTCAAGTTCTGTTTACATTTTGATATGGGGGCTTGGAGGGCATTGAGCTCTGTTCTTATTCTAATAGGGGCTTCCTGCCCTTGGCTTGGGCTCAGTTTTTATTGTCATGTGGGGCTTTCTAGGACATTAAGCTGTAAACTTTTGTCTTTTTTCCTGTAGTTGAAGTAATGTAAATTTCAGCTCTTATTCACAGGGACCAGGGATGGCTGGACATGTGTTAACGCTGAACATAAAGTGGAATGGCCTTAATTTTCTTGGCCTCCACATGTCCCATCCTATCTAGCTCCTTCCCCCTTCCCCAGAGCTCCTAAGAGAGCAATTGCAAATGACCTCTGGTGCTAGCATGTGTTGGGGGACAGGCCCAGGGATTTGGGATCAAGAAGACCTGGAGCGCGGTCGTCCTGGGTGGCTGTGCAGTGGGATTCGATGCTGCAGACTCTTATTCCCTAAGGCTATCTTGACAACTGACTTTGTACATAGAAAACCTCTCCTTTGTCTTTAAAAGATGAAGAGCCAGTCAAAGCATTTTTTCTCTGCCCATCTGATTGCTCAGATTCCAATGTGAGACGTATTTCCTGTTAATAAGGATAATTTACTATTCGTAGTACTCTGGTTAAAATATTCTGACACAAGTAGTTCAGAGGGATGAGGGTTTCTCATCTCTTTCTTCACAGTTCAGTCACTCATCAGGAAATGCATCTTTATGGATTTGGAAAGAACTGAGAGACATTATTACCAATGGCCCTATTATTATGTGAAGGATTCTTCCCTGAGATTCTTCCCCTGTTTTAACTGACACTGAAACACTGTGAACTCTTTGGAAGACAAATGTCCAGGAAATAAATGTTATGCATTGCGAATTTTAAATGCACTTGCAATATGGTGTCTAATATAAAACAAGTATTTTTATCTGATATTTGCTATTTATTATCTTTTCCTGCTTTTCAGGTTGAGGAGGCATTATACGTGCTCATAAGTGTTTTTCTTTCCTGCTGATATAAAATTCTTACTTTGTTTCCATTGAAGGAACTCTTTAAGAATAAGGCAAAAATTTATTAAACTATTCTAAAATGGCTTCACACTTGGAGCGTGATTCATTTATGTCAATTTTCAAATTAAATCTTATTGATTAGAAAAAAAAACAAAGATTTATAGGGAAATTGAGAAGATAGTACAGAGAATTCTCATGCACTTGCACTCAATATCTCCAATTATCGATATCTTATATTAGTACAATTAGCGAATGAATATTAGCGAATTAGCGAAATATTAGCGAATGAATCAACATTAAAATATTCGCATTAACCAAAGACCATACTTTATTCAGATTTCCTTTTTTTTTTTTGAAAGTTACCATCCCTCATATCACATTAAACTTGTCATCATGTTTTCTTAGGCTCCTCTGGATTTTGACACTTTTTCAGCCTTTTCTTCTTCATGTTGAACTGGAACACTTTGAGAGGTAGACTATTTTGTAAAATTTCCCTTAGTTGGGACATGTCTGTTGTTTATCTTATGATTGAACTGTGATTGTGGATCATATACAGAGATATACTGCCATTTTTATTATATCATATAAAGGATAGATACTATCAACATGATTTATCAGTCTTGGGAGGCAGATGTCTGCTACCCACTCCTACATGGGAGTTAGAACCTAGCTACACTCTAATTGAAGAAGGCCGTTGGAAATCGCTGTATTCAACTCAGATACACGGGAGTTCAGGTCCGACGCTTCCACATGCTTTTCTCACAACCTCTCGCAGCACCTACCATCAGGATGTTAGCAGCTAAGTCTACAGGCAGGCAGGATGCAGGTGGGTCCTGCCCTGAGCTCAGCTCTCAAAAGGAAGCATGCCTCGAAGCCAGCTTTCTACTAGCTGCGTTTTTATGGCCATGAGAACGTAGCAGCATTGTAAGTCAGGAGGTTCCATGTACACCGCTCTACTGCACCTGGAGACACAAGCATTGAAGCCTGCAGCTAGGCCCTTGTGTCCTATGAGCTTCTGACAAACTTGTCTAGAGGGGAGGTTCGAAATTCCATCTGAAGGCTGTGTGGAACTGAAGGGCCTGGGGGTGAGCTCAAGTCTCAGAAGCAAGTACCCATTGGACACTGAGTTCAACTAGCTTCTCATGTAAGGAACTTAGTATGTAACACCAAACTAAGAGAGCAGTTCCTCAAATATCTCTGGATTGGGATATGAGACACTAGTCGTGTGGGCCGGCACCTTCCACTAACCTCTCACAACCCTTCTGTCACACATCGAGGACAGGCCTGATAGGAGCGAAGTGTATCTGCAGTCAGCATGTGGGAGGTACAGGGCATGAGTTCAACTCTCAGAAGTGTGTATGCTTTGCAGGCAGATGTCTGCTAGACACTTATTGATGGGAGCTAGAACCCGAGCTACACTCTAATTAAACAAGGACGTTGGCAATCGCTGTATTGAACTGAGATACACGAGAGTACAAGCCTGTCACTTCCACATGCTTTTCACACAACCTCTGTCAGCACCTAACATAAGGATGCCTGGACCTATGTCTACAGGCAGTCAGGATGCGGGAGGGTCCTGCCCTGACCTCAGCTCTCACAACGAAACATGCCTAGAAGCCAGGTTTCAACTAGCTGCGTTTTTATGGCAGTGAGAATGTAGCAGTATTCTGAGTCAGGAGGTTCCAAGATTACCACTCTACTGCACCCAGGGACACCTTCCAGGTCGGCATTGTTCCACTTGCGTCTCAGAATCCTCTGACAAACGTCTCTGGTGAAGACGTTTGAAACTCACTCTGCAGGCAGTGTACAACTGTGAGGGACTGAGTGTGAGCTCAACTCTCAGAAGTAAGTTGCTTTTGGACAAGGCGTTCAGCTAGCTTCTCACGTATGGAACTTAGTATGTAGCACCAGTCTAAGACAGGAATTACTAGGAAATCACTGGATTGAGCTTGGAGGCACTACTCTTCTGTGCCGGGACATTCCACTTACTTCTCACAACACTTCAGTCACGCATCGAGCCTAGGCCTTTTAGAAGCGACGTGTACCTGCAGGCAGGATGTGGGAGGTATAGGCCATAAGCTCAACTCTCAGAAGTGTGTATGCCTGGGAAGCAGATGTCTGCTACCCACTCGTACATGGTAGTTAAAACTTACCTACACTCTAAAGAAGGCCATTGAAAATCACTGTATTCAACTCAGATACACGTGAGTTCAGGTCCGACGCTTCCACATGCTTTTCTCCCAACCTCTCCCAGCACCTAACATAAGGATGCTAGGACCTATGTCTACAGGCAGTCAGGATGCGGGAGGGTCCTGTCCTGACCTCAGCTCTCACAAGGAAGCATGCCTCGAAGCCAGCTTTCCACTAGCTGCGTTGTTATGGCCGTGAGAACGTAGCAGCAATGTAAGTCAGGACGTTCCGTCAATACCGCTCTACCGCACCTGGAGACGCAACTATTGAAGCCTGCAGCTTGCCCTTGCGTCCCATGAGCTTCTGACAAACCTGTCTAGTGAGGATGTTCGTAACTCCATGTGCAGGCAGTGTGGAACTGGGAAGGACCGCGTGTCAGCTCACCTCGCAGAAGGAAGTTCCCCAGAGTGACAGCTTTCAACTAGGTACTCAGGTTTGGAAGTTAGTATGTAGCTCCCTTCTGAGGGAGGAATTCCTCTGAAGTCGCTGGATTGAGCTAAGAGACACTTGCCTCTCACAAAACTTGCGTCCCGTATCGAACGAAATCCTTTGAAAGCGAAGCGTACAGGCGTTCAGCATGTTGGAGGTACAAGCCATAAGCTCAATCCAAAGGAGTGTGCATGCCTTGGAGGCAGCTGTCCCCTAGCACGAAATTGACAAGGCAGACAGTTGGTTCTCACTTCGCTACTGTCCTGCATACAACAAAATGCTGTGGAAGTAGACCGTACAGGCAGTCAGGATGGGGGAGGCACAGGCCATAAGCTCAACTCTCAGAAATGTGTATGCCTTGCAGGCAGATGTCTGCTTGCCACTCGTTCATGGGAGTTAAAACGTAGCATGACTCTAATTGAACAAGGCTGTTGGAAATCCCTGTATTGAACTCAGATACACATGAGTACAGGCCTGACACTTCCACATGCTTTTCACGCAACCTCTTCCAGCACCTCACTTAAGGATGATAGGAGCTATGTCTACAGGCAGTCAGGATGTGGGAGGGTCCTGCCCTGAGCTCAGCTCTCACAAGAAAGCATCCCTAGAAGCCAGGTTTCAACTAGCTGCGTTTTTATGACTGTGGTGTCCTTCTAACCTAATCTATATTTGGTCACTCCAGTCCCCAACTGGGCCTCAGCTGGACCTGGTGCCTCTGGTACTTAGTTTGGCCTCACCTGGACCTGGTGACTGTGTTCCCACCTGGGCCTCAACTGGTCTTATGACTTTTGTCCCCACCTGGGCCTCACCCAGACCAGGTGACTGAGTTCCACCTGGGTCTTACCTGGACCTGGTGAATCTGGTCCCCTCCTGGGTATCACCAGGACCTGGTGACTCTGGTCCTCACGTGCGCCCCACCTGGACCTGGTGACTCTTGTACCCACCTGGGCATCATCGGGATATGTTTAGTCTGTTTCCCAAGTGAGACTCTGGAACATTTAACTTTGGTCCTCACCTGGGCCTCACCTGGACCTGGTGACTCTGTTTCCCACATGAACCTCACCTGGACCTGGTGTCTCTGCTGTTCTTCTAGCCTCACCTGTACCTGGTGACTCCAGTCCCACTCCCCCCGGGCCTCACCTGGATTTGGTGACTCTGGTCCTCAGCTTGGTTTCATCTGGACCTGGTGACTGTGGTCCCCACCTTGGCCTCACCCAGACCTGCTGACTCTGGTTCCCACCTGCGCCTCACTTGTACCTGGTGATCTGGTTCTCACATGGACCACACCTAGACCTGGTACCCGTGCTGTCCTTCTAGACTCACCTTTAACTGGTAACTCTGGTCTCCACCTGGGCCTCACCTGGACCTGGTGAATCTGGTCCCCACTTGGTCCTCAAGAGGACCTGGTGACTCTGGTCCTGAGGTGGATATCATTGGGACATGGTTATTGTGTTCCCCACCTGGGACTCACCTCGACCTGGTAACTCTGGTCCTTACCTGGGCCTCACCTGGACCTGGTGATTCTGGTCGGCACCTGAGACTACCCTGGATCTGGTGACTGTGGTCCCCACCTGGGCCTCACTTGGACCTGGTGACTCTGATCCCCATCTGGGCCTCACCTGGCCCTGTTGACCATGGTCCTCAACTGGGCATAATTGGGACCCGGTGACTGTGTTCCTCACCTGGACCAGGAGACTCTGGTTCCCCTCTGGGTCTCACCCTGACCTGGTGACTGTGAACCCCACTTTGGCCTGACTTGGACCTGCTGACTCTGGTTGCCACCTGCGCCTCACCTCGAACTGTTGACTCTGGTTCTTTCAAGGGCCTCCCCTATACCTGGTGATCCTGGTCCCCACCTGGGCCTCACTGGGACCTGGTGAGTGTGGTTGCCACCTGCACCTCACCTGGACATGGTGATTCTGGTCCCCACCGGAGCCTCACCCATACCTGTTGACTTAGGTCCCCACGTGGACCTCACTTGGACCTGGTGATTCTGGTCCTTGCCTGGTCCTCACCCGGACCTGGTGACTCTGTCCGGGTGTTGGGCTCCATTTCAGTGAGACGTTTCCAAAGCTCACAGGCCTCAGCTGGAGCCCGGAAGGAGGCAGGTGCGGCCCTAGGGACGGGGAGGCCGCCTCCTGCATGGCCTCCTGCAGTGCGTAAGTGTCCCGCAGATGGCGCCCGACTCCAGGCCCCGCCCAAGGAGCGTGCATGCGCAGTAAGCCTCCTCCGCCTGCACTAACAGGAGCCCGCCTGTGCTTGTGAGGCCTGAGGAGGACGTGGGGTCGCGTCCACGCTGATGAGCCCCAGCCTCCTCAGGACCCGCGGTGAGGCTTCAGTAGGACATTGGGCCGCGTTCACGCTGTCAGGAGTCCCGGTCTCCTCAGGACCCGCGGTGAGGCTTCAGGAAGCTGTGGGCCCGCTTCCACGCGACAGGAGCCCCTGGGCCTCCTCAGGACCCGCGGTAAGGCTTCAGGAAGATGTGGGCCCGCATCCACGCTGACATGAGCCCCTGGGCCTCCTCAGGCCCCGCGGGGAGGCTTCAGGAAGATGTGGCGCCGCGTCCACTCTGGCAGGAGCTCCCAGGCTCCTCAGGACCCAAGTTGAGGCTTCTGGAAGATGGGGGCCACATCCATGTTGACAGGAGCCCCGGCCTCCTCAGAACCCACGGTGAGGCTTCAGGAGGATGTGGGGCCACGTCCACACTGACAGGACACTGACCTCCTCAGGACCCCCGGTGTAGACTTTGGGAAATATGGGGATGTGTCCATGCGGACAGAAGACCCCAGCCTTGTCAGGGCCCGTGGTGAGGCCTAAGAAAGATGTGGGGACCGCATCCACACTGACAGGTCTCCGGCCTCCTCAGGACCCCCTCTGAAGTTTTGGGAAACTTTGGGGCCATGTCCATGCTGACAGGATCCCCCAACCTCCTCAGGTCTTATGGTGAGGCTTGAGGAAAATGTGGGGCCACGTCAACACTGACAGGACCCCCGTCCTCCTCAGGACATGCACTTGGCTTCGGGGCATATGGGGCTGCGTCTATGCTGCCAGGAGCCCACAGCCTCCTCAGGACCCGCAGTGAGTTTTCGGGGGGACGTGGAGCCATGTCCAGGGTGACAGGAATCCCCGGCCTCCTGAGGACCTGCTGTGAGGCTTCCAGAGGATGTGAGGCATAGTCCACAGTGACAGGAGACCCGGCGTCCTCAGGACCCGCTGACTATGACTCAGGAACACATGGGGCCGCGTCCGCACTCACAGAAGCCCGGCTTCCTCAGGACCCCCTGGAGGACTCTGGAGGCGCCGTTGGGGGCCACGTCCACATCAGAAGGGACTACTCAGAACCACAGGGTAAGTGAATGGGTAGAATGAATGGTAGGGTCAGGGGAAGGGAGGCAGTTAGTGGTTAGGGTTAAGTCAGATGTTAGGGGTTAGTGATTAGGCTTATGGTTACAGATTAGAGGTTAGGGTGAGGGATAAGGGTAAGGGTCAGTGGTTAGGAGTTAGGATGGGGGTTAGGGATTAGGGAAAGGGGTTAGGGTTAGGGACAGGATTTAGAGTTAGGGTTAGGGTTTAGGCTTTAGGGATTAGGGCAGGAGGTTAGGAGTTGGGGTTAGGGTTATGGTTAGAGTTAGGGTTGGGCTTAGGTTTGCAGTTAGGGTTAGGGGTAGAGGCAGGCACCCCAAAGGGAGGGCGATGTGGGACTCGATCCTGGGATCCCAGGATCACACCCTGAGCCGAAGGCAGATGCTCAATCACTGAGCCAACAGGTGTCCCCCAGGGTTTGGTTTCAAATCTAGTTTGTCTGATATAAGTACGGGTCCTCCAGCTTTCTTTTGCTGTCCATTAGCGTGATAGATGATTTTCCATCCCCTGGCTTTCAATCTGCTGGTGTCTATAGGTCTAAGGTGAGCATCTTGTAGGCAGCATACAGATGGATCTTGTTTTTTTAATAAAGATTTTATTTAAGAGAGAGAGAGAGAGAGAGGCAGAAAATTAGGCAGAGAGAGAAGCAGACTCCCCACCAGGAGCCCAATATGGGACTCAATCCCAGACTCCAGGATCACACCCTGAGTCAAAGGCAGAGGCTCAACCCCTGAGCCACCCAGGCATCCCAGATCATGTTTTTTAAGCCACTCTGATACCCTATATCTTTTGATTGGAGCATTTAGTCTATCAGCATTCAGAGTGATTATTGAAAGATATGAACTTAGTGCCTTTGTGTTACCTGTAGAGTTGGTGTTGCTGGTGATGTTCTCTGGTCCTTTCTAGTTTTTTGCTTTTGGTCTCTTTTTTTCCCCCACTAGAAGAGTCCCTCTTAAAATTCCTTACTGGACTGGTTTAGTGGTCATGAACTCCTTTATTTTTTGCCTGTCTGAGATCCTTCTATGCTGAATACAGCCTTGCTGAAGAAAGAATTCTTACAAATTGAACTCCAATTTAAAAAAAATTAAAAACATAAAATAAATTTTTGCTATTATGATTGAGGAAAATGGCATTTTATGTTCAGAAATTTTTAATTTCTTCCTATGGAGATTAAATAAATTTTGATGATTATTCTTAAAAAAACAAAAGAAAGAATTCTTGGCTGCATACTTTTCCCATTCAGCATATTGAATATTTCCTTCCACTTCCTTCTGGCTTGCCAAGTTTGTGGACAGATCTGCTGCAAACTGATTCATCTTCCCTTGTAGGTTAAGGACTACCTCCCCCAAGCCCCACCTCCACTGCTTTCAGGATTCTTTTCTTGTCTGTGTATTTTGTGACTTTGACTCTGAGGTGCCTGGGTGATGGTCAGCTTCTGTTGAATTTATTGGGAGTTCTCTGTCTCTCGATTTCAGTGTCTGTGTCCTTCCTCAGGTTATGGATGTTTACATAATTCATTCAAATAAAACTTCTACCCCCTTTTCTCTCTCTTCATCTTCTGAGTCTCCTATGATATGAATGTTATTGTTTTAATAAGTGGCTGAGTTCCCTCAGTCTGCCTCTGTGGTCCATAACCTTTCTTGTTTTTAAGGCTTCCACTTGGGACTGCATCTCAGTTATAGCATTTTTAACGTTGGCCTGACTAGATTTTAGTTCTTTTAGTTCTACAGTAAGGGATTCTCTAGTTTTCTTCTATGCTCTTTTTCCAGCCCAGCTGCTATCTTTCTTTTTTCTTTTTTTTTAATTTTTATTTATTTATGATAGTCACAGAGAGAGAAAGAGAGAGAGGCAGAGACATAGGCAGAGGGAGAAGCAGGCTCCATGCACCGGAAGCCCGATGTGGGATTCGATCCCGGGTCTCCAGTATCGCGCCCTGGGCCAAGGGCAGGCGCCAAACAGCTGCGCCACCCAGGGATCCCTAGCTGCTATCTTTCTAATCATTGTTTTAAACTGTAGTTAGACATCATATATGTGTATTGATGAACTTCCTGGCTGTGAGTACTACCTCATGTTATTTTATGGAGGTGAATTTCTCCATCTCATTATTTTTTCCAGAAAAGAAAGAAGGAAGAAAAAGAAAAACCAAGAAAAACAATAACAACTGCCCTCCCCAATAAAACACCAGATTATTTTGGCCTGGTTGTTAAAAGATTCTAAATCCCAAAATATGAAACACAATTAAAGTACCATGAAAGTAAAAATAAGAAATATATAAGGTACATACATAAAAATTAAAATAAAGCAATTAATAAAAAAGAATCAAAGTAAATAAATGAAAATAAAGCACAAAGTACAAAGGAAGCTAAACCCTACTTTCCAGGGAGAGCTGAAGCTCTGCAGCCTCTGTGGTCCGACAACTTGGTGGCAGCGAGTGGTCTGTGCGGGGTCTGGGGATGGGCCTTGGCACTGATTCTCAGGTGCACATCTGCGGGGTCAGAGGCGGGGTGGGTGTCAGCGCCTCTGGCCTCCAGCGGGCGGCGCTGTGCTGCTCCCTGAGACTCGGCGCTGATGGGAGGGATGCCAGTGGGGACGCTGGGTCCTCTGGCTCTGGGGCTGAGCATCCCGCCCCCCCAGTCTGCAGGGGCCTCCACAGAAGAGCCCCCAAGCCCCCGGGTCTCCGCCGCTTCTCTCAGAACCCTGCGTTCACTCTGCCTGCGTCCGAGCTTCTTTTGGTTTTGTTTTTTTATCTCAGACTGTTGTGCCCAAGATTGCGAATCCGAGAAACCACTGAGAAGCCGACACCGATGCAAACGCACCAGGGTTTATTTACAAGCTCAAGCTTGCGTCCAAGTACACCCTGACACAACGGAGCAGGGACTTGGACCCCGAAGTGGGTTTTAGCTGAGTTTTAAGGGCTGGTCTTGGGGACCTCCAGAAGGGCTGGAGCAATTCCTCAAGTTCTGTTTACATTTTGATATGGGGCCTTCAAGGGCATTGAGCTCTGTTCTCATTCTAATAGGGGATTCCTGCCCTAGGCCTGGGCTCAGTTCTTATGCTAATGTGGGGCTTTCAAAGACATTAAGCTGTAAACTTTTGGTTTTTTGCTGTAACTGAAGTAATGGAAATTTCAGCTCTTCTTTGCAGGGGCGTGGGATGGCTGGACGTGTGCTAACACTGGACTTAAAGTGGAATGGCCTTAATTTTCTCGGCCTCCACGCATCCCGTCTTCCTATCTAGCTCCTTCCCCCTTCCCTGGAGCTCCTAAGAGAGCAATTGCAAATGACCTCTGGTGGCAGCCTGTGTTGGGGGACAGGCCCAGGGATTTGGGATCAGGAAGCCCTGGAGCTCAGGCATCCAGGCTGTGCAGCCAGATTCGATGCTGCAGACTCTTATTCCCTAAGGCTATCTTGACAACTGACTTGGTACATAGAAAAGCTCTCCTTTGTCTTTAAAAGATGAAGAGCAAGTCAAAGCAGTTTTTCTCTGCCCATCTGATTGCTCAGATTCCAAACTGAGACATATTTCCTGTTAATAAGGATAATTTACTATCCGTAGTACTATGGTTAAAATATTCTGACACAAGTAATTCAGAAGGATGAGGGTTTCTCATCTCTTTCTTCACAGCTCAGTCACTCATCAGGAAATGCATCTTTATGGATTTGGAAAGAACCGAGAGACATTATTACCAATGGTCATATTATTAGATTAAGGATTCTTCCCTGAGATCCCAAGAAGGCAGTTTTTCCTCGGGCTTGAGGAGGCCTCTTGGAGTGAGGTTAAAATCAGAAATTGTGAGTTTGGGTTTCAGATAATGAACTGGTTAGCTACGTAAACACGGACAGGCACTTAGGTTCTTTTTGAATTTCAATTCCCTTGAAAGCTATAGAATAATTTCTAAACACCTCATTGGACTGTTGTAGGATTTCTTTATTGCTAATATAAGTTAACATTCATATGGCACATATTATGTGCCACGAATTGTGTCATGTTTCACATAAAAGAACTCATGGGATCCTCCAACAACCCTATGGGCAGATACTGTTATCTTGATGGGCCAACTAAAGGATTCGAACTCAGGAAGCCTGGCTCCAGGCCATTATGGCCACCAGAAAATATTTATTAAGTACTTACTAAAGTCCTAGGTATTGTACAAATAAAGTCCAACTCTTTACTCATTAGAGCTCTATGGCACAGGCATTATTACTGTCACAGTTTTGCAGAGAAAGAAGTAGGTTCAGAGCCTAAGCTCAAGGGACTTGCCCAGAGCCCTACAATTCAGAGGCAGAAACCTTCCTTTTCCTCATAATATTCTCCTTCCACCACTTACCTTCTCCTTTCTCTAAGTCTTAATATAAATGTTGCTTCTTCTAGTCATCTTCTCTGAGGCCCCAGTTAGACTAAGCCTTCTTATATATGTACTTGTAGTAAGCTGTATATTTACCTTTATATTGGCTACTATAATCTTGTTTAGTTGTCTTTCGGTCACTTTTTGGTTAGTATCCGTCTCTCCCACCATTATGGCCTGGAGGAAGCTAGGGACTGCATCTATGTTGGTTAACTTGGTATTCCTAGCACCTTGCACATAGTAGCTATGCACCAAATACTTAATAAATTAATGGATCCCTAACCTTCTTGAGTTGATGTTGATAAACATTAGAACATGAAATGGACAAAGATAAGAATGAAATTGCTGAATGAAATGATAAAAAGCAATTTTATCCATTCACTCATTCAGTATTTTATCAGGTGCCTACTGTGTGCCATATCTGAGTGAAGGAAAACGATACGTGATTCCATTAGTGTATTATAATAGCAACTTAAAAATTGGCCTTCTAAGGCATTTGCTATAGTTGAAAGCTCTAACGAAAAGGCTCAGTGATTAGGAAGGAACTCAATAAAATCAAAATAAAGTATTATCTGGGCAGTAATTTCCCAGTAAATTTGGTTTAATAAAAATTTCACATGAATCATTTCTTAACTGACACTGAAGCACTGTGAACTCTTTGGAAGACAAATGTCAAGAAAATAAATGTTATGCATTGCTAATTTTAAAGGCACTTGCAATATGGTGTCTAATATAAAAGAAGTATTTTTATCTGATTTTTGCTATTTATTATCCTTTCCTGCTTTTCAGATTGAGGAGGCATTATACGTGTTCATAAGTGTTTTTCTTTCCTTCTGATATAAAATTCTTACTTTGTTCTCATCTAAGGAACTCTTTAAGAATAAGGCAAAAATTAATTAAACTATTCTAAAAATGTTTTCACACTTGGAGCCTGATTCATTTAAGTCAATTTTCAAAATAAATCTTATTTATTAGAAAAAAAACACAAAGATTTATAGGGAAATTGAGAAGATAGTACAGAGAATTCTCATGCACTCGCACTCAGTTTCTCCAATTATCAATATCTTATATTAGTATGGTCCAAATATTAGCTAATGAATCAATATTAAAATATTCGCATTAACCAAAGACCATACTTTATTCAGATGTCCTTAGTTTTTGCTAAGTTACCATCCCTCACATCACATTACACTTGTCCTCATGTTTTCTTAGGCTCCTCTGGATTGTGACAGTTTTTCAGCCTTTCCTTATTGTTGTTGAACTGGAACACTTTGAGAAGTAGAGTATTTTGTAAAATTTCCCTCAGTTGGGACATGTCTGTTTATCTCATGATTGAACTGTGATTGTGAATCATATACAGAGATATACTGCCATTTTTATTATATCATATAGGGGATAGATACTATCAACATGATTTATCAGTCTTGGGAGGCAGATGTCTGCTACCCACTCCTACATGGGAGTTAGAACCTAGCTACACTCTAATTGAAGAAGGCCGTTGGAAATCGCTGTATTCAACTCAGATACACGGGAGTTCAGGTCCGACGCTTCCACATGCTTTTCTCACAACCTCTCGCAGCACCTACCATCAGGATGTTAGCAGCTAAGTCTACAGGCAGGCAGGATGCAGGTGGGTCCTGCCCTGAGCTCAGCTCTCAAAAGGAAGCATGCCTCGAAGCCAGCTTTCTACTAGCTGCGTTTTTATGGCCATGAGAACGTAGCAGCATTGTAAGTCAGGAGGTTCCATGTACACCGCTCTACTGCACCTGGAGACACAAGCATTGAAGCCTGCAGCTAGGCCCTTGTGTCCTATGAGCTTCTGACAAACTTGTCTAGAGAGGAGGTTCGAAATTCCATCTGAAGGCTGTGTGGAACTGAAGGGCCTGGGGGTGAGCTCAAGTCTCAGAAGCAAGTACCCATTGGACACTGCGTTCAACTAGCTTCTCATGTAAGGAACTTAGTATGTAGCACCAAACTAAGAGAGCAGTTCCTCAAATATCTCTGGATTGGGATATGAGACACTAGTCGTGTGGGCCGGCACCTTCCACTAACCTCTCACAACCCTTCTGTCACACATCGAGGCTAGGCCTGATAGGAGCGAAGTGTATCTGCAGTCAGCATGTGGGAGGTACAGGGCACGAGTTCAACTCTCAGAAGTGTGTATGCTTTGCAGGCAGATGTCTGCTAGGCACTTATTGATGGGAGCTAGAACCCGAGCTACACTCTAATTGAACAAGGACGTTGGCAATCGCTGTATTGAACTGAGATACACGAGAGTACAAGCCTGTCACTTCCACATGCTTTTCACACAACCTCTGCCAGCACCTAACATAAGGATGCTAGAACCTATGTCTACAGGCAGTTATGATGCGGGAGGGTCCTGCCCTGACCTCAGCTCTCACAATGAAGCATGTCTAGAAGCCAGGTTACAACTAGCTGCATTCTTATGGCAGTGAGAACGCAGCAGCATTCTGAGTCAGGAGGTTCCAAGAATACCACTCTACTTCACCTGGAGAAACTTTCCAGGCCTGCATTATTCCACTTGCGTCTCACCAGCTTCTGACAAACGTCTATGGTGAAGATGCTGGAAACTCATTCTGCAGGCAGTGTGGAACTGTGAGGGACTGAGTGTGAGCTCAACTCTCAGAAGTAAGTTGCCTTTGGACAGGGCGTTCAGCTAGCTTCTCACCTATGGAACTTAGTATGTAGCACCAGTCTCAGACAGGAATTACTAGGAAATCGCTGGATTGAGCTTGGAGGCACTTGTCTTGTGTGCCGGGACATTCCGCTTACCTCTCACAACACTTCAGTCACGCATCGAGCCTAGGCCTGTCTGCAGCGAAGTGTACCTGCAGGCAGGATGTGGGAGGTACAGGCAATAAGCCCAACTCTCATAAGTGTGTATGCCTGGGAGGCAGATGTCTGCTTCCCACTCATACATGGGAGTTAGAACCTAGCTACAGGGATCCCTGGGTGGCGCAGTGGTTTACTGCCTGCCTTTGGCCCAGGGTGGGATCCTGGAGACCCGGGATCGAATCCCACATCGGGCTCCCGGTGCATGGAGCCTGCTTCTCCCTCTGCCTATGTCTCTCTCTCTCTCTCTCTCTCTCTCTCTGTGTGTGTGTGTGTGTGACTATCATAAATAAATTAATTAATTAAAAAAAAAGAACCTAGCTACACTCTGATTGAAGAAGGCCGTTGGACATCGCCGTATTCAACGCAGATACACGTGAGTACAGGCCTGTCACTTCCACATGCTTTTCTCACAACCGTTCCCAGCACCTAACAGGATGTTAGCAGCTACATCTACAGGCAGGCAGGATGCGGGAGGGTCCTGTCTTGAGCTCAGTCTCAAAAGGAAGCATGGCTCGAAGCTGTAGTTCAGGAGGTTCAATGAATACTGCTCTACTGCACCTGGAGACACAACCATTGAAGCCTTCGACTTGCCCCCTGCGTACCATGAGCTTCTGGCATACATCTCTAGTGAGGATGTTCGAAACTGTATCTGCAGTCAGTGTGGAACTGTGAGTGACTGCGTGTGGTCTCACCTCTCAGAATCAAGTTCCCCTGGACACTGCTTTCAACTAGCTTCTCTTGTATAGAAGTTAGTATGTAGTGCCAATGTATGAGAGGAATTCTTCGGTAGTCGCTGGATTGAGCTTGAAGACACTTGTCTCCTGGCCTGCACCTTCCAATTTCCTCTCACACCACTTCTGTCATGCAACGAACCTAGGCCTGTTAGAAGCGAAATGTACATGCAGTCAGTGTGGGACCCAGGAAATTTCTTTTTATTTATTTATGATAGTCACACAGCGAGAGAGAGAGAGAGAGGCAGAGACATAGGCAGAGGGAGAAGCAGGCTCCATGCACCGGGAGCCCGACATGGGATTCGATCCCGGGTCTCCAGGATCGCGCTCCTGGCCAAAGGCAGGCGCTAAACCGCTGCACCACCCACGGATCCCGGGACCCAGGAAATTTAACAAAAATCCCCTACTCCTGGACAAGCAGAGGAGGACAGATGCCATTTTGTGCTACACCTGTCACCCCCTGTATGACCCCTACATAAACTGCTTATTGCTTAAGGTGCAGCCCCACCCTAGTCAAGCTTTTGGGCACGCCCTACTCATAAATCGGCCCATAACAATGTAACCCTGCTTTGTGCCCGCCAAAACTGCACCCCTATTCTGACCAAAGTAATAGGCCAGCTCAAATGGATACTATAGGGTAAGATGTAATTCAATCGGCCACCTGCGTGTGGACCAACATGTCTGAGCAACTTTCTGTGTATCCCATGGGCCACTGGCCCCTATAAAGCTGCTATGCCTCTTAGTCTCGGGGTCCAAGTCCCTGCTCCGCTGTCAGGTATACTTAGACCCACGCTCCAGCTTGTAAATAAACCCTCTTGTGTTTGCATCGGTGTCGGCTTCTCGGTGGTTTCTAGGATTCACAATCTTGGCCACAACATTTGGGGGCTCGTCCGGGATCTGAGAGACCTCCAGGACCTTATCCGGAGGATTTCACGAGTGGTGAGTGCACTCAACTTTTTCCACCTTTTACATGTATATTCTCTGAGAGCTCCAACCTGTAGGAATTCCAATCTGTATTAGGTCGGCATTGGCTTAGGCGGACGCGCTGGTGGGCCATCAACCGGGGGTCTTGAGGAGACGTCCCTTGCCCCTGCCTGGAGGATGGAGGTCCTATCTGTAAGGAGGACGGAGGTCCTCATCTGTATGGAGGACGGGGGTCATCATCCGTATGGAGGATGGGGTCCTCATCCGTAAGGAGGACGGGGGACCTCATCCATAAGGAGGATGTTGTCCTCATACGTAATGACGACAGGGGTCCTCATCCATAAGGAGGTCTGGGGGTCCTCATCCGTATGGAGGACGGGGTCCTCATCCGTAAGGAGGACGGGGGTCCTCATCTGTAAGGAGGGCTGGCTGCCAGCCCTTCGGATTACTTTCTGTCTTGTCTCTGCAGCCGCACTAGAACGTTTGTCTGTTACTGTGTTCTTCTTACCTCTTTGCGCGCTGGTCTGTGTTACCTGTTTGTGTGCTGGTCTGTGTTACTGTGTTCTTGTTAACTGTGTTATACTGTGTTACTTGTGAACTGTCGTAACTGTCTGCGCCTTGGTGTGGACGGGGGACATAATGGGGCAGATGCAAACCATACCCTTGTCTCTTATGCTCTCCCACTTCTCGGATGTTAGGGAAGCACTCTTATTCTGAGCATAGACATACAGAGAGAGAGATTCCAAATTTATTGCATATCAGAATGGCCAACCTTTGATGTGGGATGGCCCCGAGAAGGAAATTTTCACCTACCTATTATCTTACAGGTTAAGGCCGTGAACTTCAGGGACAAACCAGATGGCCACCCTGACCAGATGCCCAACATCCTGGCCTGTCAGGACATGATCGAGAATTCCTCTCCTTGGCTAAAACCCGTTTTTACTCCCCAAAGCACACAACTCGCCTGAAGGTAAGGAGAGACTCCGGGTCCACCGCCAGACTCTAATGGCAGGTCTCCAGGCTGCCGCGTGCAAGACTACCAATCTGGCCAAGGTCTATGATGTGAGACAGGGTAAGGATGAGAGTCCAGCAGCCTTCTTAGAGGGAGCAATAGAGGCTTTTAGGCAGTACACCCCTATGAACCCAGAAGCCCCGGAAACAAAGGCCGCAATTATCATGGCTTTTGTTAACCAGGCCGCTCTGAACATTAAAAAGAAATTGCAAAGAGTAGAGAGACTGGGAGAGAAGAGCTTGCAGGACTTAGTGATAATAGCAGAACGAGTCTATAATAGAAAAAGTCCGGAAGAACTGCATGTTACCACCCCACACGCTATTAAAGGGGTACTCAAACAGCCCGCAGACAGCTGGATCAGCAATGCCCATCTGACCCATTATCAGACCCTACTGCTAAACCCCACCAGAATTTTATTTAAGCCACCGACAACCCTGAATCTGGCAACGCTACTCCCTAACCCAGACTGGGACCCCCCCCTCTGCACGACTATCAAGAAATTTGGGCACAGGTGTACGGAATCAGCGCTGATCTCCAGGACCAGCCACTGCCGAACGCCGATGCCACCTGGTACACGGACGGCAGCAGTTTTGTCCGAAAAGGAGTCCAAATTGCGGGGGCAGCCATACCATAACCACGGAGACAGAGACCGTCTGGGCGGAGCCATTGACAGCCTAAATGTTGGCTCAATGGGCAGAACTGATCCCATAGGCCAAGGCACTGACCATGGAGGAAGGTAAACGAATAAACATCTACACCGACAGCAGGTACGCCTTTGCCACCGCTCCCATTCACAGAGCCCTTTACAGAGAGAGAGAGAGCTTCTGACAGCAGAGACAAAGACTGTTAAAAAAAAAACGGAGATTCTTGAACTCCTGAGGACCCTCTGGCTGCCCAAGGCCCTAGCCATCATCCACTGTCTGGGGCACCAAAAGGCAGACACACCAGTAGCCAGGGGAAACCGGCTAGCTGATTTAAAAGCAAAGAAGGTGTCCCTTTTGGTGACCCAGGTCTTAGCAACCACGCTACCTGATCCGGGGGAACGGAACCTGCCAGACACCCCCAACTATAGTGATGCTGACTTACACTGGATCAAACACTTGCCTATGACCCAGTGATTGTGTGGCTGGTGGAGGGCCACAGACTCCAGCATCATCTTGCCAGAGGAACTGGGACGGCGAGTCCTATCCAAAACGCATCGGAGTACTCACACGGGAACAAGGAAGATGGAAGACCTCATACGACATGCAAAGATCACTATTAAAGACTCTCGAGCAAAGATCGAGCAGATGGTGGCAAGCTGCCACTCATGCCAGTTAACTAATGCCACCGCCCATGGATCTAACCCAGGCACCTGGCTCCGGGGGGACCGCCCAGGAGCCTACTGGGAAGTGGACTTCACTGAGGTAAAACCTGGAAAATATGGATACAGGTATTTACTAGTGTTTGTAGATACATTTTCAGGATGCACAGAGGCATTTCCCACCAAACCTGAAATGGCACAGACCGTGACCAAGAAACTGCTGGAAGACATCTTACCGAGGTATGGTTTTCCTGTTAAGATTGGGTCAGACAAGGGCCCAGGATTCTTCTCTAAGGTAACACAGGGAGTGGTACTAGTACTTGGGGTAGATTGGAAATTAGATTGTGTATATAGGCCCCAGAGCTCAGGACAGGTAGAGAGGATGAACAGAACATTAAAGGAGACCTTAACTAAATTAGCCCTGGAGACTGGCGGGGACTGGGTGACTCTCCTCCCCTTCGCCCTATATAGGGTGAGGAACTCCCCATATAAGATGGGACTGACTCCCTACGAGATCATGTTCGGTCTTCCTCCACCTGTTATCCCCATTTTAAAACTTGAGGTGCTTGCTGAATTTGATGATCACCAACTTCTTTTCTCCCTCCAAATGTCATGAACCCATGAGCAGGTGTGGCCTAAGCTGAGGGCCCTCTATGAGACTGGGCCACCCCCGGATCCCCATCGATATCGGCCAGGTGACTGAGTGTACGTGTGTACGTGTGGAGATACCAACACCGGACACTTCAACCTCGTTGCAAGGGACCTACACCCTGATCCTGACCACTCCCAATGCTCTCAAGGTCGACGGGATTACTCCCTGGTCCACTACACCCACGTCCAGCCAGCTGACCCACATACAGTTCTCAAGAACTTTGTTCCAGAATGGAAAAGCCAACCGGAAAAGGACAATCCCCTAAAGCTAAGAGTGCACCGTTCTCACTAATTTCGCACCTCCAAGACTCCCTAGTCTGAGGTTGTCCTTCAAAATAGAAAGGGATTAGACTTAGTCTTCTTTCAACAAAGGGTGTGTGTGAGGTGTGTGGGGGGAGGGTTATGTGCTGCCTTAAACGTAGAATGCTGCTTCTTAGTTGGAATATAAATGGCAGCGAGAACAGCAACAAGGTTGGTTAAAATCCTGGTTTAATCATTCCACCTGGCTCACTCTAAGAGCAACCTGGACCCTTGATTGGATCCTGCATAGGATCCTCTGAAAAAGGGAGGAATGTGGGACCCAGGAAATTTAACAAAAATCCTCTACCCCTGGACAAGCAGAGGAGGACTGATTCCATTTTGTGCTACACCTGCCACCTCCTGTATGACCCCCACATAACCTGCTTATTGCTTAAGGCGCTGCCCCACCCTAGTCCAGCCGCTGGACACACCCTAATCGGAAATCGGCTCAGAACAATGTAACCCTGCTTTGTGCCCGCCAAAACTGCGCGCCAATTCTGACCAAAGTAATAGGCCAGCTCAAATGGATACTATAGGGCAAGATGTAATTCAATCGGCCACCTGCCTGTGGACCGACATGACTGTGCACCTTTCTGTGTATCCCATGGGCCACTGGCCCCTATAAAGTTGCTACGTCCCCTCTTAGTCTCGGGGTCCAAGTCCCTGCTCCGCAGTGTCGGGTATATTTGGACCCATGCTGGAGCTTGTAAATAAACCCTCGTGTGTTTGCATCGCTGTCGGCCCCTTGGTGGTTTCTCGTATGTGCAATCTTGGTCACAAGACCAGGGCCTGCGGCCCTGACCTCCCTTCCAGGGCCACACTGACCGCCCCACAGGCCCTCTGTGCCCGAGGCACACAGGCACGGGGATGCGGGGAGGGGAGGAAGTGCCCCGGAACCCGGCCAGCCCAGGCCCCCAGGACAGAGGGAGCACAGACCTCCTAGGTTGCTTTGCACAGACCCTGGTGACCTGAGGCTCGCTGACTGTCACTCTGTCCCAGCCCCTCCTGGCCCGCGGGGCACAGGCTGAGTCCCAGTAAAGTCCGTGGGGTCCAGACCCTGGTGTCTGGCCGCCCCTGGAAGGCACGTGGGGACGTCAGCTGTGTGTGTGCCTGGCGGCGCCCCTGCAGGGGCTGGTTGGGGCCTGGGTGGTGCCCCCTCCTCCTCTCTGGGGGTCTCTCCACGCCCCGTGCACAGAGTTCCTGGAGACACAGAAATGGGTTGGCTGTGCATTTTCGCACCACAACACTTTCTTGACTTGCTACACCAAACGGGCTCAGAGCCGAGGGTGTGCACCTTCCCCTGGGCAGGGAGACCTTTCTGTCCTTTAGGCGAGGGCAAGAATCACATGGGGTGGTGGGCGGGGGCTGGAGTCCCCCACCTGGGAGCATGTGTGGACTCCGTGTGGGGGCGTGTGTCCTGAGGATTCAGCCTGAGAGACGGTTCTGAGGACAGCAGAGCTGACCTGGACCTGCAGCTCATGGGCTCCTGTGCTGGGTCCCCGCAGGGCAGCTGGACCCCGGCCTTGGGCCCCCTGGGGCCCCAACACCTGGAGGAGCCTGCCTCCTGCTGTGGGTGTTGGTTGGCCCACCAGCCTACCCCTGTTCTCCCCACCCTGGGGTCTCCCGGGATCCCCAGGGCTGCCCTAGGTCAGCGACCCGGATCTGTGGGGCACGGCCAGGGCCCAGGAGGCTACATCCAGCTGTGAGAGGGCTCCCTCATCCCAGAGCCAGAATCCAGGCCCGGCCAGGGCCATGGGGGGCTGGATCCCATTAGTCTTTGTGTTGGACCTGGGGGGGACTCAAATCACCCCAGCCCCCACAGTGCCCAGGGCCAGGCCAGCCCAGGTCCCTCTGGGTTAGGGGCTCGTGTCCTGTGCAGGGTGTGCGTCCTCCAGGAGGGACAGTGGGAGGAGGCAGGGCACAGTGCATCCTGTGCTCCACTCACCTGCACCCACCCTGTCGGGGGCTCCCGGCCTTCCCTCTTCCCTGCAACCCCTGGGTACTCTATGGGCACCAGGGCTCTGATGGGAGTAGGCTGTCCAGAGAACCCCGGGGAGGCTGAGCATGTCCCACAGGGGGCAGCTGCACCGGGTCCTTGCTGGGAGCCGATGGTGTGGGGGGAGAGGTATGATGGTGGTGGAGTGTGGGTGTTGGTGTAGGGGTGGTGGTGTGGGGTTATAGTGTGGGTGGGGATTGTGTGGGGGTGTGAGGGGGATGATGTAGGGGGGATGGTAGGGGATGGTATGGGGGCAATGCCATGGGGGATGATGATGTAGGGGGATGGTGTGGAGGTGGGGAATGAGGGGGATGGCATGGGGGCCTGCGGACACAGGGCATCCCCTTTCTCTAAGATGCTCACGCAGACGTGTACAGATAAAGGCGACCCCAGTCTGGGGTTTGCTGTGACACCTGCCCCTCGGGCCCCGCGTGATCAGTGCAGGGCCCTGGCTGGACCGGGGGCATTATCTGGGGTCATCATATTATGTATGTTTACAAATTGCAAATTGTCTCAAATGAAATGCATAGACTTTAGAAATATATAAAGCATCGAGGGTGGGTGTCACCCTGAGCCGTCTGACCCTCATCGGATCGATGTGTGTCCTGGTCCAGCCACGGTCATGCCGCCTGTCCCCCAGGTCCCCTTACTGCCCCCCACGGCCCCCACCCCAGCCCCTTGCCTTTCAGGCGGCTGTCCCTCAACCCTTTGGAGGTCAGCTCACATGGCAACCCCTGGAGGCCCCATCCTAGTGGCCTCCTCATCCCCGAACTCCGGGTGTGGGGGCACGGGGGTCATCCCCAGCACCTTACCATGTGGCGGTGTGTGTTGTTGGCTGCTGTTGCTACCCCCGGCCTCAGAAGCCCCGTGTTTCCTACCCAGAAGCCCCCGGGCCTCCCCTGGGGCCCCGAACACCCCCCCCCCGCCCCAGGAGCCTCACGCGACCCCGTAGCGGTCCCAAAACATGGTGTGGCTGCCGAACGTCCTGTTGACGTCCAGGCCTATCTGCGTGATGTCCCTGGAGGAGACCAGGGCCTCCTCCTTCATTTCCTGCGGGAAAACAGGGGAGGAGGAGCCGGCATCAGGGACACAGACCCCGACCTGTCACCAGCTGCCGTCCTGGGCAGGGAGCCCTGGGGCCACCATGGGAGTGTGTCCTGCCAAAACCTCCTTCCTTCCCCTGGGAGGCCGGGGATGGCGGCAGTGTGCACCATGCCCATGGGACCTCTGTGAGGGCCTGTGCCCAGCTGTTGTGGGCGGGGAGGTGACTGAGGGTCAGCCTCGGTGGGAGGGGACAGGGGGTCAGCCCAGGTGGGGAGGGGACATGGGGGTGTTGTGCTCAAGATTGTGAATCCGAGAAACCACTAAGGAGCCGACACCGATTCAAACACAGGAGGGTTGATTTACCAACTCGAGCTTGCGTCCAAGTATACCCGACAGGGCGGAGCAGGGACTTAGACCCCGAGGTGGGTTTTAGCTTAGTTTTGTTTTTTTGTTGTTTTGGGTTTTTTTTAGCTAGTTTTAAGGGCTGATCTCAGGGATCTCCAGAAGGGCTGGAGCAATTCCTCAAGTTCTGTTTACATTTTGATATGGGGGCTTGGAGGGCATTGAGCTCTGTTCTTATTCTAATAGGGGCTTCCTGCCCTTGGCTTGGGCTCAGTTTTTATTGTCATGTGGGGCTTTCTAGGACATTAAGCTGTAAACTTTTGTCTTTTTTCCTGTAGTTGAAGTAATGTAAATTTCAGCTCTTATTCACAGGGACCTGGGATGGCTGGACATGTGCTAACGCTGAACATAAAGTGGAATGGCCTTAATTTTCTTGGCCTCCACATGTCCCATCCTATCTAGCTCCTTCCCCCTTCCCCAGAGCTCCTAGGAGAGCAATTGCAAATGACCTCTGGTGCTAGCATGTGTTGGGGGACAGGCCCAGGGATTTGGGATCAAGAAGACCTGGAGCGCGGTCATCCTGGGTGACTGTGCAGTGGGATTTGATGCTGCAGACTCTTATTCCCTAAGGCTATCTTGACAACTGACTTTGTACATAGAAAACCTCTCCTTTGTCTTTAAAAGATGAAGAGCCAGTCAAAGCATTTTTTCTCTGCCCATCTGATTGCTCAGATTCCAATGTGAGACGTATTTCCTGTTAATAAGGATAATTTACTATCCGTAGTACTCTGGTTAAAATATTCTGACACAAGTAGTTCAGAGGGATGAGGGTTTCTCATCTCTTTCTTCACAGTTCAGTCACTCATCAGGAAATGCATCTTTATGGATTTGGAACGAACCGAGAGACATTATTACCAATGGTCCTATTACTATGTGAGGATTCTTCCCTGAGATTCTTCCCCTGTTTTAACTGACACTGAAACACTGCGAACTCTTTGGAAGATAAATGTCCAGAAAATAAATGTTATGCATTGCTAATTTTAAATGCACTTGCAATATGGTGTCTAATATAAAAGAAGTATTTTTATCTGATATTTGCTATTTATTATCCTTTCCTGCTTTTCAGGTTGAGGAGGCATTATACGTGTTCATAATCGCTGTATTGAAATGAGATACAGGAGAGTACAAGCCTGTCACTTCCACATGCTTTTCACACAACCTCTTCCAGCACCTAACATAAGGATGCCAGGACCTATGTCTACAGACAGTCAGTATGTGGGAGGGTCCTGCCCTGAACTCAGCTCTCACAGGAGAGCATGCCTAGAAGCCAACTCTCAACTAGCTGCGATCTTATGGCAGTGAGAAGATAGCAGCATTCTGAGTCAGGAGGTTCCAAGATTACAACTCTACTACACCTGGAGATACCGTCCAGGTCTGCATTGCTTCACTTGTGTCTCAGAAGCCTTGGCAAACGTCTCTGGTGAAGACGTGCAAAACTCACTCTGCAGGCAGTGTGGAACTGTGAGGGACTGAGGGTGAGCTCAACTCTCAGAAGTAAGATGCTTTTGGACAAGGCGTTCAGCTACCTTCTCACATATGGAATTTAGTATGCAGCACCACTCTCAGACAGGAATTACTAGGAAATCGCTGGATTGAGCTTGGATGCACTACTCATGTGTGCCGGGAGATTACAATTACCTCTCCCAACACTTCCGTCAAGCAGCGAGCCTAGGCCTTTTAGAAGCGAAGGGTACCAGCAGGCTGGATGTGGAGGTACAGGCCATAAGCTCAACTCTCAGAAGTGTGTACGCATGGGAGGCAGATGTCTGCTACCCACTCCGACATGGGAGTTGGAACCTAGCTACACTCTGATTGAAGAAGGCCATTGGAAATCGCTGTATTCAACTCAGATACACCGGAGTTCAGGCCCAATGCTTACACATGCTTTTCCCGCAACCTCTCCCAGCCACTAACATAAGGATGTTAGCAGCTACGTCTACAGTCGCAGGATGCGAGAGGGTTCTGCCCTGTCCTCAGCTCTCACAGGGAAGGATGCCTAGAAGCCAGCTTTCAACTAGCTGCATTCTTATGGCAGTGTGAAGGTAGCAGTATTCTGAGTCAGGAGGTTCCAAGATTACCACTCTACTGCACCTGGAGATACCATCCAGGTCTGCATTGTTAACTTGCGTCTCAGAAGACTCTGGCAAAAGTCTCTGGTGAAGACGTGCGAAAATCACTCTGCAGGCAGTGTGGAACTGTGAGGGACTGAGGGTGAGCTCAACTCTCAGAAGCAAAATGCTTTTGGACAAGGCGTTCAGCTACCTTCTCACATATGGAACTTAGTATGTAGCACCAGTCTACCCCAGGAATTACTGGGAAATCGCTGGATTGAGCTTGGAGGCACTCGTCTTGTGTGCCGGGAGATTCCAATTACCTCTCCCAACACTTCCGTCAAGCAGCGAGCGTAGGTCTTTTGTAAGCTAAAGGTACCTACAGGCAGATTGTAGGATTACAGGCCATAAACTCAACTCTCAGAAGTGTGTATGCATGGGAGGCAGATGTCTGCTACCCACTCGTAGATGCGAGTTGGAACCTAGCTACACTCTGATTGAAGAAGGTCTTTGCAAATCGCTGTATTCAACTCAGATACACGTGAGTTCAGGCCCAATGCTTACACATGCTTTTCTCACAACCTCTCCCAGCCACTAACATGAGGATGTTAGCAGCTCCGTCTACAGTCAGGCAGGATGCAGGAGGGTTCTGCCCTTAACTCAGATCTCACAGGAGAGCATGCCTAGAAGCCAGCTGTCAACTAGCTGCATTCTAATGGCAGTGAGAAGAAAGCAGGATTCTGAGTCAGGAGGTTCCAAGATTACCACTCTACTGCACCTGGAGATACCGTCCAGGTCTGCATTGTTAACTTGCGTCTCAGAAGCCTCTGGCAAACGTCTATGGTGAAGATGTTGGAAACTCATTCTGCAGGCAGTGTGGATCTGTGAGGGACTGAGTGTGAGCTCAACTCTCAGAAGTAAGTTGCCTTTGGACAGGGCGTTCAGCTAGCTTCTCACCTATGGAACTTAGTATGTAGCACCAGTCTCAGACAGGAATTACTAGGAAATCGCTGGATTGAGCTTGGAGGCACTTGTCTTGTGTGCCGGGACATTCCGCTTACCTCTCACAACACTTCAGTCACGCATCGAGCCTAGGCCTGTCTGCAGAAAAGTGTACCTGCAGGCAGGATGTGGGAAGTACAGGCCATAAGCTCAACACTCAAAAGTGTGTACGCCTGGGAGGCAGATGTCTGCTATCCACTCGTACATGGGAGGTAGAAACTAGCTACACTCTGATAGCAGAAGGCCGTTGCAAATGGCTGTATTCAACTCAGATACGCGTGAGTTCAGGCCCAACGCTTCCACATGCTTTCCTCACCACGTCTCCCAGCTCCTAACATAAGGATGTTAGCCTCCACGTCTACAGTCTGGCAGGATGCGGGAGGGGTCCTGCCCTGAGCTCTGCTCTCCAAAGGAAGCGTGCCTGCAAGCTAGCTTTCCACTAGCTGAGTTGTTATGGCCGTGAAAAAGAAGCAGCACTGTAAGTCAGGACGTTCCGTCAATGCCGCTCTACCACCCCCGGAGACACAAACATTGAAGACTGCACCTTGGCCCTTGCGTCCCACGAGCTTCCGACAAACAAGTCTAGTGAGGATATTCGTAACTCCATGTGCAGGCAGGGTGGAACTGGGAAGTACCGCGTGTCAGCTCACCTCACAGGAGGAAGTTCCCCAGAGAGATAGCTTTCAACAAGGTACTCGGGTTTGGAAGTTAGTATGCAGCTCCCTTCTGAGGGAGTAATTGCTCAGAAGTCGCTGGATTGAGCTAAGAGTCACTTGCCGCTCACAAAGCTTCCGTCCTGTATCGAACGAAATCCTTTGGAAGCCAAGCATACAGGCGGTCAACGTGGGGGAGGTACAAACCATAAGCTCAATCCACAGGAGCGTGCATGCCTTGGAGGCAGCCTTCTGCTGGGCGCGAAACTGACAAGGCAGACACTTGGTTCTCACTTCGCTACTGTCCCGCATACAACGAAATGCTGTGGAAGCAGACCGTACAGGCAGTCAGGATGGCCGAGGCAGAGGCCATGAGCTCAACTCTCAAACTGTGTATGCTTTGCAGGCCGATGTCTGCTAGGCACTTATTCAGGGGAGCTAGAACCGAGCTACACTCAAACTGAACAAGGACGTTGGCCATCGCTCTATTGAACTCAGATACACGAGAGTGCGGGCCTGTCACTTCCACAAGATTTTCACAAAACCCCTTCCGGCACCTAAAGTAACTATGCTACGACCTCGGTCTACAGGCAGTCAGGATGCGGGAGGGTCCTGCCCTGACCTCAGCTCTCACAAGGAAGTATGCCTAGAAGCCAGCTTTCAACCAGCTGCCTTCTTATGGCAGTGAGAACGCAGCAGTATTCTGAGTCAGGAGGTTCCACGATTACCACTCTCCTGCACCTGGACATACCCCCCAGGTCTGCATTGTTCCACTTGTGTCTCAGAAGCCTCTGACAAACGTCTATGGTGAAGATGTTGGAAACTCATTCTGCAGGCAGTGTGGAACTGTGACGGACCGAGTGTGAGCTCAACTCTCAGAAGTAAGTTGCCTTTGGACAGGGCGTTCAGCTAGCTTCTCACCTATGGAACTTAGTATGTAGCACCAGTCTCAGACAGGAATTACTAGGAAATCGCTGGATTGAGCTTGGAGGCACTTGTCTTGCGTGCCGGGACATTCCGCTTACCTCTCACAACACTTCAGTCACGCATCGAGCCTAGGCCTGTCTGCAGCGAAGTGTACCTGCAGGCAGGATGTGGGAAGTACAGGCCATAAGCTCAACACTCAAAAGTGTGTACGCCTGGGAGGCAGATGTCTGCTATCCACTCGTACATGGGAGGTAGAAACTAGCTACACTCTGATAGCAGAAGGCCGTTGGAAATCGCTGTATTCGACTCAGATACGCGTGAGTTCAGGCCCAACGCTTCCACATGCTTTCCTCACCACGTCTCCCAGCACCTAACATAAGGATGTTAGCCTCCACGTCTACAGTCTGGCAGGATGCGGGATGGGTCCTGCCCTGAGCTCTGCTCTCCAAAGGAAGCATGCCTGCAAGCTAGCTTTCCACTAGCTGAGTTGTTATGGCCGTGAAAAAGAAGCAGCACTGTAAGTCAGGACGTTCCGTCAATGCCGCTCTACCACCCCCGGAGACACAAACATTGAAGACTGCACCTTGGCCCTTGCGTCCCACGAGCTTCCGACAAACAAGTCTAGTGAGGATATTCGTAACTCCATGTGCAGGCAGGGTGGAACTGGGAAGTACCGCGTGTCAGCTCACCTCACAGGAGGAAGTTCCCCAGAGAGATAGCTTTCAACAAGGTACTCGGGTTTGGAAGTTAGTATGCAGCTCCCTTCTGAGGGAGGAATTGCTCAGAAGTCGCTGGATTGAGCTAAGAGTCACTTGCCGCTCACAAAGCTTGCGTCCCGTATCGAACGAAATCCTTTGGAAGCCAAGCATACAGGCGGTCAACGTGGGGGAGGTACAAACCATAAGCTCAATCCAAAGGAGCGTGCATGCCTTGGAGGCAGCCGTCTGCTGGGCGCGAAACTGACAAGGCAGACACTTGGTTCTCACTTCGCTACTGTCCCGCATACAACGAAATGCTGTGGAAGCAGACCGTACAGGCAGTCAGGATGGCCGAGGCAGAGGCCATGAGCTCAACTCTCAAAATGTGTATGCTTTGCAGGCCGATGTCTGCTAGGCACTTATTCAGGGGAGCTAGAACCGAGCTACACTCAAACTGAACAAGGACGTTGGCCATCGCTCTATTGAACTCAGATAAACGAGAGTGCGGGACTGTCACTTCCACAAGATTTTCACAAAACCCCTTCTGGCACCTAACGTAACTATGCTACGACCTCCGTCTACAGGCAGTCAGGATGCGGTAGGGTCCTGCCCTAATCAGCTCTCACAAGGTAGCATGCCTAGAAGTCAGCTTTCAACCAGCTGCCTTCTTATGGCAGTGAGAACGCAGCAGTATTCTGAGTCAGGAGGTTCCACGATTACCATTCTCCTGCACCTGGACATACCCCCAGATCTGCATTGTTCCACTTGTGTCTCAGAAGCCTAAGACAAACGTCTATGGTGAAGATGTTGGAAACTCATTCTGCAGGCAGTGTGGAACTGTGAGGGACCGAGTGGGAGCTCAACTCTCAGAAGTAAGTTGCCTTTGGACAGGGCGTTCAGCTAGCTTCTCACCTATGGAACTTAGTATGTAGCACCAGTCTCAGACAGGAATTACTAAGAAATCGCTGGATTGAGCTTGGAGGCACTTGTCTTGTGTGCCGGGACATTCCGCTTACCTCTCACAACACTTCAGTCACGCATCGAGCCTAGGCCTGTCTGCAGCGAAGTGTACCTGCAGGCAGGATGTGGGAAGTACAGGCCATAAGCTCAACACTCAAAAGTGTGTACGCCTGGGAGGCAGATGTCTGCTATCCACTCGTACATGGGAGGTAGAAACTAGCTACACTCTGATAGCAGAAGGCCGTTGGATATCGCTGTATTCGACTCAGAGAAGCGTGAGTTCAGGCCCAAAGCTTCCACATGCTTTCCTCACCACGTCTCCCAGCACCTAACATAAGGATGTTAGCCTCCACGTCTACAGTCTGGCAGGATGCGGGAGGGGTCCTGCCCTGAGCTCTGCTCTCCAAAGGAAGCGTGCCTGCAAGCTAGCTTTCCACTAGCTGAGTTGTTATGGCCGTGAAAAAGAAGCATCATTGTAAGTCAGGACGTTCCGTCAATGCCGCTCTACCACCCCCGGAGACACAAACATTGAAGACTGCACCTTGGCCCTTGCGTCCCACGAGCTTCCGACAAACAAGTCTAGTGAGGATATTCGTAACTCCATGTGCAGGCAGGGTGGAACTGGGAAGTACCGCGTGTCAGCTCACCTCACAGGAGGAAGTTCCCCAGAGAGATAGCTTTCAACAAGGTACTCGGGTTTGGAAGTTAGTATGCAACTCCCTTCTGAGGGAGGAATTGCTCAGACGTCGCTGGATTGAGCTAAGAGTCACTTGCCGCTCACAAAGCTTGCGTCCCGTATCGAACGAAATCCTTTGGAAGCGAAGCATACAGGCGGTCAACGTGGGGGAGGTACAAACCATAAGCTCAATCCAAAGGAGCGTGCATGCCTTGGAGGCAGCCGTCTGCTGGGCGCGAAACTGACAAGGCAGACACTTGGTTCTCACTTCGCTACTGTCCCGCATACAACGAAATGCTGTGGAAGCAGACCGTACAGGCAGTCAGGATGGCCGAGGCAGAGGCCATGAGCTCAACTCTCAAACTGTGTATGCTTTGCAGGCCGATGTCTGCTAGGCACTTATTCAGGGGAGCTAGAACCGAGCTACACTCAAACTGAACAAGGACGTTGGCAATCGCTCTATTGAACTCAGATACACGAGAATGCGGGCCTGTCACTTCCACAAGATTTTCACAAACCCCTTCCGGCACTTAAAGTAACTATGCTACGACCTCCGTCTACAGGCAGTCAGGATGCGGGAGGGTCCTGCCCTCACCTCAGCTCTCACAAGGAAGCATGCCTAGAAGCCAGCTTTCAACCAGCTGCCTTCTTATGGCAGTGAGAACGCAGCAGTATTCTGAGTCAGGAGGTTCCACGATTACCACTCTCCTGCACCTGGACATACCCCCCAGGTCTGCATTGTTCCACTTGTGTCTCAGAAGCCTCTGACAAACGTCTATGGTGAAGATGTTGGAAACTCATTCTGCAGGCAGTGTGGAACTGTGAGGGACCGAGTGGGAGCTCAACTCTCAGAAGTAAGTTGCCTTTGGACAGGGCGTTCAGCTAGCTTCTCACCTATGGAACTTAGTATGTAGCACCAGTCTCAGACAGGAATTACTAGGAAATCGCTGGATTGAGCTTGGAGGCACTTGTCTTGTGTGCCGGGACATTCCGCTTACCTCTCACAACACTTCAGTCACGCATCGAGCCTAGGCCTGTCTGCAGCGAAGTGTACCTGCAGGCAGGATGTGGGAAGTACAGGCCATAAGCTCAACACTCAAAAGTGTGTACGCCTGGGAGGCAGATGTCTGCTATCCACTCGTACATGGGAGGTAGAAACTAGCTACACTCTGATAGCAGAAGGCCGTTGCAAATCGCTGTATTCGACTCAGATACGCGTGAGTTCAGGCCCAACGCTTCCACATGCTTTCCTCACCACGTCTCCCAGCACCTAACATAAGGATGTTAGCCTCCACGTCTACAGTCTGGCAGGATCCGGAAGGGGTCCTGCCCTGAGCTCTGCTCTCCAAAGGAAGCATGCCTGCAAGCTAGCTTTCCACTAGCTGAGTTGTTATGGCCGTGAAAAAGAAGCAGCACTGTAAGTCAGGACGTTCCGTCAATGCCGCTCTACCACCCCCGGAGACACAAACATTGAAGACTGCACCTTGGCCCTTGCGTCCCACGAGCTTCCGACAAACAAGTCTAGTGAGGATATTCGTAACTCCATGTGCAGGCAGGGTGGAACTGGGAAGTACCGCGTGTCAGCTCACCTCACAGGAGGAAGTTCCCCAGAGAGATAGCTTTCAACAAGGTACTCGGGTTTGGAAGTTAGTATGCAGCTCCCTTCTGAGGGAGTAATTGCTCAGAAGTCGCTGGATTGAGCTAAGAGTCACTTGCCGCTCACAAGGCTTGCGTCCCGTATCGAACGAAATCCTTTGGAAGCCAAGCATACAGGCGGTCAACGTGGGGGAGGTACAAACCATAAGCTCAATCCAAAGGAGCGTGCATGCCTTGGAGGCAGCCGTCTGCTGGGCGCGAAACTGACAAGGCAGACACTTGGTTCTCACTTCGCTACTGTCCCGCATACAACGAAATGCTGTGGAAGCAGACCGTACAGGCATTCAGGATGGCCGAGGCAGAGGCCATGAGCTCAACTCTCAAACTGTGTATGCCTTGCAGGCCGATGTCTGCTAGGCACTTATTCAGGGGAGCTAGAACCGAGCTACACTCAAACTGAACAAGGACGTTGGCAATCGCTCTATTGAACTCAGATACACGAGACTGCGGGCCTGTCACTTCCACAAGATTTTCACAAAACCCCTTCTGGCACCTAACGTAACTATGCTACGACCTCCGTCTACAGGCAGTCAGGATGCGGGAGGGTCCTGCCCTCACCTCAGCTCTCACAAGGAAGCATGCCTAGAAGCCAGCTTTCAACCAGCTGCCTTCTTATGTCAGTGAGAACGCAGCAGTATTCTGAGTCAGGAGGTTCCACGATTACCACTCTCCTGCACCTGGACATACCCCCCAGGTCTGCATTGTTCCACTTGTGTCTCAGAAGCCTCTGACAAACGTCTATGGTGAAGATGTTGGAAACTCATTCTGCAGGCAGTGTGGAACTGTGACGGACCGAGTGTGAGCTCAACTCTCAGAAGTAAGTTGCCTTTGGACAGGGCTTTCAGCTAGCTTCTCACCTATGGAACTTAGTATGTAGCACCAGTCTCAGATAGGAATTACTAGGAAATCGCTGGATTGAGCTTGGAGGCACTTGTCTTGTGTGCCGGGACATTCCGCTTACCTCTCACAACACTTCAGTCACGCATCGATCCTAGGCCTGTCTGCAGCGAAGTGTACCTGCAGGCAGGATGTGGGAAGTACAGGCCATAAGCTCAACACTCAAAAGTGTGTACGCCTGGGAGGCAGATGTCTGCTATCCACTCGTACATGGGAGGTAGAAACTAGCTACACTCTGATAGCAGAAGGCCGTTGCAAATCGCTGTATTCGACTCAGAGACGCGTGAGTTCAGGCCCAAAGCTTCCACATGCTTTCCTCACCACGTCTCCCAGCACCTAACATAAGGATGTTAGCCTCCACGTCTACAGTCTGGCAGGATGCGGGAGGGGTCCTGCCCTGAGCTCTGCTCTCCAAAGGAAGCATGCCTGCAAGCTAGCTTTCCACTAGCTGAGTTGTTATGGCCGTGAAAAAGAAGCAGCACTGTAAGTCAGGACGTTCCGTCAATGCCGCTCTACCACCCCCGGAGACACAAACATTGAAGACTGCACCTTGGCCCTTGCGTCCCACGAGCTTCCGACAAACAAGTCTAGTGAGGATATTCGTAACTCCATGTGCAGGCAGGGTGGAACTGGGAAGTACCGCGTGTCAGCTCACCTCACAGGAGGAAGTTCCCCAGAGAGATAGCTTTCAACAAGGTACTCGGGTTTGGAAGTTAGTATGCAGCTCCCTTCTGAGGGAGGAATTGCTCAGAAGTCGCTGGATTGAGCTAAGAGTCACTTGCCGCTCACAAAGCTTGCGTCCCGTATCGAACGAAATCCTTTGGAAGCCAAGCATACAGGCGGTCAACGTGGGGGAGGTACAAACCATAAGCTCAATCCAAAGGAGCGTGCATGCCTTGGAGGCAGCCGTCTGCTGGGCGCGAAACTGACAAGGCAGACACTTGGTTCTCACTTCGCTACTGTCCCGCATACAACGAAATGCTGTGGAAGCAGACCGTACAGGCAGTCAGGATGGCCGAGGCAGAGGCCATGAGCTCAACTCTCAAACTGTGTATGCTTTGCAGGCCGATGTCTGCTAGGCACTTATTCAGGGGAGCTAGAACCGAGCTACACTCAAACTGAACAAGGACGTTGGCCATCGCTCTATTGAACTCAGATACACGAGAATGCGGGCCTGTCACTTCCACAAGATTTTCACAAAACCCCTTCCGGCACTTAACGTAACTATGCTACGACCTCCGTCTACAGGCAGTCAGGATGCGGGAGGGTCCTGCCCTCACCTCAGCTCTCACAAGGAAGCATGCCTAGAAGCCAGCTTTCAACCAGCTGCCTTCTTATGGCAGTGAGAACGCAGCAGTATTCTGAGTCAGGAGGTTCCACGATTACCACTCTCCTGCACCTGGACATACCCCCCAGGTCTGCATTGTTCCACTTGTGTCTCAGAAGCCTCTGACAAACGTCTATGGTGAAGATGTTGGAAACTCATTCTGCAGGCAGTTTGGAACTGTGACGGACCGAGTGTGAGCTCAACTCTCAGAAGTACGTTGCCATTGGACAGGGCGTTCAGCTAGCTTCTCACCTATGGAACTTAGTATGTAGCACCAGTCTCAGACAGGAATTACTAAGAAATCGCTGGATTGAGCTTGGAGGCACTTGTCTTGTGTGCCGGGACATTCCGCTTACCTCTCACAACACTTCAGTCACGCATCGAGCCTAGGCCTGTCTGCAGCAAAGTGTACCTGCAGGCAGGATGTGGGAAGTACAGGCCATAAGCTCAACACTCAAAAGTGTGTACGCCTGGGAGGCAGATGTCTGCTATCCACTCGTACATGGGAGGTAGAAATTAGCTACACTCTGATAGCAGAAGGCCGTTGGATATCGCTGTATTCGACTCAGAGAAGCGTGAGTTCAGGCCCAAAGCTTCCACATGCTTTCCTCACCACGTCTCCCAGCACCTAACATAAGGATGTTAGCCTCCACGTCTACAGTCTGGCAGGATGCGGGAGGGGTCCTGCCCTGAGCTCTGCTCTCCAAAGGAAGCGTGCCTGCAAGCTAGCTTTCCACTAGCTGAGTTGTTATGGCCGTGAAAAAGAAGCAGCACTGTAAGTCAGGACGTTCCGTCAATGCCGCTCTACCACCCCCGGAGACACAAACATTGAAGACTGCACCTTGGCCCTTGCGTCCCACGAGCTTCCGACAAACAAGTCTAGTGAGGATATTCGTAACTCCATGTGCAGGCAGGGTGGAACTGGGAAGTACCGCGTGTCAGCTCACCTCACAGGAGGAAGTTCCCCAGAGAGATAGCTTTCAACAAGGTACTCGGGTTTGGAAGTTAGTATGCAGCTCCCTTCTGAGGGAGGAATTGCTCAGAAGTCGCTGGATTGAGCTAAGAGTCACTTGCCGCTCACAAAGCTTGCGTCCCGTATGGCAAGAAATCCTTTGGAAGCCAAGCATACAGGCGGTCAACGTGGGGGAGGTACAAACCATAAGCTCAATCCAAAGGAGCGTGCATGCCTTGGAGGCAGCCGTCTGCTGGGCGCGAAACTGACAAGGCAGACACTTGGTTCTCACTTCGCTACTGTCCCGCATACAACGAAATGCTGTGGAAGCAGACCGTACAGGCAGTCAGGATGGCCGAGGCAGAGGCCATGAGCTCAACTCTCAAAATGTGTATGCTTTGCAGGCCGATGTCTGCTAGGCACTTATTCAGGGGAGCTAGAACCGAGCTACACTCAAACTGAACAAGGACGTTGGCCATCGCTCTATTGAACTCAGATACACGAGAGTGCGGGCCTGTCACTTCCACAAGATTTTCACAAAACCCCTTCCGGCACCTAAGGTAACTATGCTACGACCTCCGTCTACAGGCAGTCAGGATGCGGGAGGGTCCTGCCCTGACCTCAGCTCTCACAAGGAAGCATGCCTAGAAGCCAGCTTTCAACCAGCTGCCTTCTTATGGCAGTGAGAACGCAGCAGTATTCTGAGTCAGGAGGTTCCACGATTACCACTCTCCTGCACCTGGACATACCCCCCAGGTCTGCATTGTTCCACTTGTGTCTCAGAAGCCTCTGACAAACGTCTATGGTGAAGATGTTGGAAACTCATTCTGCAGGCAGTGTGGAACTGTGAGGCACTGAGTGTGAGCTCAACTCTCAGAATTAAGTTGCCTTTGGACAGGGCGTTCAGCTAGCTTCTCACCTATGGAACTTAGTATGTAGCACCAGTCTCAGACAGGAATTACTAGGAAATCGCTGGATTGAGCTTGGAGGCACTTGTCTTGTGTGCCGGGACATTCCGCTTACCTCTCACAACACTTCAGTCACGCATCGAGCCTAGGCCTGTCTGCAGCGAAGTGTACCTGCAGGCAGGATGTGGGAAGTACAGGCCATAAGCTCAACACTCAAAAGTGTGTACGCCTGGGAGGCAGATGTCTGCTATCCACTCGTACATGGGAGGTAGAAACTAGCTACACTCTGATAGCAGAAGGCCGTTGCAAATCGCTGTATTCAACTCAGATACGCGTGAGTTCAGGCCCAACGCTTCCACATGCTTTCCTCACCACGTCTCCCAGCACCTAACATAAGGATGTTAGCCTCCACGTCTACAGTCTGGCAGGATGCGGGAGGGGTCCTGCCCTGAGCTCTGCTCTCCAAAGGAAGCATGCCTGCAAGCTAGCTTTCCACTAGCTGAGTTGTTATGGCCGTGAAAAAGAAGCAGCACTGTAAGTCAGGACGTTCCGTCAATGCCGCTCTACCACCCCCGGAGACACAAACATTGAAGACTGCACCTTGGCCCTTGCGTCCCACGAGCTTCCGACAAACAAGTCTAGTGAGGATATTCGTAACTCCATGTGCAGGCAGGGTGGAACTGGGAAGTACCGCGTGTCAGCTCACCTCACAGGAGGAAGTTCCCCAGAGAGATAGCTTTCAACAAGGTACTCGGGTTTGGAAGTTAGTATGCAGCTCCCTTCTGAGGGAGGAATTGCTCAGAAGTCGCTGGATTCAGCAAAGGGTCACTTGCCGCTCACAAAGCTTGCGTCCCGTATCGAAAGAAATCCTTTGGAAGCCAAGCATACAGGCGGTCAACGTGGGGGAGGTACAAACCATAAGCTCAATCCAAAGGAGCGTGCATGCCTTGGAGGCAGCCGTCTGCTGGGCGCGAAACTGACAAGGCAGACACTTGGTTCTCACTTCGCTACTGTCCCGCATACAACGAAATGCTGTGGAAGCGAAACGTACAGGCAGTCAGGATGTTGGAGATTAAGGCCATGAGCTCAACTCTCAGAAGTGTGTATGCTTTGCAGGCTGATGTCTGCCAGGCACTTATTGAGGCGAGGTATTCCTCAGCTGCACTGTAATTGAACAAGGGCACTTGCAATCGCTGTATTGAACTCAGATCCACGTGAGTAGAGTCCTGACAATTCCACTGGCGTTTCTCCAATCTCTCCCAGCACCTCACTTTAGGATGTTTGCAGCTATGACTATGGGCAGGCAGGATAGTGGAGAGTCTTGCCCTGAGCTCCGCTCTCACAAGAGAGTATGCCTAGAAGCCAGCTTTCAACCAGCGGCGTTGTAATGGCTGTGAGAATAAAGCAGTCTTCTAACTCAGGAGGTTTGAAGAATACCACTCTACTGCACCTGGACACACCTCCAGGCCTGCCTTATTCCACTTGTGTCTCACAAGCTTTTGACAAACGTCTCAGGTGTAGATTTTTAAAACTCATTCTGCAGGCAGTGTGGAACTGTGAGGGACTGAGTGTGAGCTCAACTCTCAGAACAGAGATTCTTTTGGACTCGGGGTTCAGCTAGCTTCTCTCGTATGGAACTTAGTATGTAGCACTTGTCTAAGACAGGAATTCCTGGGAATCACTGGATTGAGCTTGGTGGCACTAGTTTTGTTTGCCGAGACTTTCCACTTACCTCTCACAGCACTTCAGTCACGCATCGAGCCTAGGCCTGTTTGCAGCTAGTGTACCTGCAGGCAGGATGTGGGAAGTACAGGCCATAAGCTCAACTCTCAAAAGTGTGTACGCCTGGGAGGCAGATGTCTGCTACCCACTCGTACATGGGAGTTAGAAACTAGCTACACTCTGAAGAAGGCTGTTTGAAATCGCTGTATTCAACTCAGATAATCGTGAGTACAGGCCTGACACTTTCACATGCATTTCGCCACCCTGTCCCAGCACCTAACATAAGGATATTAGCAGTTACGTCTAGGGGCAGGCAGGATGCAAGATGGTCCTGCCCTGAACTCAGCCTCAGAAGGAAGCATGCCTAGAAGCCAATTTTCTACTAGCTCGTTCTGATGGCCGTGAGAACGTAGCAGCATTGTAAGGTGGGATGTTCCATGACTACCGCTCTACTGCACCTGGAGACACAACCATTGAATCCTGCCACTGGCCCTTGCGTCCCATGAGCTTCTGACAAACATGTCTAGTGAGGATATTTGTAACTGTATCTGCAGGCAGTGTGGAACTGGGAAGGACCATGTTTCAGCTTATCTCCAAGTGGGAAGTTCCCCAAGAGAGAGCTTTCAGCTACGTTCTCAGGTTGGAAGTTAGTATGTAGCTCCCATCTTAGGGAGGAATTCCTCAGAAGTCGCTGGATTGAACTAAGAGGCACTTGGCTCTTGCAAAAATTGCATCCCGAATTGAACGAAATCCTTTGGAAGTGAAGCGTACACGCGGTCACTATGTGGAAGGTACAAGCCATAAGCTCAAGCCAAAGGAGTGTGCATGCCTAGTAGGCAGCTGTCCGCTAGGCGCGATTCTGACAAGGGAGACACTTGGTTTATACTCCGCTTCTCTCCCATATACAACGAAATGCTGTGGAAGCCGTACTTTCAGGTAGTCAGGATTGGGGAGGTACATGCCATAAGCTCAACTCTCAGCAATGTGTATGCTTTGCAGGCTGATGTCTGCTAAACACTTGTCGAAGCGTGGTATAGCCAAGCTACACTCTAATTGAACAAGGACGTTGGCAATCGCTGTATTGAAGTCAGATGCATGTGAGTACAGTCCTGGCACTTCCACTTGCATTTCTCCAACCTCTCCCATCATCTCACTTAAGGATGTTAGCAGGTATGACTATGGGCAGGCAGGATGCGGGAGGGTCCTGCCCTGAGCTCAACTCTCACAAGAGAGCATGCCTAGAAGCCAGCTTTAAACTGGCTGCGTTCTAATGGCCGTAAGATCATAGCAATCTTCTAACTCAGGGGGTTCGAAGAATACCACTCTACTGCACTTGGAGACACCTTCCAGGCCTGCATTATTCCACTTGCTTCTCACAAGCTTTTGACAAACGTCTCTGGTGAAGATGTTCAAAACTCATTCTGCAGGCAATGTGGAACTGTGAGGGTTTGGGTGTGAACTCAACTCTTGGAAGAGAGATGCTTTTGGACTTGAGGTTCAGCTAGCTCTCACATATGGAACTTAGTATGTAGCACCTAAGACATGAATTACTAGGAAATCGCAGGATTGAGCTTCGAGGCCCTAGTCTTGTGTCCGGGACTTTCGTCTTATCTCTCACAACACTTCAGTCAAGCATCGAGCCTAGGCCTGTTACCAGTGCAGTGTACCTGGAGGAGGATGTGGGAAGTACAGGCCATAAGCTCAACTCTCAAAATGTGTATGCCTGGGAGGCTGATGTCTGCTACCCACTCGTACATTGGAGTTAGAAACTAACTACACTCTGATTGAAGAAGGCCGTTTGAAATCGCTCTATTCAACTCTGATAATGGTGAGTACGGGCCTGATACTTCCACATGCAAATGGAATCGAAACAAATAGAATCACATCGAATAGAATCGAAAAGAAAGAATCGGAAACTATCGTACTGATACGAAAAAAAATGGAATCGAATCGAATCCAAAAGAATCGAATCGCATCGAATTGAAAAGAATCGAATCGAATCGAAAATAATTGAAACAAATCAAATAAAAAGGAATTGAATAGAAAAAATCGAATCGAAATGAATTGAATCGAATCAAAAAGAATCGAATTGAATCGAATCGAAAAGAATCGAATTGAAAAGAATTCAATCGAAGAGTTTCCATTCGAATCGAATTGAATCGAAAAGAATCTAATCGAACCAAAAAGATTAGAATGGAATCAAAAAGAAACGAATCAAAAAGAATCTAATCGGGGATCCCTGGGTGGCACAGCGGTTTGGTGCCTGCCTTTGGCCCAGGGCACGATCCTGGAGACCCGGGATCGAATCCCACGTCGGGCTCCCGGTGCATGGAGCCTGCTTCTCCCTCTGCCTCTGTCTCTGCCTCTCTCTCTGTCTCTGTATGACTATCATAAATAAATTAAAAAATTAAAAAAAAGAATCTAATCGAATCGATTCATAAGAATCGAATCTAATCGAATTGAAAAGTTTCGAATCCAAATGAATCTAACCGAAAAGAATGGAATCAAAAAGAATAGAATTTTTTCAGAAAAAACGAATCGAAGTGAATCGAATCGAAAAGAATTGAATTGAATTGATTTTAAAAGAAAGGAATTCGAATTGAAAAGACTCGAATCGAAAGATTCGAATCAAATCGAATCGAAACCAAAAGAATCGAATCGAATAGAATCGAAAAGAATCGAATCGAAAACTATCATATCGAAAAGAAAAAAATCGTATCGAATCAAAAAAATCGAATCGAATTATATCGAAAAGGATCTAATCAATTCTAAACGAATCAAAAAGAATCGAATCGAATCAAAAAGAATAGAATCGAATAGGAAATAATCGAAATAAATCAAATAAAAAAGAATCGCATAGAAAAAATCGAATCGAATCGAAAAGAATCAAATCTAATCGAAAAGAATTGAATCAAATCGAATCGAAAACAATCGAATCCAATCGAATCGAAAACTATCGAATCCAAATGAATCTAATCGAAAAAAAGTGGAATCAAAAAGAATCGAATTGTTTCAGAAAAAACGAATCGAATTGAATCAAATCGAATAGAATTAAATGGAATCGATTTTAAAAGAAAGGAATTCGACTCGAAAAGACTCAAATCAAGATTCGAATCAAATCTAATCGAAACAAAAAGAATCGAATCGAATCTAATAGAATCGAAAAGAAACTAATCGAAAACTATCATATCGAAAAGAAAAAAAATCGTATCGAATCAAAAAAATCGAATTGAATCGAATCGAAAAGGATCTAATCAATTCTAAATGAATCAAAAAGAATCGAAACGAATCGAAAAGAATCAAATCGAATCGAAAAGAATTGAATTGAATGGAATAAAAAACAATTGAATCCAATCGAAAACAATCGAATCATAGAGTTTCAAATAGAATCGAATTCAATCAAAAAGAATCTAATCGAACCAAAAACATTCAAATGGAATAAAAAAGAAATGAGTTAAAAAGAGTCAAATCGAATTGAATCGAAAAGAATCGAATCGAATCGAATCGAAAATAATCGAATCCAAATGAATCGAGTCGAAAGGAGTGGAATCGAAAAGAATCGAATCGTTTAGAAAGAAACAAATCGAATTGAATTGAATCAAATAGAAAATAATCGAATCGAATCGCACCAAATCAAAAGAATTGAATCGAATGGAAGTGAAAATAATCGAATCAAATCGAATCGAATCAAAATAATCGAATCGAATCGAATTGAAAAGAATCGAATCGATTCGAAAAGAAAGGAATTCAAATCAAAAACATTCGATTAGAAAGATTCGAATCGAATCGAATTGAATAGAAAAGAATAGAATCAATTCAAATAGAAAAGAAACGAATAGAAAACTGTCGAATGGAAATGAAAAAAATCAAATCGAATCGTATCGAAGAGAATCGAATCGAATCGAAAAAGATCGAATGGAATCGATATAAGAATCTAATCGAATCGAATCAAAAAGAATCGAATCGAATCGAAAAGGATCGAATCGAATTTTATCGAATGGAAAAGAATCAAATCAAATCGAAAAGAATTGAATTGAATCGAAAAGGATTGAATCGAATCAAATCGAATAGAAAAGAATCAAATCAAATCGAAAAGAATCGAATCGAACTGAATCGAAAAGAATCAAATCAAATCGAAAAGAATCGAATCAAATCAAAAAGAATCGAATCAAATTGATTCAAAAAGAAAGAAATTCATATAGAAGAGGCTAGAATCGAAAAGAATCGAAACGAATCGAATCGAAAAATATCGAATTGAATCGCACCGTATCAAAAGAATCAAATCGAATGGAAGTGAAAATAATCGAATTGAATCGAATCGAATAAAAAAGAATCGAATCGAATCAAAAAGAATTGAATCAAATCGAATCGATTTGAAAAGAAAGGAATTCAAATCAAAAACACTCGAATAGAAAGATTCGAATCGAATCGAAGAGAAAAGAATCGAATCGAATAGAAAAGAAACGAATAGAAAACTATCGAATGGAAACGAAAAAAATCGAATCGAATCGGAGAGAATCGAATTGAATCGAAAAAGATCAAATCGAATCGAATATAAGAATCGAATCGAATCGAATTGAAAAGAATCGAATCGAATCGAAAAGGATCGAATCGAATTGTATCAAATAGAAAAGAATCAAATCAAATCGAAAAGAATCGAATCGAATAGAAAAGAATCGAAAAAATCTAATAAAAAAGAATCGAATCGAATCGAATCGAAAAGAATCAAATCGAATGGAAAAGAATCGAATAGAAAAGAATCAAATCGAATTGAAAAGAATTGAATCAAAAAGAATCGAATCGAATCAAATCGATTGAAAAGATCGAATCAAAAAAATCAAAGAGAATCGAAACGAATCAAAACGAATCAAATCTAATCGAATTGAAAAGAATCATATTGAATCAAATCGAAAAGAATCTAATTGAATCGTATCGAATCAAAAAAAATCAAATCGAATCAAATCGAAAAGAATAGAATCGTATTTAATTGAATCAAAATAATCGAATCGAATTGAATCGAAAAGAATCGAATCGAATCAAAACGAATCAAATCAAATCGAAAAGAATCGTATTGAATCGTAAAGAATCCAATCGACCGTAATCGATTCGAATTGAAAAGAATCGAATCGAAAAGAATCAAATCGAACCGAAAAGAAAGGAATCGAATCGAATAGAATCTAATCGAATGGTATCATTGAATCGAAAAGAATCGAATCATATCGAATTGAATTGAAAAGAATCAAATCGAATAGAATCGAAAAGATTCGAATCGAATCAAAAAGAATCGAATCGTATCGAATCAAATCGAATAGAATCGAGTCGAATACAACGAAAAGAATCAAAATGAATCGAAAAGAATCGAATCAAATCGAATCAAATATTATAGAATCGAATCGAAAAGAATCGAATTGAATAGCATCGAAACGAATCGAATCAAAATGAAAAGAATCGAATAGAAAAGAATCTAATCGTATCGAATGGAATCGAAAAGAATCGAATCATATCGAATTGAATCGAAAAGAATCGAATCGAATCATATCGAATTGAAAAGAATCGAATTGAATCGAATTGAATTGAAAAGAATCGAATCGAACTGAATCGAAAAGAATCGAATCGAAATGTAACAAATTGAATCCAAATGATCGAATCGAATCAAATCGAAAAGAATCGAATCGAAACGAAAAGAATCGAATAGAATCGAACTGAAAATAACTGAGTCTAATCGAATCGAATAGAATAGAATCGAACAGAATTGAATCGAATGAAAAGAATCTTATCGAATCGAATCGAAAAGAATCGAATCGAATCGAATGGAGAAGAATCAAATCGAATCGAATCGAAAAGAATTGAATTGAAAAGAATCGAATCGAAGAGAATCTAATCGAAACGAAAAGAATCAAATCGAATCGAAAAGAATAGAATCAAAACGAAAAGAGACGAATTGAATTAAATCGAAAAGAATCGAATAGAAAAAAATTGAATCGAATCGAAAAGAATCGAATTGAAAAGAATAGAATCAAAAAATTCGAATCGAATCGAATCAAAATGAATCGAATCGAATCAAATTGATTGAAAAGATCAAGTCAAAAAACATCAGAGAGTCGAAACGAATCGAAACTAATCGAATCGAATTGAAAAGAATCGTATCAAATCAAATCTAAAAGAATCGAATCGAATCGAAAAGAATCGAATCGAATTTAATTGAAAAGAATCGAATCGAATTGAATTGAGTTGAAAAGAATTGAATCGAACAGTATCAAATCGAATTGAAAAGAATTCAATCAAACGGAAAAGAATCGAATCGAAACGAAAAGAATCGAATCGAATCGAATTCGAAAGAATCGAATTGAATTGAAATGAGAAGAATCGAATCGAATTGCATCGAAACGAAAATAATTGAATCGAATTGAATAAAAAATAATCGAATCAAATCAAATCGAAAATAATTGGAATTGAATCGAATCGATAATCGAGTCGAATCAAATCGAGTCAAATCGAAAATAATCGAATCGAATCAAATGGATTCAAAAACAATTGAATTGAATCGAATCGAAAAGAATCGAATTGAATCAAAAAGAATCAAACCGAATCAAAAAGAATCGAAAAGAATTGAATCGAGTAGAATCGAATCGAAGCTAGGGGAAAAGAATTGAATCGAATCAAAAATTATCTAAACGAATCCAATGAAATCCAAAAGAATTGAATCGAATCGAATCGAAAAGTATCGAATCGAAATGTAACAAATCGAATCCAAATGATCGAATCGAATCAAATCAAAAAGAATCGAATCGAAAAGAATCGAATTGAATTGAATCGATTCAAGAAGAATCGAATTGAATGGTATCAAATCGAAAAGAATTGAATTGTATCAAATCGAATCGAATCGAAAAGAATCGAATTGAAGAGAATCTAATCGAAACGAAAAGAATCGAATCGAATCGAATTGAAAAGAATCGAATCGAATTGAAACGAAAAGAATCAAATCGAAAAGAATGGAATTGAAAAGAATGGAATCGAAAAAATCGAATCGAAAAGAATCGAATCGAATCGTATCGAATTGAAAAGAATCGAATCGAATCGAAAAGAATCGAATCAAATGGAATCGAATCGAATGAATCGAAAAGAATCGAATCGAATCGAATTGAATAGAAAAGAATCGAATAGGGGATCCCTGGGTGGCGCAGCGGTTTAGTGCCTGCCTTTGGCCCGGGGCGCAATCCTGGAGACCCGGGATCGAATCCCACATCGGGCTCCCGGTGCATGGAGCCTGCCCTTCCTCTGCCTGTGTCTCTGCCTGTCTCTCTCTCTCTCTGATGACTATCATAAATAAATAAAAATCTTTTAAAAAATGTTTTAAAAAAAAGAATCGAATAGATTCGAATCGAAATGAATCGAAAAAATCGAAACGAATGGAATCATATCGAATGGAAAAGAATCCAATCGAATTGAAAAGAATCGAATCGAACGTAATCGAAAAGAATCGAATAGAAATGTAACAAATTGAATCCAAATGATCGAATCGAATCAAATCGAAAAGAATCGAATCGAAACGAAAAGAATCGAATAAAATCGAATTGAAAACCATCGAATCGAATCGAATCGAATGGAATAGAATCGAACAGAATTGAATCGAACGAAAAGAACCTTATCGAATCGAATCGAAAAGAATCTAATCGAATCGAATGGAGAAGAATCAAATCGAATCAAATCGAAAATAATCGAATAGAAAAGAATCTAATCGAAACGAAAAGAATCAAATCGAATCGAAAAGAATCGAATCGAAATGAAGAGTCGAGTCGAATCGAATCGAAAAGAATCGAATAGAAAAAAATCGAATCGAATCGAATCGAAAAGAATCGAATTGAAAAGAATAGAATCGAAAAATTCGAATCAAATCGAACCGAAATGAATCGAATCGAATTAAATCGATTAAAAAGATCGAATCAAAAAACATCAAAGAGAATCGAAACGAATCGAAACGAATCGAATCGAATCAAATCGAATTGAAAAGAATCGTATCAAATCAAATCTAAAAGAATTGAATCAATCGAATCAAAAAGAATGGAATCGAATTGATTCGCATCGAAAAGAATCGATCGAATCGTATTGAATCGAAAAGAATCTAATCAAATCGAAAAGAATCGAATCGAATCGAATCGAATCGAAATTAATCGAAAAGAATCGAATCGAATCAAATTGAATCGAAAAGAATTGAATCGAAGAATATCAAATCGAATTGAAAAGAATTGAATCAAATCGAAAAAAATCGAATCGAAACGAAAAGAATCGAATCGAATCAAATTCGAAAGAATCGAATTGAATTGAAATGAGAAGAATCGAATCAAATTGCATCAAATCGAAAATAATTGAATCGAATTGAATAAAAAATAATCAAATCGAATCGAATCGAAAATAATTGGAATTGAATCGGATCGATAATCGAATCGAATCAAATCAAGTCGAATCGAAAATAATCGAATCGAATCAAATGGATTCAAAAACAATTAAATCGAATCGAATTGAATCGAAAAGAATCGAATTGAATCGAAAAGAATCAAACCGAATCAAAAAGAATCGAAAAGAATTGAATCAAGAAGAATCGAAATGAATTTAATCGAGTAGAATCAAATCGAAGCTAGGGTAAAAGAATCGAATAGAATCAAAAATTATCTAAATGAATCCAATTAAATCCAAAAGAATTGAATCGAATCGAATCGAAAAGAACCGAATCAAAATGTAACAAATCTAATCCAAATGATCGAATCGAATCAAATCGAAAAGAATCGAATTGAATCGAAAAGGATCAAACCGAATCAAAAAGAATCGAAAAGAATTGAATCAAGAAGAATCGAAATGAATTGAATCGAGTAGAATCAAATCCAAGCTAGGGTAAAAGGATCGAATCAAATAAAAAATTATCTAAACGAATCCAATTAAATCCAAAAGAATTGAATTGAATCGAATCGAAAAGAATCGAATCAAAATGTAACAAATCGAATCCAAATGATCGAATCGAATCAAATTGAAAAGAATCGAATCGAATCGAAAAGAATCGAATTGAATCGATTCGAGAAGAATCAAATCGAATGGTATCGAATCGAAAAGAATCGAATCGTATAGAATCAAATCGAAAAGAATCGAATCGAAGAGAATATAATCGAAACGAAAAGAGTCGAATCGAATCGAATCAAAAAGAATCGAATTGAAACGACAAGAGGCGAAGCGAATCGAATCGAAAAGAATCAAATTTAAAAGAATCGAATCGGGGATCCCTGGGTGGCGCAGCGGTTTGGCGCCTGCCTTTGGCCCAGGGCGCGATCCTGGAAATCCGGGATCGAATCCCACATCAGGCTCCCGGCGCATGGAGCCTGCTTCTCCCTCTGCCTATGTCTCTGCCTCTCTCTCTCTCTTTGACTATCATAAATAAATAAAAAAATAAAAGAATCGAATCGAATTGAAAAGAATCGAATCGAAAAATTGAATCAAAAAGAATCGAATCGAATCATATCAAATCGAATTGAATCGAATTGAATCGAAAAGAATCGAATCGAATTGAATAGAAAAGAATCGAATAGATTCGAATCGACATGAATCGAAAAAAATCGAAACGAATCGAATCATATCAAATCGAAAAGAATCGAATCAAATCAAAAAGAATCGAATCGAAAAGAATCGAATCGAACAGACCGAAAAGAATCGAATCGAAAAGAATCGTATCGAATCGAATCAAATAGAATCAAAAGAATCGAATCGATTCAAATCGACTTGAATCGAAAGGAATCGAATCGAACAGTATCGAATCTAATTGAAATGAATCGAATCAAATAAAATAGAAAAGAATCAAATCGAAACGAAAGGAATCGAATCGAATCGAATCGAATTGAAAAGAATTGAATCGAATCGAAAAGAATCGAATCGAAATGAAAAGAATAGAATTGAATCGAAATGATCGAATTGAAAAGTATCGAATTGAATCGTATCGAATCAAAAAGAATCAAATCAAATCGAATCGAAAAGAATAGAATCGTATTTAATTGAATCGAAAAGAATTGAATCGAAAAGAACCGAGTCGAATCAAAATGAATCGAATCAAATCGAATAGAATCGTATCGAATCGAATCGAATTGAATCGAAAAGAATCGGATCGAATCTTATATACTTGAATCAAAAAGATTCGAGTCGATTCGAATCGAAAATATCAAACCGAATAGAAAAGAATCGAGTCGAAAAGAAAAGAATCGATTCAAATCGAAAATAATCGAATTGAATCAAAATGATTCGAATCGATACGAAACGAATCGAATCGAAAATAATAGAATCGAATTGAACCGAATCGAAATGAAAATAATCAAATTGAATCGAATTGAAAATAATCGAATCAAATCAAATCGAAAATAATTGAATCGAATCTAATAGAAAATAATCGATTCGCATTGAATTGAATCGAAAATAATCGAATTGAACTGAATTGAAAATAATGAAATCGAATCGAAAATAATCGAATCGAAAGTAATCTTATCGAATTGAAAATAATCGAATCGAATCTAATCGAAAATAATTGAACCGAATCAATCGAATTGAGTTGAAAATAATCGAATCGAACCGAATTGAATCGAAAATAATCGAATCGAATCGAATCGAAAAGAATCGAAACGAAACAAAAAGAATCGATCGAATCAAAAATAATCGGATCAAGTCGAAAATAATCGAATCAAATCCAATCAAATCGAATCGAAAATAATCAAATTGAATTCAAATGAATCGAAAATAATCGAATCGAACCGAAATGAATCGAATCAAATAAAAAATTATCGAATCGAATTGAATAAAAAATAATCGAATCTAATGCAATCGAATCGAATCAAAAATATTCTAATAGCATCGCATTGAATTGAAAATAATCGAATCGAATCGATAAGAATCGAATCAAATCGAATCGAAAATAATCGAATCAAACCATCGAATTGAGTCGAATCAAAAATAATCGAATCGCATCAAAAAGAATCAAATTGAATCGAATCGAATCGAATTGAAAAGAATCGACCAAATCAAAAAGAATCGAATCGAATCGAAAAGAATCGAATCGAAAAGTATCGAATCGAATTGAATCAAATCAAATCGAACAGAATTGAATCGAATCAAATCGAAAAGAATCAAATCGAATCGAAAAGAATAGAATCGAAAAGAATAGAATTGAATCGAATTGAAAAGAATAGAATTGATTCGAAAACATTCGAATCGAATTGAATCAAACCGAAAAGAATCAAATCGAAATCGAAATCAATCAAATCAAATCGAATCGAAAAAAATCGAATCGAATCGAAAAGAATCAAATCAAAACAAAAGATTTGAATCGAATTGAATCGAATCAAAAGGAATCGAATCGAAAAAATCGAATCGAATTGAAAAGAATAGAATTGAATTGAATCGAAGAGAATCAAATCGAAAAGAATAGAATTGAATTGTATCGAAAAGAATCGAATCAAATCGAATGGAAAAGAATCGAATCGAATCGAAAAAAAATTGAGTCGAATTGAAAAGAATCGAATCGAATTGTAAAGAATCGAATTGAATCGCATCAAAAAGATTTGAATCGAATCGAACTGAAAAGAATCGAATTGAAATGAATCGAATCAAAAAGACTCGAATCGAATCGAATCAAAAAGAATCGAATCGAATAAAATTGAATCGAATAGAAAAGAATCTATCTAATCGAAAAGAATCTATCTAATTGAAAAGAATCAAATCGATAAGAATCGAATTGAAAGAATTGAATCGAATCGATTCGAATCGAAAAGAATCGAATCATACCGAATCGAATCGAATCGAAAAGAATCGAATCGAATCAAATCCCTAACCTTAACCCCTAACCACTAACACTAAACCTATCCTAACCCTAAGCCTTAACCCTAACACTTAACCCTAACCCTAACCGTAATGCTAACCCTAACCCTAACCCCTAACCCTACCCCGAACACTAACCCTAAACTTAACCTGTACCCTAACCAAACCCATACCCTAACCCTAACAGGTACACTAACACTAACCTGTACCCCAACCCTAATCCGGACCCTAACCCGTACCCTAACCCTAAGCCCGTCCCCTAACCCGTACACTAACCCGTCCCCTAAACCTAACCTAACCAGTACTCTAACACTAACCCATATCCTAACCCGTACCCTAACCCGTATCCTAACCCTAACACTAACACGTACCTAACCATAACCCTAACCCTAACCCTAACCCCTAACCCTAACCCTAACACCTAACCGCTAACCCTAACCCTAAACCAAAACCTAACCCTAACCCCTAACCCTAACCTTAACCCCTACCCCTACCCCTAACCCTAACCTGAACCCCTAAACACTAACCCTAAACCTAACACTAACCTTTAACCCGAACCCTTAACTCTAACCCTAACCCTAACCCTAATCCTAACACTAACCCAAACCCAACCCTAAACACTAACCCTAACCTTAACCCCTAACCTTAACCCTAACACTAACACTAACCCTAACACCTAAACACTAACCCTAGCCCTAACCCCTAACCGCTAACCCTAACCCTACCCCTAACCCTAACCCTTAACCTGAACCCTAACCCAAAACCTAACCCCTAACCCTAACCAAAACCCGTAATCCCTAACCCTAACCCTTAACCCTACCCTTAACCCTAACCCTAACCCAAACCCTAACCCTAACCCCAAACCCTATCAGTAACCCCAAACCTTAACCCTAACCCTAACGCTAACACTACCCCTAACCCTAACACCTAACCCTAACCTCTAATGATCTCCGTAACCCTTAAACTCAACACTTAACCCTAAACCTAAACCTAAACCTTACCCTAACCTGTACCCTAACCCTAACCGAACCCTAACCGTAACCCGTACCCTAACCCTAACCCGTACCCTAACCCTGAACCATACCCTAACCCCAACCTTAACCCGTACACTAACCCTAACCCGTATCCTAACACTAACCCATACCCTAACCCTAACATGTAACCTAAATCTAACCCTGACCCTAACCCAAACAATAACCTAACCCTAACCCGTGCCCTAACCCTTACGCTAACCCCAACCCTAACGCTAACCCGTACACTAACCCTAAATGGTACCCTAACACTAACCCTAACCCGTACCCTAAACCTAACCCTAAAATTAACCCTAACCCGTACCCTAACCCTATACCATACCCTACCCTAACCCTAAACATAACCCGTACCCTAACACTAAAACTACCCCTAAACCAAACGCTAACTCTAATCATAACCCTAACCCTATCTCTAAACCTAACCCTAAACCTAACCTAACTGTAACCCTCACACTAACCGTATCCCTAACACATAAACTAACCCTAACCCTAACCCTAACCCATAAACTAAACCTAACCCTAACCCTAACCCTAAACAGTGCCCTAACCCTAACATGTACCTTAACCCTAACCCTAACCCTAAACCTAACCCTAAGCCATACCCTAACCCTAACCCTAATCCGTACCCTAACCCATACCGTGACCCTAAACCTAACCCGTACCCTAAACCTAACCCTAACTCTAACCTGAACCCTAACTCTAACCTGTACCCTAACTCTAAACCATAATGTAACCTGTACCCTAACCTGTACCCTAACCCGTACCCAAACCCTAATCCTATCCCGTTCCCTAACCCAAACCCTAACACTAACCCGTACACTAACCCGTAACCGTAGCCAAACCCTAACCCATAAACCTATACCCTACCCCTAACCCTAACCTGAACCCGTACCCTAAGCCTAACCCTAACCCCAACCCTAACCCTAACCCGTTCCCTAACCCTAACCCAAAACATATCCCATACCCTAACCCTAACCCTAACCCATAACCTAACCCTAACCCGTAACCTAAACCTAACACTATACCTAACCCTAAACAGTACCCTAACCCTAGCCCTAACCCTAAAGACTAACCCTACCCCTAACCCTAACCGAAACCTAACCCTAACACTAACCCTAACCGTAACCTACCCTAACCCTAACCCTAACCCGTACCCTAACCCAAACCCTAACACCGTAAACCTAACCCTATCCTGTACCCTAACCCTAACCCTAACCCTACCCAAACCCTAACCGTTACCAGTATACTAACCCATACCTTAACCCGTACCGTAATCCATACCATATCTCTAAACCGTACCCTAACCCTAACCCTAACCCGTACCCTAACCCTAATCTGTACCCTAACCTAAGCCTAAACCGAACCCTAATCATAACCCTAACACTAACCCTAACCCGTAGCCTAACCCGAACCCGAACCCTAAACATAACCGAAACTCTAACTCTAACCCTAACCTGTACTCTAACCCTAACCGTAACCCTAACCTGTAACCTAACCCTAACCCTAACGCTGAACAGTACCCTAAACCTAACCCTATCCCATACACTAACCCTAAACCTAACCCTAAACCTAACCTTAACCCGTACCCTAATCCTAACCCGTACCCTAACGCTTACCCTAAGCCTCACCCGTACCCTAACCCAAACTCTAACCCATACCCTAACCCTAATCTTACCCCAACCCTAAACCTAACGAAACCCAATCCCTAATCCTAACCTTAACCCTAACCTAATCCTAACCTTAACCCTTACCCTATCCCTAACCCTAACTCGTAACCTAACCCTAACCCTAACCCTAAACAGTACCCTAACTTTAACCCTAACCCGTACCCTAACCCTAACCCTAACCATAAACCTAAACCGAACCCTAACCCGTACCCTAACACTAACACTAACACTAACCCATACCCTAACCCGTAACCTAACCCGTAACCTAACCCTAACCCTAAACCTAATCCTAACCCGTAGCCTACCCCTAACCCTAACCTGAACCCTAACCCTAACCCTAACTCTAAGCTTAAACAGGACCCTAACCCTAACCCGTAACCTAACTCAAACTTTACAGCGTTGGAAGTCAGGTCGTTCCATGAATAAAGCTCTACTGCACCTGGAGACACAACCTTGAAGCCTGCAGCTTGCCCCTTGCGTCCCATGAGCGTCTGACAAACATGTCTAGTGAGGATGTTCATAGCTCCATCTGCAGGCAGTGTGGAACTGGGAAGGACCGCGTGTCAGCTCATCTTGCAGAAGGAAGTTCCCCAGAGAGACAGCTTTCAAATAGGTACTCAGGTTTGGAAGTTAGTATGTAGCTCCCTTCTGAGGGAGGAATTACTCAGAAGTTGTTGGATTGGGCTAGGAGACACTTGCCTCTCACAAAACTTGTGTCCCGTATCAAACGACGTCCTTTCGAAGTGAAAGGTACAGGCGGTCAGCATGTGGGAGGAACAAGCCATAAGCTCATCCAAAGGAGTGTGCATCACTTGGAGGCAGGTGTCCGGTAGTCGCGAATTGACAATGCAGACACTTGGTTCTCACTTGGCTATAGTCCCGCATAGAACAGAATGCTGTGGAAGCGATCCGTACAGGCCATCAGATTGTGGGAAGTACAGGCCATAAGCTCAACTCTGAGAAGCGTGTATGCCTTGCAGGCTCTGCTAGCCACTCTTTTATGGGAGTTAGAACCTAGCTACACTTTAATTGAACAAGGCTGTTGGAAATCGCTGTATTGAACTCAGTTACAAGTGACTACAAGCCTAAATGTCTACATGCTTTTCACAACCTCTTCCAGCACCTAACATAAGGATGTTAGGACCTATGTCTACAGGCAGTCAGGTTGCGGGAGGGTCCTGTCCTCACCTCAACTCTCACAAGGAAGCATGTCTAGAAGCCAGCTTTCAACTAGCTGCATTCTTCTGGCCCTGAGAATGCAGCAGTATTCTAACTCAGGAGGTTCCAAGAATACCACTCTACTTCACCTGGAGACACCTTCCAGGCTTGCATTATTCCACTTGCGTCTCACAAGCTTCTGACAAGCTTCTCTGGTGAAGACGTTGGAAACACATTCTGCAGTCAGTGTGGAACTGTGAGGGACTGCGTGTGAGCCCAACTCTCGGATGTAAGTTGCCGTTGGATGCAGGGTTCAATTAGCTAGTATGGAACTTAGTATGTAGCACCAGTCTAAGACAGGAATTATTAGGAAGTCGCGGGATTGAGCTTGGAGGCACTACTCTTGTGGGCCTCACCTGGACGAGGTGACTGGTTCTCACCTGGGACTCAACTGGACCTGATAACTTCGCTCCACACTTTGGCCTCACCTGGCCCTGATGACTCTGGGCCCCACCTAGGCCTCAATCTGGACTTGATGACTGTGGTCCCCACCTGGGTCTCACCAGGACCTGGTGACTCTTGTTCCCACATGACCCACACCTGGACCTGGTGACTGTGGTGTTCTTGTAGACTCACATTTACCTGGTGATTCCAGTCCCCACCAGGGCCTCACCTGGATCTGGTGACTCTGGCCTGCAGGTTGGCCTCACCTGGACCTGGTGAGTGGGGTTGCCACCTGGGCCTCACCCATACCTGGTGACACAGGTCCCCACATGGGCCTCACTTGGACCTGGTGAATCTGGTCCTTACCTGGTCCTCACCCGGAACTGGTAACTCTGGTCACCACCTGGGCCTCACCTGGACCTGGTGAATCTGGTCCCCACCTGGGCCTCATGCAGTCCTGGTGACTTTGTTCCCCACCTGGACCTGATTGCTGTGGACTCCTTCTTGGCCTCACCTGGAACTGGTGACTCTGATCCTAACTGGGCCTCACCCAGATCTGGTGACTCTGGTCCTCACCTGTGGACCATTATGACCTGGATACTCTGTTCCACACCTGAGCCTCACCTGGACATGATGACTCTGGATCCCCTCTGGGCCTCACCCTGACATGGTGACTCTGGTCCCCATGTAGGGGGGTGATGTGACATGGACCAGGTGAATCTGGTACCCCTCTAGGCCTCAACTAGACCTGGTGACTCTGGTCCTCAACTGGGCCTCACCGAGACCTAGTGAATATGCTCCCCACCTGCGCCTCATCTGGACCTGGTGACTCTGGTTCTACCTGGGCATCATCGGGATATGGTTACTCTATTCCCCACTGGGACTGACCTGATCCTGGTAACTCTGGTCCTGACTTTGGCCTCTTCTGTACCAGGTGACTCTGGCTCCACCTGGGCCTCACCTGGAACTGGTGACTCTGATCCTCAGCATGGCCTCACCTGACCTGGTGACTGTGGTTCCCATCGGGACCTCACCTGGACCTCATGTCTCTGGTCCCACCTGGGCCTCACCAGGACCTGGTGTCTCTGGTACCCACCTGGATAGCATCAGGATATGGTTACACTGTTCACTAACAGTGACCCAGCTGGACCTATTAACTCTGGTCTTCACCTGGGCCACACCTGGACATGGTGACACTGGTTCCCACCTGGGTCTCACCTGGACCTGGAGAGTCGGATCCCCACCTGGTCCTCACCTGTAACTGGTGATTCTCATTCCCACATGGACATCATGTGGACCTGGTGTCTGCAGTGTTTCTAGCTTCTCATGTACCTCGTGACTCTGGTCCCCACCAGGGCCTCACTGGGACCTGGTGAGTGTGGTTGCCACCTGCACCTCACCTGGACCTGGTGATTCTGGTCTGCACCTGAGACTACCCTGGATCTGGTGACTGTGGTCCCCACCTGGGCTTCACCTGGATTTGGAGACTCCAATCCCCATCTGGGCCTCACCTGGCCCTGTTGACCATGGTCCTCAACTGGGCATAATTGGGACCCGGTGACTGTGTTCCACAACTGGACCTCACCTGGACCAGGTGACTTTGGTCCCCCTCTGGGTCTCACTGTGCCCTAGTGACTGTGAACCCCACTTTGGCCTGACTTGGACCTGCTGACCCTGGTTGCCACCTGCGCCTGACCTCGAACTGTTGACTCTCGTTCTTTCAAGGCCTCCCCTGTACCTGGTGATCCTGGTCCCCACCTGGGCCTCACCTGGATGTGGTGACTTGTCACCACCGGGGACTCACCTGGACCTGGTTACTGTGTTCCACACCTGGGCCTCCAGTAGACCTGTTGACCATGGTCCCCAAGCCGGCCTCACATGGACCTGTTGCCTCTGATCCCCACCGGGGCCTCACATGTACCTGGTAACTCTGGTCCTCACCTGGGCCTCATCTGGACCTAGTGACTCTGGTCCCCACCTGGGCTTCACCTGGATCTGGTGACTCTGGTCCCCACCTGGACTTCACCTGGATCTGGTGACTCTGGTCCCCACCTGGACCTCTCCTGGACCTGGTGACTCTCTTTCCAATATGGACCTCACCTGGATCTGGTGACTCTGGTCCTCAGTTTGGCCTCACCTGGACCTGGTGTCTCTCGTCCCCACTTTGACCTAACTCAGAACTCCTGAATCTTGCCCCACCTAGGCCTCACCCAGACCTGGTGACTCTTGTCCCCAGCTATGCCTCAATTCGACCTGATGAATCTAGTCCTCACGTGGGCCTCACATGGACCTGGGACTCAGCTGGATAGATGGCTCTTGTTCCCACAAGGGGCTCACCTGATACTGGTGACTGTGGTCTTATTCTATGCCTCACCAGGACCTAGTGATTCTGATCCCCATCTGGGCCCGGCATGGCCCTAGTGACTCTGGTCCTCACCCAGGCATCACTGGGACCTGGATACTCTATTCCACACCTGGGCCTCACTTTGACCAGGGACCTCTGGTCCCATTCTGGGCCTCAAACTAAAATGGTTACTCTGGTTCCCCCTCTGGGCCTCACCCTTACCTGGTGACTCTGGTCACCCCTTGGGCTTCACTTGGACCTGGTGAATCTGGTCCTTAGCTGGTCCTCACCTGGATCTGGTGACTGGTCACCACCTGGGCCTCACCTGGACCTTGTGACTGTGGTCCCACCTAGACCTCACCTGGATCTGGTGGCTCTGGTTCCCATATGGGGCTCTCCTGGACCTGGTTCCTGTGGTCTCCATCTGGCCTCACCTGGAACAAAATGACTCTGATCCATATTTGGGCCTCACCTGGACCTGTTGACTCTGGTCCTTACCTGGGCATCATTGGGACCTGGTTACTCTCTTATATACCTGGGCCTCACCTGGACCTGGTGACTCTGGTCCCCCTCTGGACCTCACCCTGACCTGGTGACTGTGGTCTCACCTGGGCTTCACCTGGATGAGGTGACTGGTTCCCACAGGGACCTCACCTTGACCTGGTGACTCAGGTCCTCATATGGGCATCATGGGACCTGGTTTCTCAGTTCCACATCGGGGCCTCACCTGGACCTAGTGATTCTCGTCCCCCTCTGGGCCTCACCCTGATGTGGTGACTCTGGTCCCCACCTGGATATCACCAGAACCAGGTGACTCTGGTCCCCCTCTGGGACTCACCCGGAGCTGGGGACACTGGTCCTCAACTGGGCCTCAACAGGACCTGGTGAATCTACTCCTCACTTAGGCCTCGTCTGGACCTTGTGACTCTTGTCCCGCCTGGCATCAATGGGACATGGTTACTCTGTTCCCCACATGGGCTTCACCTGGACATAACTTTGCTCCACACTTTGGCCTCACCTGGCCCTGATGACTCTGGGCCCCCCACCTAGGCCTCAATCTGGACCTGGTGACTGTGGTCCCCACCTGGGTCTCACCTGGACCTGGTGACTCTCGTTCCCACATGAACCACACCTGGACCTGGTGACTGTGGTGTTCTTGTAGACTCACATTTACCTGGTGACTCCAGTCCCCACCAGGGCCTCAACTGGATCTGGTGACTCTGGCCTGCAGATTGGCCTCACCTGGACCTGGTGAGTGGGGTTGCCACCTGGGCCTCACCCATACCTGGTGACTCAGGTCCCCACGTGGGCCTCTTGGACCTGGTGAATCTGGTCCTCACCTGGGCATCATAGGTACCTGGTTACTCTGTTCCACACCTGAGCCTCACCTGGACATGATGACTCTGGAACCTCTCTGGGCCTCACCCTGACCTGGTGACTCTGGTCCCCATCTGGATGTCACCTGAACCAGGTGATTCTGGTACCCCTCTAGGCCTCGACCAGACCTGGTGACTCTGGTCCTCAACTGGGCCTCACCTGGACCTAGTGAATATGCTCCCCATCTGGGCCTCATCTGGACCTGGTGACTCTGGTCCCTACCTGGGCATCATCGGGACATGGTTCCACTGCATGGCCTGCAGGTTGGCCTCACCTGGACCTGGTAACTCTGGTCTGTACCTGGGCATCATCGGGATACGGTTCCTCTGCATGGCCTGCTGGTTGGCCTCACCTGGACCCGGTAACTCTTGTCCTCACTTTGGCCTCTTCTGTACCAGGTGACTCTGGCCCCACCTGGGCCTCACCTGGAACGGGTGACTCTGATCCTCAGCAGCATGCCTCAAATGCACCTTTCCACTAGCTGCGTTCATATGGCCGTGAGAATGTAGCTACATTGTAAGTCAGGAGGTTCCATGTATACCACTCTACTGCACCTAGAGACACAAACATTGAAGCCTGCAGCTAGCTCCTTTTGTCCTATGAGCTTCTGACCAACACGTCTAGTGAAGATGTTCGAAATTTCATCTGAAGGCCATGAAGGTGAGCTCAAGTCTCAGAAGAAAGTACCCTTTGGACACTGCGTTCCACTAGCTTCTCATGTACTTACTATGTAGCACCAATCGTAGAGTGCAGTTCCTCACATATCTCTGGATTGGGCTTGGAGACACTAGGCGTGTGGGCCGGCACCTTTCACTAACCTCTCACAACCCTTCTGTCACGATTCAAGCCTAGGCCTGATAGGAGCGAAGTGTACCTGCAGTCAGCATGTGGGAGGTACAGGGCATAATTTCAACTCTCAGAAGTGTGTATGCTTTACAGGCAGATGTCTGCTAGACACTTATTTATGGGAGGTAGAACCGAGGTACACTCTAATTAAATAAGGACGTTGGCAATCGCTGCATTTAACTCAGATATACGTGAGTCAGGCCTGTCACTTCCACATGCTTTTCACACAACCTCTTCCAGCACCTAACATAAAGATTCTAGGACTTATGTCTACAGGCAGTCAGGATGCGGGACGGTCCTGCCCTGACCTCAGCTCGTACAAAGAAGCATGCCTAGAAGTCAGCTTTCAACTAGCTGCGTTCTTATGGCAGTGAGAATGTAGCAGTATTCTAATTCAGGAGGTTCCAAGATTACCACTCTACTGCACCTGGAGACACCTTCCAGGCCTGCATTATTCCACTTGCGTCTCACAAGCTTCTGACAAACGGCTCTGGTGAAGATGATCAAAACTCATTCTGCAGGCAGTGTGGAACTGTGAGGGACTCGGTGTGAATTCAACTCTCAGAAGAGAGACTCTTTTGGACTCGGGGTTCAGATAGCTTCTCACCTATGGAAATTAGTATGTAGCACCTGTCTAAGACAGGAATTACTAGGAAGTCGCTGGATTGAGCTTGGAAGCACTAGTCTTGTGTGCCGGGACTTTCCACTTACCTCCCACAACACTTAAGTCATGCATCGAGCCTAGGCCTTTTAGCAGCGAAGTGTACCTGCAGGCAGGATGTGGGAAATACAGGCCATAAGCTCAACTCTCAAAAGTGTGTACGCCTGGGAGGCAGATGTCTGCTACCCACTCGTCCATGGGAGTTAGAAACTAGCTACACTCTTTGAAGAAGGTCGTTTGAAATAGCTGTATTCAATTCAGATAATCAGGAGTACGGGCCTGAAACTTCCACATGCATTTCACCGACCTCTCCCAGCCCCTAACATAAGCATATTAGCAGGACGTGTATGGGCAGGCAGGATGCGGGAGGGTCCTTCCATGAGCTCAGCTCTCAGAAGGAAGCATGTCTAGAAGCCAGCTTTTTACTAGCTCGTTCGGATGGCTGTGAGAACGTAGCAGCATTGTAAGGCAGGACGTTCCATGAATACTGCTCTACTGCACCTGGAGACACAACCATTGAAGCCTGCAGCTGGCCCTTGCATCCCATGAGCTTCAGACAAACATGTTTAGTGAGGATTTTCGTAACTGCATCTGCAGGCAGTGTGGAACTGGGAAGGACCGCGTGTCAGCTCATCTCCGAAAGGGAAGTTCCCCAGAGAGAGAGCTTTCAGCCAGGTACTCAGGTTTCGAAGTTAGTATGGAGATCCCATTTGAGGGAGGAATTCCTCAGAATTCGCTGGATGGAGCTAAGAGACACTTGCCTCTCACAAAACTTGCATCCCATATCGAACGAAATCCTTTAGAAGCATAGCGTACAGGCGGTCAACCTGTGGGAGGTTCAAGTCCTAAGCTCAATCCAAAGGAGTGTGCATTCCTGGGAGGCAGCTGTCCCTAGGCGCGAAATTGACAAGGCAGACACTTGGTTCTCACTCCGCTCCTCTCCCGCATACACCGAAATGCTGTGGAAGTGGAACGTCCATGTAGTCAGGATGGGGGAGGTACAGGCCATAAGTTCAACTCTCAGAAGTGTGTACGCTTTGCAGGCCGATGTCTGCTAGACACTTATCGAGGCGAGGTATATCCGAGCTACACTCTAATTGAACAAGGACATTGGCAATCCCTGTATTGAACTCAGATACACGTGAGTAGAGTCCTTACACTTCCACTGACATTTCTCCAAACTCTCCCAGCACCTCACTTAAGGATGTTAACAGCTATGACAATGGACAGCCAGGATTCGGGAGGGTCCTGCCCTGAGCTCAGATCTCACAAGTGAGCAAGGCTAGAAGCCAGTTTTCCACTAGCTTCATTCTAATGGCCGTGAGACCATAGCAGTCTTCTAACACAGAAGGTTCGAAGAATACCAGTCTCCTGCACCTGGAGATACCTTCCAGGCCAGCATTATTCCACTTGCGTCTCATAAGCTTCTGACAAACGTCTCAGGTGAAGATGTTCAAAACTCATTCTGCAGGCAGTGTGGAACTGTGAGGGACTGGGTGTGAATTCAACTCTCAGAAGAGAGATGCTTTTGGACTCAGGGTTCAGCCAGCTTCTCACGTATTGAACTAAGTAGGTAACACCTGTCTAAGACAGGAATTACTAATAAATCGCTGGATTGTGCTTGGAGGCACTAGTCTTGTGTGCCAGGACTTTCCACTTACCTCTCACAACACTTCAGTCACGCCTCGAGCCTAGGCCTGTTTGCAGCGAAGGGTACCTGCAGGCAGGATGTGAGAAATACAGGCCATAAGCTCAACTCTCAAAAGTGTGTACGCCTGAGAGGCAGATGACTGCTACCCAGTCATACATGGGAGTTAGAAACTGGCTACACTCTTTGAAGAAGCCCGTTTGAAATCGCTGTATTCAACTCAGATAATCGAGAGTATAGGCCTGACACTTCCACAAGCATTTCGCCGCCCTCTCCCAGCACCTAACATAAGCATATTAGCAGTTACGTCTACAGGCTGAAGGATGAGGGAGGGTCCTGACCTGAGCTTAGCTCTCAAAAGGAAGCATGCCTAGAAGCCAGCTTTCTACTAGCTTGTTCTGATGGCCATGAGAATGTGACAGCATTGTAAGGCGGTACACTTACAATGAATACCGCTTTACTGCACCTGGAGACACAACCTTGAAGCCTGCAGCTGGCCCTTGCGTCCCATGAGCTTCTGAAAACCTGTCTAGTGAGGATGTTCATAACTGCATCTGCAGGCAGTGTGGAACTGGGAAGGACTGCGTGTAAGCTCATCTCGCAGAAGGAAATTCCGCAGAGAGAGAGCTTTCAGCTAGTTACTCAGGTTTGGAAGTTAGTATGTAGCACCCCTCTGAGGGAGGAATTCCTCAGAAGTCGCTGGATGGAACTAAGAGACACTTGCCTCTTGCAAAACTTGCGTCCCGTATTGGACAAAATCCTTTGGAAGTGAAGCATACAGGCCGTCAGCATGTGGGAGGTACAAGCCATAAGCTCAATCCAAAGGAGCGTGCATGCCTTGATGGCAGCTGTCCGCTACGCACAAAATTGACAAGGGAGACACGTGGTTTTCACTCCGCTACTGTCCCGGATACAACGAAATGCTGTGGACGTGGAACATACAGGCAGTCAGGATGGGGTAGGTACAGGCCATAAGTTGAACTCGCAGAAGTGTGTTTGCTTTGCAGGCCGATGTCTGCTAGACACTTATCGAGACGAGGTATACAGGGGCTACACTCTAATTGAACATGGATGTTGGAAATCGCTCTATTGAACTCAGATACATATGAGTACAGTCCTGACACTTCCACTGACATTTCTCCAACCTCTCCGAACACCTAATATAAGGATGTTAGCAGCTACGACTATGGGCAGGCAGGATGCGGGAGGCTCCTGCCCTGAGCTCAGCTTTCAAAGGAGGCATGCCTGGAGGCCAGCTTTCTACTAACTGCGTTCTGATGGGCATGAGAACGTGGCCGCATTGTAATTCAGGATGTTCCATGAATACCGCTTTACTGCACCTGGAGACACAACCTTGAAGCCTGCAGCTTGCCCCTTGCATCCCATGAGCTTCTAACAAACATGTCTAGTGAGGATGTTTATAAGTGTATCTGCAGGCAGTGTGGAACTGGGAAGGACCACGTTTCAGCTCATCTCCGAGAGGGAAGTTCCCCAGAGTGAGCTTTCAGGTAGGTTCTCAGGTTTGGAAGTTAGTATGTAGCTCCCATCTGAGGGAGGAATTCCTTAGATGTTGCTGTATTGAAAAGAAAGAAAAGAAAGAAAGAAAAAGAAAGAAAGAAAGAAAGAAAGAAAGAAAGAAAGAAAGAAAGAAAGAGAGAGAGAAGAAAGAAAGAAAAGAAGGAAGGAAGGAAGGAAGGAAGGAAGGAAGGAAGGAAGGAAGGAAGGAAGAAAGAGTGGCACCTGTGTGGCTCTGTCAGTTAAGCTTCTGCCTTAGGCTCAGATCATGATCCAGGTCCCAAGGCAGGCTCCCTGTTCAACAGAGAACCTGCTTCTCCCTCTCCCTCTTCCCCTCTCGCTCATGCTTTATCTCTACTCTCTCTCTCAAATAAATAAAAAACATCTTTGAAAAAGAAACAAACAAATCCACAAGAAAGAGAAATTGCCCATGTAGAATACTTTCAAACAATTTGTGAAGACATTCCACCCTCAAGTTCATGAGCATAGCTTCCCACTCTTAAGTGTGGAATACACATAGTAACTTCCTTCTACAAAATATAATATGAAAACCTTAAAATAATAATGATAATATAATAATAATACTAATAATAATAATAATAATAAAGAATAATAATAAGGAATCAGTTTACTACTGAGAAAGCTGACAAACACTACCTCAGCAAGATGATCAGATCGATACCAAGACTGATAAATCATGTTGATAGTATCTATCCTTTATATGATATAATGAAAATGGCAGTATATCTCTGTATATAATCCACAAAAACAGTTCAGTCATGAGATAAACAACAGACATGTCCCAACTGAGGGAAATTTTACAAAATACTCTACTTGTCAAAGTGTTCCAGTTCAACAACAAGAAAAGGCTGAAAGACTGTCACAATCCAGATGAGCCTAAGGAAAGAGGACAAATGGAATGTGATTTGAGGATTGGTAACTTAGCAAAAACTAAGGAAATCTGAATAAACTATGGTCTTTGTTTTTTTTTTTGTCTTTGTTTAATGCGAATTTTTTTTTTAAATTTTTTTAAAATTTATTTATGATAGTCACACAGAGAGAGAGAGAGAGGTGGAGACATAGGCAGAGGGAGAAGCAGGCTCCATGCACCAGGAGTCCGATGTGGGATTCGATCCCGAGTCTCCAGGATCACGCCCTGAGCCAAAGGCAGGCGCTAAACCGCTGCGCCACCCAGGGATCCCTAATGCGAATTTTTTAATATTGATTCATTAGCTCATATTTGTACCGTATTAATATAAGATATCAATAATTGGAGAAATTGAGTGCAAGTGCATGCGAATGCTCTGTACTATCTTCTCAGTTTCCCTATAAATCTTTGTTTTTTTCCTAATAAATAAGATTTATTTTGAAAATTGACAAATGAATCAGGCTCCAAGTGTGAAGACATTTTAAGAATTGTTGAATTGACTTTTGCCTTATTCTTAAAGAGTTCCTTTGATGGAAACAATTAAGAATTTTAGATCAAAGGAAAGAAAAACACTTATGAACACGTATAATGCCTCCTCAACCTGAAAAGCAGGAAAGGATAATAAATAGCAAAAATCAGATAAAAATACTTCTAGTACAATAGACACCATATTGCAAGTGCATTTAAAATTAGCGATGCATAACATTTATTTCCTTGACATTTGACTTCCAAAGAGTTCAAAGTGTTTCAGTGTCAGTTGAAACAGGGGAAGAATCTCAGGGAAGGATTCTTCACATAAATAATAGGACCACGGTAATAATGTCTCTCAGTTCTTTCCAAATCCATAAAGATGCATTTCCTGATGAGTGACTGAGCTGTGAAGAAAGAGATGAGAAACCCTCATCCCTCTGAATTACTTGTGTCAGAATATTTTGACCATAGTACCACGGATAGTAAATTATCCTTATTAACAGGAAATATGTCTCAGATTGGAATCTGAGCAATCAGATGGGCAGAGAAAAAATGCTTTGACTCGCTCTTCATCTTTTAAAGACAAAGGAGAGCTTTTTTATGTACAAAGTCTATTGTCAAAATACCCTTAGGGAATAAAAGTCTGCAGCATGGAATCCCCCTGCACATCTGGGAAGCCCGTGCCCCAGGTCTTCCTGATTCGAAATCCCTGGGCCTGTCCCCCAACACAGGCTGCCACGCTGAGGTCATTTTCAATTGCTCTCTTAGGAGCTCTGGGGAAGGGGGAAGGAGCTAGATAGGATGTGACTGGAAGCCTGGAGGCCTAGAAAATTAAGGCCATACCAATTTAAATTCAGTGTTAGCACAAGTCCAGCCATCCCAGGTCCCTGTGAAGAACAGCTGAAATTAACATTATTTCAGTTACTGGAAAAAGCAAAAGTTTACAGCTTAATGTCCTAGAAAGCCCCACAATAGAAACAAAACTGAGTCAAGGCCAAGGACAGGAAGCCTCTATTAGAATGAGAACAGAGCTCAATGCCCTTGAATGTCCCATATCAAAATGTAAACAGAACTTGAGGAATTGCTCCACCCCTTCTGGAGGTCCCTGAGACCAGCCCTTAAAACTAAGCTAAAACCCACCTCGGGGTCCAAGTCCCTGCTCCACTCTGTCATGTATACTTGCACACAAGCTCTAGCTTGTAAATAAACCCTCATGTGTTTGCATCAGTGTCGGCTTCTCGGTGGTTTCTCGGATTCACAATCTTGGGCACAACACTCTGAGATAAAAAAACAAAGCCAAAAGAAGCTCAGACGCAGGTAGAGTAAAAGCAGGGTTCTGAGAGAATCGGTGGAGACCCAGGGGCTTGGGAGCTCTTCTGTGGAGGCCCATGCAGACTGGGGGGCAGGATGCTCAGCCCCAGAGCCAGAGGACCCAGAGACCCCACCCGCATCCGGCCAATCAGGGGGGGTCTCAAGGAGCAGCACTGTGCCGCTCACTGGAGGCCAGAGGTGCTGATGCCCACCCCACCTCTGACTCCGCAGGTGCATCTACCACACAGATGTGCACCTGATAATCAGCGCCAGAACCCATCCCCAGACCCTGCACAGACCACTCACTGCCACCATGTTGTCGGACCACAGAGGATGCAGAGATTCAGCTCTGCCTGGAAAGTAGGATATACCTTCCTTTGTACTTTGTGCTTTACTGTCATTTATTTTCCTTGATTTTTTTATTAATTTATTATTTTAATTTTATGTATGTACCTTATATATTTCTTAATTTTACTTTCATGGTACTTTAATTGTGTTTCATATTTGGGGTTTAGAATCTTTTGAAATGCAGGCCAAAATAATCTGGTGTTTTTTTTTTTTTTTTTTTTGGAGAGCAGTTATTATTGTTTTCCTTGGTTTTTCTTTTTCTTCCCTCTCTCTTTTCTGGAAAAGGTAATGAGATGGAGAAATTCACCTCCATAAAATAACATGAGATAGTACTCACAGCCAGGAAGTCCATCAATACACATATATGATGTCTAACTACATTTTAAAACAATGATTATAAAGATAGCAGCTGGGCTGGATAAAGAGCACAGAGGAAAACTAGAGAATCCCTTACTGTAGAAGTAAAACAACTAAAATCTAGTCAGGCCAAGTTAAAAATGCTATAACTGAGATGCAGTCCCACGTGGAAGCCATAAAAACAAGAAAACTTATGGACCACAGAGACAGACGTAGGGAAGTCAGCCACTTATTAAAAAATAACATTCATATCTTAGGAGACTCAGAAGCTGAAGAGAGAGAACAGGTGGGCCTTGCTCAGACATTAGAAACGACAAATAACCACCATTTGCTTCAACGTGGATGTAACTGGAAGGTATTATGCTGAGTGAAGTAAGTCAATCAGAGAAGGACAAACATTGTATGTTCTCATTCATTTGGGGAATATAGATAATAGTGAAAGGGAATATAAGGGAACGGAGAAGAAATGTGTGGGAAATATCAGAAAGGGAGACAGAACATAAAGACTCCTAACTCAGGGGATCCCTGGGTGGCGCAGCGGTTTAGCGCCTGCCTTTGGTCCAGGGTGCAATCCTGGAGACCCGGGATCGAATCCCACATCGGGTTGCCGATGCATGGAGCCTGCTTCTCCCTCTGCCTATGTCTCTGCCTCTCTTTCTCTCTCTCTGTGTGTGTGACTATCATAAATAAAATTAAAAAAAAAGACTCCTAACTCAAGGAATGAACTAGGGGTGATGGAAGGGGAGGAGGGCGGGTGGTGGGGGTGAATGTGTGATGGGCACTGAGGGGGGCACTTGACGGGATTAGCACTGGGTGTTATTCTGTATGCTGGCAAATTGAACACCAATAAAAAATAAAATTATTATTAAAATAAAAGAAAGAAATAAATAAAGAAGAAAGAAATAGAATGAAAGAAAGAAAGAAAGATAAAAGAAGAAAGAAAGAAAGAAAGAAAGAAAGAAAGGAAGGAAGGAAGGAAGGAAGGAAGGAAGGAAGGAAGGAAGGAGTGGCACCTGGGTGGCTCAGTCAGTTAAGCTTCTGCATTAGGCTCAGATCATGATCCAGGTCCCAAGGCAGGCTCCCTGTTTAGCAGGGAACCTGCTTCTCCCTCTCCCTCTGCCCCTCTCGCTCATGCTTTTTCTCCTCTCTCTCTCTCTCATATAAATAAATAACATCTTTGAAAAAGAAACAAACAAACTCAGAAGGAAGAGAAATCTCCCATGTAGAAGAATTTCAAACAATTCGTGCAGACATACCCCACTCAAGTTCATGAGCATAGCTTCCCACTCTTATGTGTGGAAAACACATAGTAACTTCCTTCTGCAAAACATATTATGAAAAACCTAAAATAATAATGATAATAATAATAATAACAATAATAATAATAATAATAAAAGAATCACTTTACTACGGAGAAAGCTGACAAACACTACCTCAGCAAGATGATCAGATCGATACCAAGACTGATAAATCATGTTGATAGTGTCTATCCTTTATATGATATAATGAAAATGGCAGTATATCTCTGTATATAATCCACAAAAACAGTTCAGTCATGAGATAAACGAAAGACATATCCCAACTGAGGGAAATTTTACAAAATACTCTACTTCTCAAAGTGTTCCAGTTCAACAACAACAAGGAAAGGCTGAAAGACTGTTACAATCCAGAGGAGCCTAAGAAAACAGGAGGACAAATGGAATGTGATATGAGGGATGGTAACTTAGCAAAAGCTAAGGAAATCTGAATAAAGTATGGTCTTTGGTTAATGCGAATATTTTAATATTGATTCATTAGCTCATATTTGTACCGTACTAATATAAGATATCAATAATTGGAGAAATTGAGTGCCAATGCATGCGAATGCTCTGTACTATCTTCTCAATTTCCTTATAAATTCCCTCAATTCCCTATAAATCTTTGTTTTTTTCCTAATAAATAAGATTTATTTTGAAAATTGACTCATTTCTTGATGAGTGACTGAGCTGTGAATAAAGAGATGAGAAACCCTCATCCCTTTGAATTACTTGTGTCAGAATATTTTAACCATAGTACTACGGATAGTAAATTATTCTTAGTAACAGGAAATACATCTCAGATTGGAATCTGAGCAATTAGATGGGCAGAGAAAAAAAACTTTGACTTGCTCCTCATCTTTTAAAGATAAAGGACAGCTTTTCTATGTACAAAGTCAGTTGTCAAGATAGCCTTAGGGAATAAGAGTCTGCAGCATGGAATCCCACTGCACAGCTGGGACGCCCATACCCCAGGTCTTCCTGATCCCAAATCCCTGGGCCTGTCTCCCAACACAGGCTGCCAAGCTGGGGTCATTTGCAATTGCTCTCTTAGGAGCTCCAGGGAAGGGGAAAGAGCTAGATAGGATGGGACTGGATGCAAGGAGGCTGAGAAAATGAAGGCCTTTCTACTTTAAGTTCAGTGTTCGAACAAGACCAGCCATCCCAGGTCCCTGTGAAGAAGAGCTGAAATTTACATTACTTCAGTTACAGGAAAAACAAACAAACAAACAAAAGTTTACAGCTTAATGTCCTAGAAAGCCCCACAATAGAATGAAACTGAGCCCATGCCAAGGGCTGGAAGCACCTATTAGAATGAGAGCAGAGTTCAATACCCTTGAAGGCCTCATAACAAAATGTAAACAGAACTTGAGGAATTGCTCCAGCCCTTCTGGAGGACCCCGAGACAAACCCTTAAAACTAAGCTAAAACCCAGCTCAGGGTCCAAGTCCCTGCTCCGCAGTGTTGGGTGTACTTGGACGCAAGCTCGAGTTTGGAAATCAACCCTTGTGTGTTTGCATTGGTGTCAGCTCCTTAGTGGTTTCTCGGATTCGCAATCTTGGGCACAACACCCCCATGTTCCCTCCCACCTTGGTTGAACCGCTATCCCCTCCCACCCAGGGTGACACTCAGTCACCTCCCTCCCTACAACAGCTGGGCACAGGCCGTCACACAGGTCCCATGGGCACAGTGTGCACTCTCACCATCCCTGGCCTCCCAGAGGAAGGAAGGAGGTTTTGGCAGTACCCACTCCATGGTGGCCCCAGGGCTCCCTGCCCAGGACAGACAGGTTAGGGTCTGTGTCCCTGACGCCAGCTCCTCCTCCCCGGTTTTCCCACAGGAAATGAAGGAGAGGCCCTGGTCTCCTCTAGGGACATCACGCTGGGGGACCTGGACGTCAACAGGATATTCAGCAGTCACGTCATGTTTTGGGACTACTATGGGTTAGGGTGAAGGTGAGGGGCCAGGGGGATCGGGACCCGGGAGGACCGGAGGCTTCTGGGTAGGGAACATGGGGCACCAGAGCCTGGGAGAAGAACAGCAGCCAACAACACATGGCTGCATGGTAGGTTGTTGGGGATGAACACCGTGCCCCCACCCTCGGGGTCTCAGAGATGAGGAGGCCACTAGGACGCGGCCTCCAGGGATTGCCATGTTAGCTGAACCCCAAAAGGGTGAGGGACAGCAGGGGGCTGGGGTGGGGGCCGTCGGGCCAGTAAGGGGACCTGGGGGCAGGGTGCATGGCCGTGACTGGAGGAAGACACACATCGATCTGATGAGGGTCGGATGGGTCAGGGTGATACCCACCCTCAGGACTTCATATATTTCTAAATTCTATGTATTAAATTTGAGACAATTTGAAATTTGTAAACATACATTGTATGATGACCCCCAGATAATGCCCCTGGTCCAGCCAGGGCCCTGTACTCGCCACACGGGGCCCCAGGGGCAGGTGTCACAGAATACCCCAGACTGGGGTTGCTTTTATCTGTGGACGTCTCAGTGTGCATCTTAGAGAAAGAGGATGCTCTGTGTCCACCGGCCCCCCACACCATCCTCCCATTCCCCAGACCCACACCATCCCCTAACATCATCATCCCCCATGGCATAGCCCCTACACCATCCCCCTCACACACACACAGCCTCACACAATCCCCACCCACACTATACCCCAACACCATCCCCCCTACACCATCCCTCACACCCCACCACCATCATACCCATGCCCCCACACCATCCACCCCCACACCATCGGCCCCGAGCAAGGACCCAGTGCAGCTGCACCCTGTGGGACATGCTCAGACTCCCCAGGGTTTTCTGGATACACTGCCCCATCAGAAGCCTTGGTGTCCCATTGAGTACCAGGGGTTGCAGGGAGGAGGGAAGGCAGGGAGCCCCGGACAGTGTGTGTGCAGGAGAGTGGTGCAGAGGACACACTGTGCCCTGCCTCCACCCTCTGTCCCTCCTGGAGGGTGGGACACCCTGCACAGGACACCAGGCCCTAACCCAGAGGGACCTGGGCTGACTTGGGCCCAGGCTCTGTGGGGGCTGGGTTGATTTGAGCCCACACCAGTCCCAACTCAAAGACTAATGGAATCAGGCCCCCATGGCCCTTAACAACCCTGGATTCTGGCGCCGGGCTCAGCGAGCCCTCTCAAAGCTGGATGTGGCCTACTGGGCCCTGGGCATGTCACACAGATACAGGTCGCTTATCTAGGGCAGCCCTGGGGATCCCAGGACACACCAGTGTGGGGAGTGGAGGGGTAAGCTGGTGGGCCCCACCTGCACCCACAAGAGGATGCGGGCTCCTCTATGTGCTGGGGCCAAGAGGGCCCGAGGTCTCTGTCCAGCTGCCCTGTGGGGACCCAGCACAGGTGCCCATGAGGTGCACGTCCAGGTCAGCTCTGCTGTCCTCAGAACGATCACTCAGGCTGAAACCTCAAGACACATACCCCCAACCGGATTCCATACATGCTCCCAGGTGGGGGACTCCAGCACCCAGCCCCCACCCTGTGTGATTCTTGCCCCCTATTAAAGGACAGAAAAGTCTCCTTCCCCAGGGGAAGGCACGCACCCACGGCTCTGAGCCCGTTTGCTGTAGAAAGTCAATAAAGTGATGTGGTGCGAAAATGCACAGCCAGCCCATTTTTGTGTCTCATAGAACTCTGTGCACGGGGCGTGGAGAGACCCCCAGAGAGGAGGAGGGGGCACCACCTAGGCCCCAACCAGCCCCTGCAGGGGCACCGCCAGGCAAACACAGCTGACGTCCCCACGTGCCTTCCAGGGAAGGCCTGACCCACTGCCGGACATGGGAATGTGGCCGAGCCGGAACTTCCGCTCAGCTGGCCCTCCAGCTGAAAGTTCCTGCACGAGTTAGCCCTGACATAGCCAGGAGAGCTCAGCTAGCCGCCAAGCGCCAGCATCAGAAATGATATTCTGCCAACCATTTTGGGGTTTTGGGTGACCCAGACAGAGGATCCGATAGCTGCATGGGATAGCTACATGTGATAGACACACACGCACCTCAAAACCAACAAAAGTCAGAATCCCCCCAATGTTGTCAAACAGCAGCCAGATGGTTACATACACTAAGCTGTGGTCCCCAATAGGATACATGGAAAACGCTATAAGCCATGACTGCAGAGGTGCTGGAGGCACGTAGATGTGCCTGCTTATGTTCCAACAAGGAGGGCAGAGGGGCAGGAAGCATCCTCCGGATTGGGGGCACTCCTAGGAAAGGACACCAGGTCCCTATGAAGGCTACGGAGGGTGAAATCTGTCCTCCTCTCTTTCTGCTTCTGGTTTTCCTCCTAAATGCCATTTTCCTCAATCATATTAGCAAGAATTTTTTTTTGTTTTTAAATTTCTTTTTATTGGAGTCTAATTTGTATGAATTCTTTCTTCAGCAAGTGTGTCATTCAGGAGGGAAAGAGAGATAAAGATTTTCCCAGACAGGCAACATATAAAGGAGTTCAGGACCACTTAACCAGTCCAGTAAGGAATTTTAAGAGGGACTCTTCTAGTGGGGGAAAAAAAGAGACCAAAAGCAACAAAGACTAGAAAGGCCGAGAGAACGTCACCAGAAACACCAACTCTTCTGGTAACACAAATGCACAAAGTTCATATCTTTGAATAATCACTCTGAATGCTGATAGACTAAATGCTTCAATCAAAAGATATAGGGTATCAGAGTGGCTTAAAAAGCAGGATCTGGGATGCCTGGGTGGCTCAGGGTTTGACCCTCTGCCTTTGACTCAGGGTGTGATCCTGGAGTCTGGGATCGAGTCTCATATTGGGCTCCTGGTGGGGAGCCTGTTTCTCTCTCTGCCTAATTTTCTGCCTCTCTCTCTCTCTCTCTCTCTCTCTCACACACACACACACACACACACACACACACTATCATAAATAACATTATTATTAAAAAACAACATCCATCTGTATGCTGCCTACTAGATGCTCACCTTAGACCTATAGACACCAACAGATTGAAAGTCAGGGGATAGAAAATCATTTATGATGCTAATAGATATCAAAAGAAAGATGGAGGACCCATACTTATATCAGACAAACGAGATTTGAAACCAAACCCTGGGGGACACCTGGTGGCTCAGTGGTTGAGCATGTGCCTTCGGCTCAGGGTGTGATCCTGGGATCCCAGGATCGAGTCCCACATCAGGCTCCCTTTGGGGAGCCTGCCTCTCACTCTATGTTCCTTCCTCTGCTTCTCTGTGTAATTCTCATGAATAAATAAATAAAGATTTTAAATTTCAAAAAAGAAAGAACAAATACTGTAAGAAGAGATGAAGAAGGGCATTATTTCATAATTAAAAAGACTCTCTATCAAGATCAAACAACTAAATATTTATGCTGCCAACATGGGAGTATCTAAATATAGAAACCACTGTTGGTGGGAATGTGAACTGGTGCAGCCACTCTGGAAAACTTTGTGGCGGTCCATCAATGAGAAAAAAATAGACCTGCACAACGACCCAGAAATTGCACTGTTGGGTATTTACCCCAAAGATTCAGATGCAATGAAACGCCGGGACACCTGCACCCTGATGTTTATATTAGGAATGTCCACAATAGACAAACTGTGGAAGGAGCCTCGCTGTGCATCAAAAGATAAATAGATACAGAAGATGTGGTTTATGTATACAATGGAATATTACTCAGCCATTAGAAATGACAGATACCCACCATTTGCTTCAATGTGGATGGAACTGGAAGGTATTATACTGAGTGAAGTAAGTCAATTGGAGAAGGACAAACAGTGTGTGTTCTCATTCATTTGGTGAATATAAATAATACTGAAAGGGAATATAAGGGAATGGAGAAGAATTGTGTAGGAATTATCAGAAAGGGAGACAGAACATAAAGACTCCTAACTCTGGGAAACGAACTAGGGGGGCTGGGAGGGGAGGAGGGTGGAAGTGTGGGTGAATGGGTGATGGGCACTGAGGGGGACATATTATGGGATGAGCACTAGGTGTTATTCGGAATGTTGATCAATTCAACATCAATACAAAATAAATTTATTTAAAAAAAAAAGATCCAACAACTAAATATTTATGCTGCAAAATGGGAGTACCTAAATATAGAAATGAATTAACAACAAACATACAGGAACTCACTGATAATAATACAATGACAGGGGTTTTAACACCCACTTATGGCAATGGACCAATCGTCTATGCAGAAAATCAACAGGGGAACAATAGCCTTGACACACTGGACCACACGGACTCAACAGATATAGTCTGAACATTTCTTCCTAAAGCAAAATACACATTCCTTTCAAGTGCACATGGGACATTCTCCAGAACAGATCATATCATGGGCCACAAATCAGCCCTCAACAGGTACAACAGGTACAAGAAGGTTGATATAACATGCTGTACATTTTCGGAACACGATGCTATGAAACTCGAAGTCGACAGTAAGAAAAAAAATTTGGACAGACAAAAAATACGTGGAGATTATGAACATTCTACTAGAGAATGAATGGATCAACCAGGAAATTAAACAGGAAATTTAAAACAAATGAAAATGAAAATATGTTTTTCCAAAACTCTGGGATGTAGCAAAGGCAGTCCTAAGAGGTTAGTACATAGCAATACAGGACTACCTCAAGAAACAAGAAGTCTCCAATACACAACCTAACCCTACACCTAAAGGAGCTGGAAAAGAAATAGCAAACAAAGCCTAAAGCCTACAGAAGAGGGAAAAAATAATGATGAGAGCAGAAATAAACAATACAGAAACAACAAAACAGTAGAATGGAATAATGAATCTAAGAGCTGGTTCTTCAAAATAATTAATAAAATGGATCAAGCCCTAGCCAGCTTTATCAATGAGAAAAGAGAAAAGACCTAAATAAATAAAGTAACAGATGAGAGAAGAGAGATCACAATCAACACCAGCAAAATTAGACAATTATAAGGGAATACTATGAAATTGTACGCAAACAAACTGGAAGACCTGGAAGAAATGGACAAATCCCTAGAAATGTGCAAACGAGCAGAACTGAAATAGAAAGAAATAGAAAATGTGAACAGACCTATAATGAGCAAAGGAATTGAATCAGCAAGGTATCTGGGTGCATCAGGGGTTGAGCATCTGCTTTGGCTCAGATCATGATCCCGGGGTCTGGGGGAATCATGTCCAACATCAGGGCCCACTGGAGGCTCATTTTCCCTCTGCCTTTACATCTGCCTTTCTGTGTCTCACATGAATACATAAATAAAATATTTAAAAAAGAAAAAAGATAAAAAGTGAGAAAGGACCCAAATAAAATCACAAATGGGAAAAGAGAAATAACAACCAACACTAGAGAAATAGAAACGATAATAAGAGAACATTATGAAAAATTATATGCCAGCAACCTAGAACCTGGAAGAAATAGATCAATTCCTGGAAATATATAACATAGCAAAAATGAAAAAGGAAGAAGTAAGAAACTTGAACAGACATATAACCAGCAACGAAATTGAATCAGCAATCAAGGATCTCCCAACAGGAGATGCTTAGATCAACAGAACAGAATGGAAAGCCGAAACAAGATACAAACCTGTAACTCTATGATCCATTAATCGACAACAAGGCAGGAAGGAATATCCAATGGCACAAAGACAGTCTCTTCAACAAACCCTAACCCTGATCCCAGGAAAAGAACAAATAGTGTTGGGAAAACCAGGCAGCCACATGCAGAAGAATCAAACTGGACCACTTTCTTACACCATATATATAAAAAATAAATTCAAAATGGATGAAAGACCTAAATGTGAGACCTGAAACCATATACAAAGAAGAAAAGGTAGGCAGCAACGTCTTTGATATTGTTCATTGGATCTTCTTTCTAGATATGCCTCTGACGTGAGGGAAACAAAAGCAAAAATACTATTGGGACTTCATCAAATGTAAAAGCTTCTGCAAAGTGAAGGAAACAACCAAAGCTAAAAGGCAACATACAAAATGAGAGGAGATATTTATAAACAACCCATCCAATAAAGAGTTAGTATGCAAAATACATAAAGCATATATAAATCTCAGTATCCTAAACACAAATTATCCAACTACAGATGGGCAGAAGAGATGAATGGACTTTGTCTCTGACATGACATCCAGATGGCCACCAGACACACGGAGAGACACTCAGCGTCACCCATCATCAGGGAAATGCAATCCACAATGAGATGTCACCTGACAGCCATCAGATTGGCTAAAATTAACAGCACAAGAAACAACAGGTGTTGGTGAGGCTATGGAGAAGGAGAGCCCCCTTACACTCCTGGTGGGCATGCGAAAATGTACAACCACTGTGGAAAACAGTGTGGAGGGTCCTCGAAATTTTAAAAATAGGGGATCCCTGGGTGGCGCAGCAGATTGGACCTGCCTTTGGCCCATGGCGCAATCCTGGACACCTGGGATTGAATCGTACTTCGGACTCTTGGTGCATGGAGCCAGCTTCTCCCTCTGCCTGTGTCTCTGCCTCTCTCTCTGTGACTATCATAAAAAAATAAAATAAAAAGTAGTTAAAAATAGAGCTAACCTATGATTCCAAAATTGCACAGCTAGGTATTTACCACAAGGATACAAAAGTAGTTTAGTAGATTGGAAGAGGGACACGCAGCCCAGTGTTTGCAGCAGCGTTATCAACAAAAGCCAATCTGTGGATACAGCCCAGATGTCCATCGACAGAAGAATGGGCAGAGACGATGTGCTAAATATACACACTGTGACATCACTGGGTCATCAGAAGGGATGAAATGAAGCCATTTAAAATGACGTGAGAGAAGTGGAAAGGACTTATGCCAAATGAACTCAGTCAGTCAGAGAAAGACAGATACCAAATACCATACAATGGCATTCACATGTGAATTTTAAAAAACCAAACAAACTGGCAAAGGGGCAGAGGGGGGTTGAGAGAAGCAAACCAAGATACACACTCTTAACCACAGAGAATAAACTAATCAACACCAGATGATGGTGGGGGAAAGGGGAATCAGGGAATGGGGATGCTGGAGGGCACCTGTGACCAGTACCAGGAGTTGTATCCAAGGATTAAATCACTATGTGGTAAACCTGAAAGTATATCATACTGTGTTTACAAACAGGAATTCAAGTAAAATTTTAAAATGATAATTGGTATGATTGATGAAACATGTGCACACAAGAGATAAAATCAGAAAGGCAACTGAAAATCCAAATAGAGTATTTAGAGGCACAAATCCCCTCCTTAGCTCAGCTCGGGAGAAGCCTGCCCTGTCTATTCTGACCCCAGCAGAAGCCTGGATTTTGATTCTCTGGGGAGGCCACTGACTTGGTGGAGTCAGGCTATCTTTGAACCCAAAACCTAAATAGAGTGCATAAAACTAAACTGCCCAAGATACTAGGAGTCCCAGTGAGGCACATGCCAAGACCCAAACTCTAACCATATACAGACATAACCCTAACCCTACACTTAATCCTAAAGTTAACCTAAACCTTAAACAAGACCCATCACTAATCAAAAACCAAACACAAACCCCAAGACCGAAACACATTCACTAAACCTTCCTGCCAACCCTCACCCTAACTCCTAAACCTATTATAAAACCTTAAGCCTGACCCCTACCTTAAATCTAAACCTAAGCCTACCCTCTAACCCTAACCTTAACTTAATATACTCAAATACTATTCCTAACCTTAAGCAGTACCCTAACCCTAACACTCTAATACTAATCCTATCTCATACCCCAAACTGTACCCTAACCCGTACCCTAAAACTAACCCCTAACCCACTCTCTAACCATATCTCTTACCCTTTTCCAAATCCGTACCCTGACCCTGACCTGAACCTAAACCTAACACCTAACCAAACACTAACCCTAACCCTAGCCCTAATCCCTATCCTAACCCTAACCCTCGCCCTAACCCTAAACCTAGCCCTTCTTTAACTCTAACCCCTAACCCTTAACCCTAGCTCACACCCTAACCCCTAACCTTAAATGCAAACCTAAGCCCAACCCTAACTCTAACCATAACCCTAACCCCAACTCCAAACCTCCTGCCCTAATCCCTAGAGCCTAAACCCTAACCCTAACTCTAAATCCTGTCCCTAACCCTAACCCCCATCCTAACTCTTAACTACTGACCCTTACACTTATGCCTCACCTAACCTCTAATCTGTAACCATAAGCATAATCATAACTCCTAACATCTAACCTAAGCCTAACCACCAACTGCCTCCCCTCCCCTGACCCTACCATTTATTCTACCCATTCACTTACCCTTTGCTTGTGAGTAGTCCCTTCTGATATGGACGTGGCCCCCAATGGCGCCTCCAGAGTCCTCCACGGGGTCCTGAGTAATCCAGGATCATGTGAGTGTGGACGTGGCCCCACATGTTCCTGAGTCATAGTCAGCAGGTCCTGAGGACGCTGGGTCTCCTATCACTGTGGACTATGCCTCACATCCTCTGGAACCCTCACAGCAGCTCCTTAGGAGGCCGGGGGGTTCTGTCAGCCTGGGCATGGCCCCACATCCCCCAGAAAACTCACCGCAAGTCCTGAGGAAGGGCCCCTATCAGCATAGACACATCCCCATACGTCCCAAAGCCAAAGTGCATGTGCTGAGGATGATGGGGGTCCTGTCACTGTGAATGGGGCACCCAGCTTCCAGAAGCCTCAACTTATGTCCGGAGGGGGCCTGGAGCTCCTGCCAGAGTGGAAGCGGTGCCACATCTTCCTGAAGTGTCCCCGTGGGTCCTGAAGCAGCTCAGGGGCTCCTGTCAGCGTAGATGCGGGCCCACAATTTCCTGAAGCCTCCCCGCAGGACCTGAGGCGGCTCAGGGCTCCTGGCAGCGTGATGCCGGCCCACATCTTCCTGAACCTCACTGCTGGTCCTGAGGAGACCAGGGCTCCTGTCAGCGTGAACGTGGCCCAATTTCCCCATGAGACTTCCCGCGGGTCCTGAGGAGGCTGGGATTCATCAGCGTGGACTCGTCCCCATGTCCTCCTCAGGCCTCCCCAGCACAGGCTGGCTCCTGTTAGTGAAGGCAGAGGAGGCCTACTGCACATGCACACCCCTGGGTGGGGCCTGGGGTCGGGCGCCCCCTGCGGGACGCTCAGGCGCTGCAGGAGGCCATGCAGGAAGAGTCGGGTGCTCCACAGGCCACACCTGCCTCATCCAGGTTCCAGCTGTGGCCTGTTAGCTTTGGAAACATCTCGCTGAAATGGAGCCCAACACCCGGATTCCCCAGAAATACTTAAGGACAAGGAATTGCAGCCACAGGACACGAAATGAAATGTGGACCAGACTTTTACCACGTCCTGCAAAACTCACTCAACACTCTTCCACTGTGGGTGGGACTGCGGGCTAGTGTAGCCGCCCTGGACAGTGTGGAGGCTCCTCAGGAAGTTACAAATAGAGCCGTCCTGCGACCAGCAGGTGAACGGCCTGGAGCTCACTCCGAAGATACAGATGCGGTGAGACTCAGGACACCTGCACCCCAATTTCCACTGCAGCCGGGTCCACAGTAGCCACACTGTGGGAGGAGCCTTGGTGCCCTCAGGCAGATGATGGATAAAGAGGACGGGAGATAGATGATGGTCATAGAGAGAGGAATGGTACTCAGCTATCAAAGAGAAGGAAATCTTGCCATTTGCAATGATGTGGATAGAACTAGAAGGATCATGTTAAGTGAAATAAATCAGTCGGGAGGGATCCCTGGGTGGCGCAGCGGTTTGGCGCCTGCCTTTGGCCCAGGGCGCGATCCTGGAGACCCGGGATCGAATCCCACATCGGGCTCCCAGTGCATGGAGCCTGCTTCTCCCTCTGCCTATGTCTCTGCCTCTCTCTCTCTCTCTCTGTGTGACTATCATAAATAAATAAATAAATTTATAAAAAAATAAAAAAATAAATCAGTCGGGAAAGAGAATGACCGTGTGGTGCCATTCATAGGTGGAATTAAAGAAGCAAAGCAGATAACAACTGTAAAGGGAAGGAAAAACAAATATGATAAAAACAGATGCAGGAAATACAGACTCTTAATGATAGGAAACAAACTGAGGGCCGCTGGAGGTTGGGGATAACAGGGGACCGGCATGAAGGAGGGCACGTGATGTCACGTGCACTGCTGTTATCTCCAACTGGTGAATCCCTGAATTCTTCCTCTGAAAGTATAATACACTATACATTAATTAATTGGGTTTAAATTAAATTAAGTTAAAAAACCATTTGTATCAGAGCACATTTCCTTCTAGACTCTCAGTTTTGCTCATTCAGCTTATACCGGGACCATCCACCGTGGGTCTGGTTTGTCTAAATAGGCTCCATGCCTCATCCATGGCCCAGCCCAGGGCTAGAACTCATGACCCCTGAGATCAGGACCGGAGGTGAGGTCAGGAGTCAGATGCTTAACCAACAGAGCCAGCTGGGGGCCCGAGAACCACACTGCTTTATCCTGTGTCTCTGTGACATCATTTGAAATAGGAAAGTGCTGCGTTCTGCTCTCTCCTGCTTCTCCAATACTGATTTGCTGTCCGGGGTCATTTGTGGGGGCGGATGGATGTTATGGGGTTTTTTTTTCCTATTTCGAAGATCTGCCACCATGATTTTGATAGGAATGACATTGAATCTGAGGGTGGATTCAGGAACTGTGGACATTTTCACAAGATGAGGCTCTCACCCCACAAGCCCAGGACGGACTCCCAGAGCCTGGTATGGCTCAGTGCAGAAGTCTTGTGCTCCTTTGGTTCAGTCTCATTATTAATTCTCCTTGATGCTCCTGAAAAGGGAGTCACATCATTTTTTACCTGAGTGCTCATTGTCGGGACATAGCAAGGCTACTCTGCTCTGTAGGGTCAGTTTGTGTCCGTGACTTTACTGAACTCACTCCTTAGTTCTAACAGGTTTTGGTGGAGGCTCTCGGGTTTCCTTCTTCTAGCACCGCATCTTCAGCATATAGGGACAGTGTACGTCCCCCTTCCAGGTGTGGAACCTTTGCTGATTACAGTTTAATGTCCTAGAAAGACCCACAATAGAATCAAAACTGAGCCCAGGACAAGGACAGGAAGGCCCTATTAGAATGAGAACAGAGCTCAATGCCCTTGAAGGCCCCATATCAAAATGTAAACAGAACTTGAGGAATTGCTCCAGCCCTTCTGGAGGTCCCCAAGACCAGCCCTTAAAACTAAGCAAAAACCTACATCGGGGTCCAAGTCCCTGCTCAACTCTGTCGGGTATACTAGGACACTAGCTTGAACTTGTAAATAAACCCTCATGTGTTTGCATTCGTGTCGGCTTCTCAGTGGTTTCTCGAATTCGCAATCTTGGGCACAACAGACTGAGATAAAAAACAAAACCAAAAGAAACTCGGATGAGAGCAGAGTGAAAGCAGGATTCTGAGAAGAGCAGCAGAGACCCGGGGGCTTGGCGGCTCTTCTGTGGTGGGCCTGCAGACTGGGGGGCGGGATGCTCAGCCCCAGAGCTAGAGGACCCAGTGTCCCCACCCGCATCCCTCCCATTAGAACGGAGTCTCAGGGAGCAGCACAGTGCCACCCGCTGGAGGCCAGAGGCGCTGAAGCCCACCCCACCTCTCACCCCACAGGTGCATCTCCCAGGCAGATGTGCACCTGACAATCAGCGCCACGGGCCATTCCCAGACCCCACACAGACCACTTGCTGCCACCAAGTTGTTGGACCGCAGAGGCTGCAGAGCTTCAGCTCTGCCTGGAAAGTAGGGTCTAGCTTCCTTTGTACTTTGTGCTTTATTTTCATGTATTTTCTTTGATTCTAGTTTATAAATTGCCTTATTTTAAATTTTATGTATGTACCTTATATATTTCTTATCTTTAGTTTCATGGTACTTTGTGTTTCTTATTTTGGGATTTAGAATCTTTTAACAAGCAGGCCAAAATAATCTAGTGTTCTTTTAGGAGGGCAAATTTATTGTTTTAATTGGTTTTTCTTTTTCTTCCTTCTTTCTTTTTTGGAAAAAATAATGAGATGGAGAAATTCACCTTCATAAAATAACATGAGGTAGTACTCACAGCCAGGAAGTTCATCCATTCACATATATGATGTCTAAATACAGTTTAAAACAATGATTATAAAGATAGCAGCTGGGCTGGAAAAAGAGCACAGAAGAAAACTAGAGAATCCCTTACTGTAGAAATAAAAGAAGTAAAATCTAGTCAAGCCAACGTTAAAAATGCTATAACTGAGATGCAGTCCCAAGTGGAAGCCTTAAAAACAAGGAAGGTTATGGACTACAGAGGCAGACATAGGGAACTCAGCCACTTATTAAAGCAATAACATTCATATCATAGGAGACTCAGAAGATGAAGAGAGAGAAAAGGTGGGCCTTGATCAGCCATTATAAATGACAAATACCCACCATTTGCTTCAACGTGGATGTAACTGGAAGGCATTATGCTGAGTGAAGTAACTCAATCAGAGAAGGACAAACATTGTATGTTCTCATTCACTTGGGGAATATAAATAATAGTGAAAGGGAATATAAGGGAAGGGAGAAGGAATGTGTGGGAAATATCAGAAAGGGAGACAGAACATAAAGACTCCTAACTCTGGGAAACGAACTAGGGGTGATGGTAGGGGAGGAGGGCTGGGGTGGGGGTGAATGTGTGATGGGCACTGAGGGGGGCAGTTGATGGGATGAGCACTGGGTGTTATTCTGTTTGTGGGCAAATTGAACACACACAAAAAAATAAATTTATTATTAAGAAAAAAAAAGAAGGAAGAAAAAGTGGCACCTGGGTGGCTCAGACAGTTAAGCTTCTGACTTAGACTCAGATCATGATCCAGGTCCCAAGGAAGACTCCCTGTTCAGCAGGGAACCTGCTTCTCCTTCTCCCTCTGTCCCTCTCGCTCATGGTTTTTCTCTCCTCTCTCTCTCAATTAATTAAATAGCGTCTTTGAAAAAGACACAAACAAACCCAGAATGAAGAGAAATCTCCCATGTAGAAGAATTTCAAACAATTTGTGCAGACATTCCACCCTCAAGTTCATGAGTATAGCTTCCCACTCTTATGTGTGCAATACACATAGTAACTTCCTTCTACAAAATATATTATGAAAAACTTAAAAAATAATGATAATATAATATTAATAATAATAATAACAATAACAATAAAGAATCACTTTACTACGGAGAAAGCTGACAAACACTACATCAGCAAGATGATCAGATGGATACCAAGACTGATAAATTATGTTGATAGTATCTATCCTTTATATGATATAATAAAAAAGCAGTATATCTCTGTATATAATCCACAAAAACAGTTCAATCATGAGATAAACAACAGACAGGTCCCAACTGAGGGAAATTTTACAAATTACTCTACTTCTCAAAGCATTCCAATTCAATGACAACAAGGAAAGGCTGAGAGACTGTCACAATCCAGAGGAGCCTAAGAAAACATGAGGACAAATGGAGTGTGATATGAGGAATGGTAACTTAGCAAAAACTATGGAAATCTGAATAAAGCATTGTCCTTGGTTAATGCAAATATTTTAATATTGATTTATTAGCTAATATTTGAACCATACTAATATATCAATAATTGGAAAAATTGAGTGCAAGTGAATGAGAATTTTCTTACTATCTTCTCAATTTCCCTATAAATCTTTGTTTTTATTCCAATAAATAAGATTTATTTTGAAAATTGAGTTAAATAAATCAGGCTCCAAGTGTGAAGACATTTCAAGAATAGTTGAAGTAACTTTTGCCTTATTCTTAGAGAGTTCCTTCGTTGGGAACAAAGTAAAAATTTTATATCAGAAGGAAAGAAAAACAGTTATGAACACGTACAATGCCTTCTGAACCTGAAAAGCAGGAAAGGATAATAAATAGCAAAAATCAGATTAAAAAACTTCTATTATAATAGACACCATATTGCAAGTGCATTTAAAATTAGCAAGGCATAAAATTTATCTCCTTGACATTTGTCTTCCAAAGAGTTCACAGTGTTTTAGTGTCAGTTGAAACAGGGGAAGAATTTCAGGGAAGAATCCTTCACATAATAATAGGACCATTGGTAATAATGTCTCTCAGTTATTTCCAAATCCATAAAGATGCATTTTCTGATGAGTGACTGAGCTGTGAAGAAATAGTTGAGAAAGCATCATCCCTCTGAATTACTAGTGTCAGAATATTTTAACAATACTACTACGGATAGTACTTTATCCATATTAACAGTCAATACGTCTCAGATTGGAATCTGAGCAATCAGATGGGCAGAGAAAAAACGCTTTGACTTGCTCCTCATCTTTTAAAGGCAAAGGAGAACTTTTCTATGTACAAAGTCAGTTGTCAAGATAGCCTTAGGTAATAAGAGTCTGCAGCATCAAATCACGCTGCATAGCCGATACGCCGATCTCCAGGTCTTCCTGTTCGCATCCCGGGGCTTGTCCCCCAACACAGGCTGCCACGCTGAGGTCATTTGCAATTGCTCTCTTAGGAGCTCCGGGGAGGGCGGCAGGAGCTAGAGAGTATGGGACGGGACGCGTGGAAGCCGAGAACATTACGGCCATTCCACTTTAAGTTCAGCATTTGCACAAGTCCAGCAATCCCAGGCCCCTGTGAAGAAGAGCTGAAATTTACATTACTTCAGTTACAGGAAAAAAACAAAAATTTACAGCTTAATGTCCAGAATGCTCCAGAATAGAATAAAAACTGAGCCGAAGCCAAGGGCTGGAAGCCCTTATTAGAATGAGAAGAGTGCTCAATGCCCTTGAAGGCCCCATATCAAAAAGTGAACAGAACTTGAGGAATTGCTCCAGCCCTTCTGGAGGTCCCCGAGACCAGGCCCTTAAAACTAAGTTAAAACCGTCCTCGGGGTCCAACTCCCTGCTCCACTCTGTGGGGTATACTTGGACCCATGCTCGAGTTTGTATAACAACCCTCGTTGTTTGCATCAGTGTCAGCTCCTTAGTGGTTTCTCGGATTCGCCATCTTGTGCACAACACCCCAATGTCCCCTTCCCACCTGGACTGACCCCCTGTCCCCTCTCACCCAGGCTGACCCTAAGTCACCTCCCCGCACACAACAGCTGGGCACAGGCCCTCACACAGGTCCATGGGCATGCTGGGCACTCCCGCCATCCCCAGCTTCCCAGGGGAAGAAGGAGGATTCGGCAGGACACAATCCCGTGGTGGCCCCTGGGCTCCCTGCCCAGGATGGCACCTGGTGACATGTCGGGGTCTGAGTCCCTGACGCTGGCTCCTCCTCCATGGTATTCACACAGGAAATGAAATAAGAGGCCCTGGTCTCCTCCAGGGACATCAAGCATGTGGACCTGGACATCAACATGACGTTCAGCAGTCACATCATGTTTTGGGACTACTACGGGGTAGGGTGAGGCTGAGGTGCCAGGGGGGATTGGGACCCGGGGGAGGACTGGTGGCTTCTGGGAAGGGAACATGGGGCTTCTGAGGCCGGGGGAAGAACAGCAGCCAACAAAACACAGCGGCATGGTAGGGTGCTGAGGATGACCTCCGTGTCTCTACCTCTGGTGTCTCAGGGATGAGGAGGCCACTAGGATGGGGCCTCCAGGGGTTGCCATGTGAGCTGATCCCCAAAGGGGTGACGGACGGCACCCTGAAACCAGGTGCCTGGGTGGGGGCCATGGGGGGCATTAAGGGGACCTGGGGGCAGGTTGCATGGCTGTGACTGGAGGAGGACACACATTGATCCGATGAGGGTCTGAAGGGTCAGAGTGACACCCACCCTCGGTGCTTTATATATTTCTAAATTCTATGCATTTAATTTGAGCCAACTTGCAATTTGTAAACATACATAGTATGATGACCCCCAGATAATGCGCCCAGTCCAGCCAGGGCCCTGAACTGACCACACGGGGCCCCTGAGACAGGTGTCACAATAAACCTAAGACTGTGGTCGCCTTTATCTGTAGATGTCTCGGTGTGCATCTTAGAGAAAGGGGATGCCCTGTGTCCGCAGGCTCCCCACGCCATCCCCTTCATTCCCCACCCACACACTATCCCCCTACATCATTATCCCTCATGGCATCCCCCCTACACCATCCCCCTCAAACCCACACAACCCCAAACAAACCCCACCCACACTATACCCCAACACCATCCCCCCTACACCATCCCCCTCAATCCAACACCATCATACCCCTGCCCCCACACCATCCACTCACACACCACCGCCCCTCAGCAAGGACCCGGTGCAGCTGCCCCCTGTGGATCATGGTCAGCCTCCCCATGGTTCTCTGGACAGCCTGCTACCATCAGAAGCCCGGTGTCCCATAGTGTATCCAGGGGTTGCAGGGAGGAGGAAAGACAGGGAGCCCCCGACAGGGTGGGTGCAGGTGCATGGAGCAGAGGAAGCACTGTGCCCTGCCTCCTCCTACTCTTCCTCCTGGAGGGCGGCACAACCTGCACAGGACACCAGCACCTAACCCAGAGGGACCTGGGCTGACTTGGGCCCAGGCTCTTTGGAGGCTGCGTTGATTTGAGCCCACACCAGTCCCAACACAAAGACTAATGGAATCAGGCCCCCATGGCCCTGGCCAGCCCTGGATTCTGGCCCTGGGCTGAGTGAGCCCTCTCAGAGCTGGGTGTGGCCTCCTGGGCCCTGGGCGTGCCCCACAGATACAGGTCGCTGATCTAGGGCAGCCCTGGGGATCCCAGGACACACCAGTGTGGGGAGAGGAGGGGTAAGCCAGTGGGGCCCACCCACACCCACACCAGGAGGCAGACTCCTCCAGGTGCTCCAGCGCCAGAGAGCCTGAAGCCGGGGTCCTGCTGCCCTGCGGGGACCCAGAGCAGGAGGCCATGAGCGACAGGTCCAGGTCAGCTCTGCTGTCCTCAGAACCGTCAATCAGGGTGAAACTCAGGACACTTGCCCCCACCCAGAGTCCACACATTCTCCCAGGTGGGGGACTCCAGCACCCGCCCCCCCACCCTGTGTGATTCTTGCCCCCCCTTAAAGGACAGAAAGGTCTCCTTCCCCAGGGGAAGGCACGAACTCATGGCTCTGAGCCTTTGCTGTAGAAAGTCAATAAAGTGTTGTGGTGTGAAAAATCAGAGCCAACCCATTTCTGTGTCTCCAAGAACTATGTGCACGGGGCATGGAGAGTCCCCCAGAAAGGAGGAGGGAGCACCACCTAGGCCCCAACCAGCCCCTGCAGGGGCACCTCCAGGCACACACAGCTGACCTCCCCACGTGCCTTCTAGGGGAGGCCGGATCCACTGCTGTACATGGGAATGTGGCTGAGCTGGAACTTCCAGCTCTGCTGACCCTCCAGCTGAAAGTTCCTGCAGTAGTGAGCCCCAGCATGGCCAGGAGAGCCCAGCTAGCCCCCCAGCGCCAGCACCAGAAATGATGTTCTGCCAACAATTTCGGGGTTTTGGGTGACCCAGCCAGAGGATCTGATGGCTGCACGGGATAGCTGCATGTGATAGACACACACGCAGCTCAAAACCACAAAAGTCGGAATCCCCCCAATGTTGTCAAACAGCAGCCAGATGGTTACATACACTACAATGTGGTCCCCAATAGGATATTTGGAAAACGCTATAAGCCATGACTGCAGAGGTGTTGGAGGTACGGAGATGTCTTTGCTGTGTTCTAAAAAGGAGGACAGAGGGGCAGGAAGCATCCTCCGGAGGTGGGGGGCCCTCCTAGGAAAGGAAACCAGGTCCCTATGAAGGCTACGGAGGGTGAAATCTTTCCTCCTCTCTTTCAGCTTCTGCTTTTCCACCTAAATGCCATTTTCCTCAATCAAAATAGCAAAAATTTATTTTATGTTTTTAAATTTCTTTTTATTGTAGTCCAATTTGTATCAATTCTTTCTTCAGCCAGGGTGTCATACAGGAGAGAAGGAGGGAGAAAGATTTTCCCAGACAGGCAACATATAAAGGAGTTCATGACCAATTAACCAGTCCAGTACGGAATTTTAAGATGGACTCTCCTAGTGGGGGAAAAAAAGAGACCAAAACCAACAAAGACAAGAAAGGCCCAGAGAACATCACCAGAAACACCAACTCTTCTGGTAACACAAATGCACAAAGTTCATATCTTTGAATAATCACTCTGAATGCTGATAGACTAAATGCTCCAATAAAAAGATATAGGGTATCAGAGGGGCTTAAAAAACAGGATCCGGGATGTCTGGGTGGCTCAGGGGTTGAGCCTCTGCCTTTGAATAAGGGTGTGATCCTGGAGTCTTGGAACGAGTCCCATATTGGGCTCCTGGTGGGGAGCCTGTTTCTCTCTCTGCCTAATTTTCTGCCTCTCTCTCTCTCTCTCGCTCTCTCTCACACTATCATAAATAAAATTATTATTAAAAAAACAACATCCATCTGTACGCTGACTACAAGATGCTCACCTTAGACCTATAGACACCAACAGATTGAAAGTCAGGGGATAGAAAATAATCTATGAAGCTAATGGATATCAAAAGAAAGCTGGAGGACCCATACTTATATCAGACAAATGAGATTTGAAACCAAACCCTGGGGGACACCTGGTGGCTCAGTGGTTGAGCATCTCCTTCGGCTCAGGGTGTGATCCTGGGATCCCAGGATCAAGTCCCACATTAGCCTCCCTTTGGGGAGCCTGCCTCTCACTCTATGTTCCTTCCTCTGCTTCTCTGTGTAATTCTCATGAATAAATAAATAAAGATTTTAAATTTCAAAAAAGAAAGAACAAATACTGTAAGAAGAGATGAAGAAGGGCATTATTTCATAATTAAAAAGACTCTCTATCATGATCAAACAACAAAATATTTATGTTGCCAACATGGGAGTACCTAAATATAGAAACCACTGTTGGTGGGAATGTGAACTGGTGTAGCCACTCTGGAAAACTCTGTGAGGTTCCTCAATGAGATAAAAATAGAATTGCATAACGACCCAGAAATTGCACTGTTGGGTATTTACCCCAAAGATTCAGATGCAATGAAACGCCGGGACACTGGCACCTCGATGTTTATATTAGGAATGTCCACAATAACCAAACTGTGGAAGGAGCCTCGGTGTCCATTGAAAATTGAATGGATAAAGAAGATGTGGTTTATGTATACAATGGAATATTACTCAGCCATTAGAAATGACAGATACCCACCATTTAATTCAACATGGATGGAACTGGAAGGTATTATGCTGAGTGAAGTAAGTCAATCGGAAAAGGACAAACAGTGTATGTTCTCATTCATTTGGGAAATATAAATAATAGTGAAAGGCAATATAAGGGAATGGAGAAGAATTGAGTAGGAAATATCAGAAAGGGAGACAGAACATAAAGACTCCTAACTCTGAGAAATGAACTAGGGGTGCTAGAAGGGGGGGAGGGCGGGATGTGGGGGTGAATGGGTGATGGGCACTGAGGGGGACACTTGATGGGATGAGCACTGGGTGTTATTCGGTATGTTGGTCAATTCAACACCAATAAAAAATAAATTTATTTAAAACAAAGATCCAACAACTAAATATTTATGCTGCCAACATGGGAGTACCTAAATATAGAAACCAATTAAGAACAAACATACAGGAACTCACTGATAATAATACAATGACAGGGGATTTTAACACCCACTTATGGTAATGGACCGATCGTCTATGCAGAAAATCAACAGGTGAACAATAGCCTTGACACACTGGACCACAGGGACTCAACACATATAGTCTGAATATTTTTTCCTAACGCAGAATACACATTCCTTTCAAGTGCACATGGGACATTCTCCAGAACAGATCATATCATGGCCCACAAATCAGTCCTCAACAGGTACAAGAAGGTTGATATCACATGCTGTACATTTTCGGACCACGACGCTATGAGACTCGAAACCAACAGTAAGAAAAAAAATCGGACAGACAAAAAATACTTGGAGATTATGAACATCCTACTAGAGAATGAACGGAGCAACCAGGAAATTAAAGAGGAAATTTAAAACAAATGAAAATGTAAACATGTTTCTCCAAAACTCTGGGATTTAGCAAAGGCAGTCCTAACTGGGAAGTACAAAGCAATACAGGCCTACCTCAATAAACAAGAAGTCTCCAAAACACAACCTAACCCTATACCTAAAGGAGCTGGTAAAGGAATAGCAAACAAAGCCTAAAGCCTACAGAAGAAGGGAAAAAATAAAGAAGAGAGCAGAAATAAACAATACAGAAACAACAAAACAGTAGAATGGAATAACGAATCTAAGAGCTGGTTCTTCAAAATAATTAATAAAATGGATCAAACCATAGGCAGCCTTATCAATGAGAAAAGAGAAAAGACCTAAATAAATAAAATCACAAATGAGAGAAGAGAGATCTCAATCAACAGCAGAAAAATTAGACAGTTATAAGGGAATACTATGAAATTATACGCAAACAAATTGGGAGACCTGGAAGAAATGGACAAATAACTAGAAATGTGCAAATGAGTAAAACTGAAATAAGAAGAAATAGAAAATGTGAACAGACCCATAACTAGCAAAGGAATTGCTAGCTAGGAATTGCACCTAGTCACCTAGGTGCCTCAGTGGTTGAGCATCTTCTTTGGCTCAGGTCATGTTCCCAGGGTCCTAGGGGATCACATCACACATCAGGCTCCCTGCATGGAGCCTCATTTTCCCTCTACCTATACCTCTGCCTCTCTGTGTTTCTCATGAATAGATAAATAAAATCTTTAAAAAAGAAAAAAGATAAAAAGATGAGAAAGGACCCAAATAAAATCACAAATGAGAAAAGAGAAATATCAACCAACACTACAGAAAAACAAACGATTATAAGAGAACATTAAGAAAAATCATATGCCAGAAACCTAGAATCTGGAAGAAATAGATCAATTCCTGGAAATATATAACAGCAAAAATAAAAAAGGAAGAAATAAGAAACTTGAACCGACAGATAACCAGCAGAGAAATTGAATTAGCAATCAAGAATCTCCCAACAGGAGACACTTAGATCAATAGAACAGAATGGAAAGCCGAAACAAGATACAAACCTGTAACTCTATGATCCATAATGGACAAAAAGGCAGGAAGGAATATCCAAAGGCACAAAGACAGTCTCTTCAAGAAACCCTAACCCTGACCCCAGGATAAGAACAAATGTTGTTGGGAAAACCAGGCAGCCACATGCAGAAGAATGAAACTGGACCACTTTCTTACACCATCTATATAAAAAATAAATTCAAAATGGATGAAAGAGCTAAATGTGAGACCTGAAACCATACAAAGAAGAAAAGATAGGCAGCAATGTCTTTGACATTGGCCATTGGATCTTCTTTCTAGATATGTCTCTGAGGTGAGGGAAACAAAGTAAAAATACTATTGGGACTTCATCAAATTGAAAATCTTCTGCAAAGTGAAGGAAACAAACAAAGCTAAAAGGCAACATACAGGAGGAGGGGCAAGATGGCGGAAGTGTAGAGTCCCCAAATCACCTGTCCCCACCAAATTACCTAGATAACCTTCAAATCATCCTGAGAATCTACGAATTCAGCCTGAGATTTAAACAGAGCCCAGATCGAATGCTACAGTGAGAAAAGTTCGTGATTCTATCAAGGCAGGAAGACGGGGGAAAAAAATAAAGAAACAAAAGGCATCCAAGTGTGAAGGGCCCTGAGAGGAGCCCGGCTGAGGCCGGGGTGAGTGTCCACAGGACAGAAGAGCTCTGTCCTGGGAGAAGGAGGAGCTGCACCAATCTTCCAGGGCGGAATGGCACCTTCAAGGAGTCAGAGAAGAACCCCAGGAGGGCGGGGATGCCGTAGGGCTCCCTGTGACACTAACAGAGACCTGCACTACCAGGAGAGTGCACCGAGCTCCCTAAGGGCTGCAGGGCACATGCATTGACCAGGGAGTAGCACTGAGAGGCTCCAGCAGTGGCTCTGTGTGTAGGGATTTGAGCGGCCCCGGGAGCACCTTGGCGGTGGCGTCTCCTGCAAAGGAAGAGGCGCCGTGTGGAGGGGCTGCGCGGCTCCAGGAGGAACTCGGAGGGGCTTGGGTGGTGGCTCTGCAGTGAGGCAGCTGTATGGCCAGGAGCGAGAATCCAACAGCGCAGGCCCTGGAGCACAGGTCGCCAGGACACAGCCCAGGATTTGGCCTCTGCTGGGACAGGCGGAGGCACGGAGGGCCCAGGATAGCAAGAACGCTCCTGCTCAGAGCTGAGCAGATCAGCGGCCCTGCCCAAGAGCCTCCAGGCCCTGCAGATGGACTGCTCCCGAGTTTTGCGGGGGCTGAATAGAGGTTTCCAGAGCTGACCGCTGCCACTGGGATTGTTCCTCCTGGGGCCTCACGGGGTAAACTAACTGCACTGAGCCCAGCACCAGGCAGGGGACAGAGCAGCTCCCCCACATGCTAACACCTGTAAATCCACACAACAGGCCCCTCCCCTGGAAGACCAGCTAGACGGACAAGTCCAAGGGAGGTCAAGAGACTTAAAGTATACAGAATCAGAAGATACTCCCCCATGTTTTTTTTTATTTCTGATTGCTACCCCCACCCTCTTTCTCCACTTTCTTTCTTTTCTTTCTCTTTTTATTCTCTTTTTTCCTTCTTTCTTCCTTTATTCTTTTTCCTTTTTTTCTTTTCTTTCCTTCTTTCTCTCCTCTCTTTTTGTCCTATTCCCAATTCAATTTGTTTTTGGCCACTCTGCACTCAGCAAAATGACTAGAAGGAAAACCTCACCTCAAAAGAAAGAATCAGAAACAGTCGTCTCTCTCACAAATTTACAAAATCTGGATTACAATTCAATGTCAGAAAGCCAATTCAGAAGCACTACTATACAGCTACTGATGGCTCTAGAAAAAAGCATAAAGGACTCAAGAGACTTCATGAGTGCAGAATTTAGATCCAATCAGGCCGAAATGAAAAATCAATTGAATGAGATGCAATCCAAACTGGAAGTCCTAACGACGAGGGACAACGAGGTGGAAGAACGAGTGAGTGACATAGAAGACAAGTTGATGGCAAAGAGAGAAACTGAGGAAAACAGAGACAGACAATTAAAAGACAAGGAAGACAGATTAAGGGAAATAAACGACAGCCTGAGGAAGAAAAACCTACGTGTAATTGGGGTTCCCGAGGGTGCCAAAATGGACAGAGGGCCAGAATATGTATTTGAACAAATCCTAGCTGAAAACATTCCTAATCTGGGAAGGCAAACAGGCAATCAGATCCAGGAAATAGAGAGATCCCCCCTAAAATCAATAAAAACTGTCCAACACCTCGACATTTAATAGTGAAGCTTGCAAATTCCAAAGATAAAGAGAAGATCCTTAAAGCAGCAAGAGACAAGAAAATCCTGACCTTTATGGGGAGGAGCACTAGGGTAACAGCAGACCTCTCCACAGTGACCTGGCAGCCCAGAAAGGGCTGGCAGGATATATTCAGTTCCTCCATGAGAAGAACATGCAACCAAGAATACTTTATCCAGCAAGGCTCTCATTCAAAATGGAAGGAGAGATAAAGAGCTTCCAAGACAGGCAGGAACTGAAAGAATATGTGACCTCCACACCAGCTCTGCAAGAAATTTTAAGGGGGACTCTTAAAATTCCCCTTTAAGAAGAAGTTCAGTGGAACAATCCACAAAACAAGAGCTGAAAAGATATCATGATGACACTAAACTCATATCTGTCGATAGTAACTCTGAACGTGAACAGGCTTAATGACCCCATCAAAAGGCGCAGGGTTTCAGACTGGATAAAAAAGCAGGACCCATCTATTTGCTGTCTACAAGAGACTCATATTAGACAGAAGGACACCTACAACCTGAAAATGAAATGTTGGAGAAAAATTTACCATTCAAAGGGTCCTCAAAAGAGAGCAGGGGGAGCCATCCTTATATCAGATAAACTAAAATTTACCCAGAAGACTGTAGAGAGAGATGAAGAGGGACACTAAATCATACTTAAGGGATCTATCCAACAAGAGGACTTTACAATCCTCAATATATGCCCAGAATGTAGGAGCTGCCAAATATTTAAACCAATTAATAAACAAAGTGAAGAAATACGTAGATAATAATACACTTATACTTGGTGACTTCAATCTAGCTCTTTCTACCCTCGATAGGTTTCTAAGGACAACATTTCCAAAGAAAGAAGAGCTTTAAATGATACACTGGAGCAGATGGATTTCATAGAAATCTACAGAACTTTACATCTAGACTGAACTGAATACACATTCTTCTCAAGTGCACATGGAACTTTCTCCAGAATAGACCACATACTGGGTCACAAATAGGGTCTGAACCAATACCAAGGGTTTGGGATCGTCCCCTGCATATTCTCAGACCATAATGAATTGAAATTAGAACTAAATCACAACAAGAAGTTTGGAAGGACCTCAAACATGTGGAGGTGAAGGATCATCCTGCTAAAAGACGAAAGGGTCAACCAGGAAATGAAGGAAGAATTAAAAAGATACATGGAAACTAATGAGAATGAACATACAACCATTCAAAATCTTTGGGATGCAGCAAAAGCAGTCTTAAGGGGGAAATACATCACAATACAAGAATCCATTCAGAAACAGGAAACTACTCAAATACAAAACCTAACCTTACACATAAAGGGGCTAGAGGAAGAAAAAGCAGATAGATCCTACACCCAACAGAAGAAGAGGGTTAATTAAAATTCGAGCAGAACTCAAGGAAATCGAGACCAGAAGAACTGTGGAACAGATCAACAGAACGAGTAGTTGGTTCTTTGAACGAATTAATAAGATAGATAAACCATTAGCCAACCTTATTAAAAAGAAGAGAGAGAAGACTCAAATTAATAAAATCATGAATGAGAAAGGAGAGGTCACTACCAACACCAAGGAAATACAAATGATTTTAAAAACATTATGAACAGCCATACGCCAATAAATTAGGCAATCTAGAAGAAATGGACGCATTCCTGGAAAGACACAAACTACCAAAACTGCAACAGGAAGAAATAGAAAACCTAAACAGGACAATAACCAGGAAGGAAATTGAAGCAGTCATCCAAAACGTCCCAAGACACAAAAGTCCAGGGCCAGATGGCTTCCCAGGGGAATTCTATCAAACGTTTAAAGAAGAAACCATACCTATCCTACTAAAGCTGTTTGAAAAGATAGAAAGAGATGGAGTCCTTCCAAATTCGTTCTATGAAGCCAGCATCACCTTAATTCCAAAACCAGACAAAGACCCCACCAAAAAGGAGAATTATAGATCAATAGCCCTGATGAACATGGATGCAAAAATTCTCAACAAGATACTAGCCAATAGGATCCAACAGTACATTAAGAAAATTATTCACCATGACCTAGTAGGATTTATCCCTGGGACACAAGGCTGGTTTAACACTCGTAAAACAATCAATGTGATTCATCACATTAGCAAGAGAAAAACCAAGAACCATGTGATCATCTCATTAGATACAGAGAAAGCATTTGACAAAATAGAGCATCCATTCCTGGTCAAAACACTTCAGAGCATAGGGATAGAGGGAACATTCCTCGACATCTTAAAAGCCATCTATGAAAAGCCCACTACAAATATCATTCTCAATGGGCAGCACTGGGAGCCTTTCCCCTAAGATCAAGAACAATACACGGATGTCCACTCTCACCACGGTTATTCAACATAGTACTGGAAGTCCTGCCTCAGCAATCAGACAACAAAAAGAAATAAAGGCATTCAAATTGGCAAAGAAGAAGTTAAACTCTCCCTCTTCACCGATGACATGATACTCTACATAAAAAACCCAAAAGCCTCCACCCCAAGGTTGCTAGAACTCATACAGCAATTTAGTAGCATTCAAGGATACAAAATCAATGCCTGGCAATCAATGGCATTTCTATACACTAACAATGAGATTGAAGAAAGAGAAATTAAGGAGTCAATCTCATTTACAATTGCACCCAAAAGCATAAGATACCTAGGAATAAACCTAACGATGGAGTTAAAGGATCTATACCCTAAAAACTATAGAACACTTCTGAAAGAAATTGAGGAAGACACAAAGAGATGGAAAAATATTCCATGCTCATGGATTGGCAGAATTAACATTGTGAAAATGTCAATTTTACCAAGGCAATGTTCACCTTTAATGTAAACCCTATCAAAATACCATGGACTTTCTTCAGAGAGTTAGAACTAATTGTTTTAATATTTGTGTGTAATCAGGATCCCTGGATGGCGCAGCCATTTGGCACCTGCTTTTGGCCCAGGGCACGATCATGGAGACCTGGGATAGAATCCCATGTCAGGCTCCCGGTGCATGGAGCCTGCTTCTCCCTCTGACTGTGTCTCTGCCTCTCTCTCTCTGTGTGTGTGTGTGTGGCTATCATAATAAAAAAAGACTTGTGTGGAATCAGAAAAGACCTTGAATAGCGAGGTGAATTTTAAAAAAGACAGCCATATCTGGGGCTTCACTATGCCAGATTTCAGGGTGTACGACAAAGCTCTGGTTCAAGACAGTGTGGTACTGACACAAAAACAGACAAATGGATCAATGGAACAGAAGAGAGAACCCAGAAGTGGACCCTGAACTTTATGGTCAACTAATATTCAATAAAGGTGTAAAGACTATCGATTGGAAGAAAGACAGTCTCTTCAATAAATGGTGCTGGGAAAATGGACATACACATGCAGAAGAATGAAACTAGACCACTCTCTTTCAGCATACACAAAGATAATCGCAAAATGGATGAAAGATCTAAATGTGAGACAAGAGTCCATCAAAATCCTAGAGGAGAACACAGGCAATAAGTTTTTTGAACTTGGCCACAGTAACTTCTTGGAGATACATCCACAAAGGCAAAATAAACAAAAGCAAAAATGAACTATTGTGATTTCATCAAGATAAGAAGCTTTTGCATAGCAAAGGATACAGTCAACAGAACTAAAAGATAACCTAAAGAATGGAGAAGATATTTGCAAATGACGTATCAGATAAAGGGCTAGTTTCAAAGATCAATAAAGAACTTCTTAAAATCAACAACAAAGAGACAAACAATCCAATCATGAAATGGGCAAAAGACATGAAGAGAAATCTCACAGAGGAAGACATTGCCATGGCCAACATGAACATGAAAAAGTGCTCTGCATCACTTGCCATTAGGGAAATACAAATCAAAACCACAATGAGAACCACCTCACACTACTGAATGGGGATAATTAACAGGGCAAGAAAAAACAAATGTTGGAGAGGATGCGCAGAAAAGGGAAGACTCTTACACTTTTGGTGGGAATGGGAACTGGTGCAACCACTCTGGAAAACTGTGTGGAGGTTCCTCAAAGAGTTAAAAATAGACCTGCCCTACGACCCAGCAATTGCACTGTTGGGGATTTACCTCAAAGATTCAGATGCAATGAAACGCGGGGACACCTGCACCCCGATGTTTATAGCAGCAATGTCCACAATAGCCAAAATGTGGAAGGAGGCTTGGAGTCCTTTGAAAGATGAATGGATAAGGAACATGTGGTTTATGTATACAATGGAATATTCCTCAGCCATTAGAAACGACAAATACCCACCATTTGCTTCAACGTGGATGGAACTGGAGGGTATTACACTGAGAGAAGTCAATCGGAGAAGGACAAACATATGTTCTCATTCAATTGGTTAATATAAATAATAGTGAAAGGGAATATAAGGGAATGGAGAAGAAATGTGTGGGAAATATCAGAAAGGGAGACAGAACATAAAGACTCCTAACTCTGAGAAAGAAACAAAGGATGCTGGAAGGGGAGGAGGGCAGGAGGTGCGGGTGAATGGGTGATGGGCACTGAGGGGGGCACTTGCCTAGATGAGCATGGGTGTTACTCTGCTTGTTGGTAAATTGAACACCAATAAAAAATAATTTAAAAAAAAAGTCCAAACAACTAAATATTTATGCTGCCAACATGGGAGTACCTAAATATACAAACAAATTAACAACAAATGTAAAGGAACTCACTGATAATAATACAATGACAGGGGATTTTAACACCCACATATGGCAACGGACCGATCGTCTATGCAGAAAATCAACAGGAGAACAACAGCCTTGACACACTGGACCACAGGGACTCAAAGATATAGTCTCAACATTTCATCCTAAAGCAGAATACACATTCCTTTCAAGTGCACATGGGACATTCTCCAGAACAGATCATATCATGGCCCACAAATCAGCCCTCAACAGGTACAACAGGTACAAGAAGGTTGGTATCACATCATATACATTTTTGGACAATGAGGCTATGAAACTCGAAGTTGACAGTAAGAACAAATTTGGACAGACCAAAAATACGTGGAGATTATGAACATCCTACTAGAGAATGAATGGAGCAACCAGGAAATTAAAGAGGAAATTTAAAACAAATGAAAATGAAAACATGTTTCTCCAACCCTCTGGGATGTAGCAAAGGCAGTCCTAAGAGGGAAGTACATAGCAATACAGGCCTACCTCAAGAAACAAGAAGTCTCCAATACACAACCTAACCCTACACCTAAAGGAGCTGGTAAAGGAATAGCAACAAAGCCTAAAGCCTACAGAAGAAGGGAAAAAATAAAGATGAGACCAGAAATAAACAATACAGAAACAACAAAACAGTAGAATGGAATAGCGAAACTAAGAGCTGGTTCTTCAAAATAATTAATAAAATGGATCAAGCCCTAGCCAGCCTTATCAACGAGAAAAGAGAAAACCTAAATAAATAAAATCACAAATGAGAGAAGAGAGATCACAATCAACACCAGAAAAATAAGACAATTATAAGTGAATACTATGCAAGATTATACGCTAACAAACTGGGAGACCTGGAAGAAATGGACAAATCCCTAGAAATGGGCAAACGAGCAAAACTGAAATAGGAAGAAATAGAAAATATAAACAGACCCATAACTAGCAAAGGAATTGAATCAGCAAGGCACCTGGGTGCCTCAGTGGTTGAGCATGTGCTTTGGCTCAGGTCATGATCCCGGTGTCCTGGGGAATCAAGTCACACATCAGGCTCCCCGCATGGAGCCTCATTTTCCCTCTGCCTATACCTCTGCCTCTCTGTGTCTCTCATGAATACATAAATAAAATCTTTAAAAAAGACAAAAAGACAAAAAGATGAGAAAGGACCCAAATAAAATCACAAATGAGAAAAGAGAAATAACAACCAACACTAGAGAAATAGAAACGATAATAAGAGAATATGATGAAAAATTATATGCCAACAACTGAGAACCTGGAAGAAATAGATCAATTCCTAGAAATATATAACATAGCAAAAATGAAAAAGGAAGAAACAAGAAACTTGAACAGACAGATAACCAGCAGAGAAACTGAATCAGCAATAAGGGATCTCCCAACAGGAGATGCTTAGATCGATAGAACAGAATGGAAAGCAAAAAAAGATAAAAACATGTAACTCTATGATCCATTAATGGACAACAAGGCAGGAAGGAATATCCAATGGCACAAAGACAGTCTCTTCAAGAAACCCTAAACCTGACCCCTGGATAAGAACAAATGGTGTTGGGAAAACCAGGCAGCAACATGCAGAAGAATGAAACTGGACCACTTTCTTACACCATCTGTATAAAAAATAAATTCAAAATGGATGAAAGACCTAAATGTGAGACCTGAAACCATACAAAGAAGAAAAGATAGGCAGCAACGTCGTTGACATTGGCCATTGGATCATCTTTCTAGATATCCCTCTTAGGTGAGGGAAACAAAAGCAAAAATACTATTGGGACTTCATCAAATTGAAAAGCTTCTGCAAAGTGAAAGAAACAACCAAAGCTAAAAGGTAACATACAGGAGGAGGGGCAAGATGGCGGAAGAGAAGGGTCCCCAAGTCACCTGTCCCCACCAAATTACCTAGATAACCTTCAAATCATCCTGAAAATCTAGGAATTTGACCTGAGATTTAAACATATACCAGCTGGAATGCTACAGTGAGAAAAGTTTGTGCTTCTATGAAGGTAGGAAGATGGGAAAAAGAAATAAACAAAAGGCATCTAAGGGGGAGAGGCCACCGAGGAGCCAGGCTAAGGCCAGGGCAAGTGTCCCCCGGTCAGGAGAGCTCTGTCCCAGAGAGTCAGTAGCTGCACCAATCTTCCAGGGTGGAATGGCGCTCGCAACAATTCAGAGCAGGACCCCAGGAGGATGGGGAACCCTTGGGGTCCATGGAACACTAACAGACACCTGCACTCCCAGGAGAGTGCACCGAGCTCCCTAAGGGTTGCAGGGCACATGCATTGACCCAGGAGCAGCTCTGAGGGTCTCGGGTGGCGGCTCTGTGCAGAGGGGGCTGTGGGTCCCTGGGAGGAGCTAGGTGTCAGCACCTAAGGCAAAGGAAGAGGCGCCGTGTGGAGGGGGCTGCGCGGCTCCTGGAGCAGCTCAGAGGGGCTAGGGCGGCGGCTCTGTGGAGAGGTGGCTGCACGGCGGGGAGCGAGAATCCAACAGCGCTGGCCCCGGAGCACAGGGCGCCGAGACACAGCCCAGAATTCGGCCTCCCCCGGTACAGGCAGAGGCCCGGAGGGCCCAGGACAGCAAGGACGCTCTTGCCAAGAGCTCAGCAGACCAGCAGCCCACCCTGGAACCTCCAGGCCCTGCAGATGGATTTCTCCGGAGTTACTGCAGGGCTGAATACCGGTTTTCAGACCTGGCCACTACCACTGGGGTCGTTCCTCCTTGGGCTTCACGGGGTAAACAACCTCCACTGAGTGCTTCACCAGGCAGGGGAAGAGGAGCTCCCCCAAGGGCTAACACCTGAAAATCAGCACAACAGGCCCCTCCCCCAGAAGACCAGCTAGACGTACAACTTCCAGGGAAAGTCAAGGGACGTAAAGTATACAGAATCAGAAGATATTCCCCCATGTTTTTTTTTTATTTCTGATTGTTTCCCCCACCCTTTTTCTCCCCTTTTCTTTCTATAATTTCTCCTTTTATTCTTTTTTGCTTTTTTTCTTCCTTTTTACTTTTTTCTTTTTCTATTCTCTTTCCTTCTTTCTCTCCTCTCTTTTTCTCTTAAGCCCAATACAACTTGTTTTTGGCCACTGTGCACTGAGCAAAATGACTAGAAGGAAATGCTCACCTCAAAAGAAAGAAACAGTCCTCTCTCCCACAGAGTTACAAATCAGGATTACAATTCAATGTCAGAAAACCAATTCAGAAGCACTATTATACAGCTACTGGTGGCTCTAGGAAAAAGCATAAAGGACTCAAGAGACTTCATGAGTGCAGAATTTTGATCCAATCAGGCCGAAATTAAAAATCAATTGAATGAGATGCAATCCAAACTAGAAGTCCTAATGATGAGGGATAACGAGGTGGAAGAACGAGTGAGTGACATAGAAGACAAGTTGATGGCAAAGAGAGAAACTGAGGAAAAAAGAGACAGACAATTAAAAGACCAGGAAGTCAGATTAAGGGAAATAAACGACAGCCTGAGGAAGAAAAACCTATGTGTAAATCGGTTTCCTGAGGGCGCTGAAAGGGACAGCGGGCCGGAATGTGTATTTGAACAAATCATACCTGAAAACTTTCCTAATCAAGGAAGGGAAACAGGCATTCAGATCCAGGAAATAGAGAGATCCCCCGCTAAAATCAATAATAACCATCCAACACCTCGACATTTAATAGTGAAGCTTGCAAAGTCCAAGGATAAAGAGAAGATCCTTAAAGCAGCAAGAGACAAGAAAATCCTGACCTTTATGGGGAGGAGCATTAGGGTATCAGGAGATGTCTCCAAAGCGACCTGGCAGGCAAGAAAGGGCTGGCAGGATATATTCAGGGTCCTCCATGAGAAGAACATGCAACCAAGAATACTTTATCCAGCAAGGCTCTCATTCAAAATGGAAGGAGAGATAAAGAGCTTCCAGGAAGGGCAGGAACTGAAAGAATATGTGACCTCCAAACCAGCTCTGCAAGAAATTTTAAGGGGGACTCTTAAAATTCTCCTTTAAGAAGAAGCTCAGTGGAACAATCCACAAAAACAAGGACTGAATAGATATCATGATGACACTAAACTCATATCTGTCGATAGTAACTCGAAACGTGAATGGGCTTAATGACCCCTTCAAAGGCGCAGGGTTTCAGACTGGATAAAAAAGTTGGACCCAACTATTTGCTGTCTACAAGAGACTCATATTAGACAGAAGGACACCTACAATCTGAAAATAATGTGTTGGAGAACATTTTACCATTCAAATGGTCCTCAAAAGAAAGCAGGGTTAGCCATCCTTATATCAGTAAACTAAAATTTACCCCGAAGACTGTAGTGAGAGATCAAGATGGACACTAAATCATATTTAAGGATCTATCCAACAAGAGGACTTACCAATCCTCAATATATATGCCCCGAATGTGGGAGCTGCCAAATATTTAAACCAAATAATAACGAAAGTGAAGAAATATTTAGATAATTATTATCTTATACTTGGTGACTTCAATCTAGGTCTATCTACCCTCGATACGTCTTCTAAGCACAACATCTCCAAAGAAAGGAGATCTTTAAATGATACACTGGAGCAAATAGATTTCACAGATATCTACAGAACTTTACATCCAAACTGAATTGAATAAACATTCTTCTCAAGTGCACATGGAACTTTCTCCAGAATAGACCACATCCTGGGTCACAAATCACATCTGAACCGATACCAAAAGATTCAGATCGTCCCCTGCATATTCTCAGACCATAATGCCTTAAAATTAGAACTAAATCACAACAAGAAGTGTGGAAGGACTTCACACATTGGAGGTTAAGGACCATCCTGCTTAAAGATGAAAGGGTCAACCAGGAAATTGAGGAAGAATTCAAAAGATTCATGGAAACTAGTGAGAATGAAGACAAAATCAAAATCTTTGGCATGCAGCAAAAGCAGTCCTAATGAGGAAATACATCACAAAACAAGCATCCATTCAAAAACTGGAAAGAACTCAAATACAAAAGCTCACCTTACTCATAAAGGAGCTAGAGAAAAAAACATCAGCTAGATCCTACACCCAACAGAATAAGAGAGTTAATGAAAATTTGAGCAGACCTCAAGGAAATCGAGACCAGAAGAAATGTGGAACAGATCAACAAAACCAGGAGTCGGTACTTTGAAAGAATTAATAACATACATAAACCATTAGCCAGTCTTATTAAAAAGAATAGAGAGAAGACTCAAATTAATAAAATCATGAATGAGAAAGGAGAGATCACTACCAACACCAAGGAAATACAATCGATTTTAAAAACATATTATAAACAGCCATACGCCAATAAATTAAGCAATCTAGAAGAAATGGACGCATTTCTGGAAAGCCCCAAACAACCAAAACTGGAACTGGAAGAAATAGAAAAACTAAACAGGCCAATACCCAGGAAGGAAATTGAAGCAGTCATCAAAAACCTCCCAAGACACAAAAGTCCAGGGCCAGATGGCTTCCCAGGGGTATTCTATCAAATGTTTAAAGAAGAAACCATACCTATCCTACTAAAGCTGTTTGGAAAGATAGAAAGAGATGGAGTACTTCCAAATTCGTTCTATGAAGCTAGCATCACCTTAATTCCAAAACCAGACAAAGACCTCACCAAAAAGGAGAATTACAGACCAATAGCCCTGATGAACATGGATGCAAAAATTCTCGACAAGATCCTAGCCAATAGGATCCAACAATACATTAAGAAAATTATTCACCATGACAAAGTAGGATTTATCCCCGGGACACAAGGCTGGTTCAACACTCGTAAAACAATCAATGTGATCATCATATCAGCAAGAGAAAAACCAAGAACCATATGATCATCTCATTAGATGCAGAGAAAGCATGTGACAAAATAGAGCATCCATTCCTAATCAAAACACTTCAGAGCGTAGGGTAGAGGGAACAATCCTCGACATCTTAAAAGCCATCTATGAAAAGCCCACTACAAATATCATTCTCAATGGGGCAGCACTGGGAGCCTTTCCCCTAAGATCAGGAACAAGACAGGGATGTCCACTCTCACCACTGCTATTCAACGTAGTATTGGAAGTCCTAGCCTCAGCAATCAGACAACAAAAAGACATTAAAGGCATTCAAATTGGCAAAGAAGTCAAACTCTCCTTCTTCACCGATGACATGATACTCTACCTAGAAAACCCGAAGCCCTCCCCCGCAAGATTGCTATAACTCATAGCAATTTGGTAGTGTTGCAGAATACCAAAATCACTGCCCAGAAATCAATGGCATTTCTATATACTAACAATGAGACTGAAGAAAGAGAAATTAAGGAGTCAATCTCATTTACAATTGCACCCAAACCATAAGATACCTAGGAATATACCTAATCAAGGAGGTAAATGATCTATACACTAAAAACTATAGAAAACTTCTGAAAGAAATTGAGTAAGACACAAAGAGATGGAAAAATATTCCATGCTCATGGATTGGCAGAATTAATATTGTGAAAATATCAATGTTACCCAGGCAATGTACACGTTTAATGCAATCTCTATCAAAATACCATGGACTTTCTTCAGAGAGTTAGAACAAATTATTTTAAGATTTCTGTGGAATCAGAAAAGACCCCGAATAGTCAGTGGGATTTTATTTTATTTTTTTAAGATTTATTTATTTATGATAGACATAGAGAGAGAGAGGCAGAGACACAGGAGGAGGGAGAAGCAGGCTCCATGCAGGAGCCTGATGTGGGACTCGATCCCAGGTCTCCAGGATCACGCCCTGGGCTGCAGGCAGCACTAAACTGCTGCGCCACTGGGGCTGCCCAGTCAGTGGGTTTTTAAAAAAGAAAACCATATCTGGGGGCATCACAATGCCAGATTTCAGGATGTACTACAAAGCTGTGGTCATCAAGACAGTGTGGTACTGGCACAAAAACACACATAGATCAATGGAACAGAATAGACAACCCAGAAGTGGACCTTGAACTTTATGGTCAACTAATATTCGATAAAGGAGGAAAGACTATCCATTGGAAGAAAGACAGTCTCTTCAAAGATGGTGCTTGGAAAATTGGACATCCACCTTCAGAAGAATGAAACTAGACCACTCTTTTTCACCATAAACAAAGATAAACTCAAAATGGATGAAAGATCTAAATGTGAGACAAGAGTCCATCAAAATCCTAGAGGAGAACACAGGCAACACCCGGTTTGAACTTGGCCACAGCAAGTTTATGCAAGGTACATCCATGAAGGCAAAAGAAACAAAAGCAAAAATGAACTATTGTGACTTCATCAAGATAAGAAACTTTTGCACAGCAAAGGATACAGTCACCAAAACTAAAAACAACCTTCAGCATGGGAGAAGATATATGCAAAAGACGTATCAGATAAAGGGCTAGTTTCCAAGATCGATAAAGAACTTCTTAAAATCAACACCAAAGAGACATACAATCCAATCATGAAATGGGCAAAAGACATGAAGAGAAATCTCACAGAGGAAGACATTGACATGGCCAACATGCACATGAAAAAATGCTCTGCATCACTTGCCATCAGGGAAATACAAATCAAAACCACAATGAGATACCACCTCACACCAGTGAGAATGGAGAAAATTAACAAGGCAGGAAACCGCAAATGTTGGAGAGGATGCGGAGAAAAGGGAACCCTCTTACACTGTTGGTGGGAATGTGAACTGGTGCAGTCACTCTGGAAAACTGTGTGGAGGTTCCTCAAAGAGTTAAAAATAGACCTGCCCTACGACCCAGCAATTGCACTGTTGGGGATTTATCCCAAATATTCAGATGCAATTCAACGCTGGGACACCTGCACCCCGATATTTATAGCAGAATGTCCACAATAGCGAAACTGTGGACGGAGCCATGGTGTCCATCGAAAGATGAATGGATAAAGAAGATGTGGTTTATGTATACAATGGAATATTACTCAGCCATTAGAAACGACAAATACCCACCATTTGCTTCAAAGTGGATGGAACTGGAGGGTAGTATGCTGAGTGCAGTAAGTCAATTGGAGAAGGACAAACTGTATGTTCTCATTCATTTGGGGAATATAAATAATAGTGAAAGCGAATATAAGGGAATGGAGAAGAAACGTGTGGGAAATATCAGAAAGGGAGACAGATCATAAAGACTCCTACCTCTGGGAAATGAACTAGGGGTGCTGGAAGGGGAGGAGGGCGGGGGGTGGGGGTGAATGGGTGACGGGCACTGAGGGGGACACTTGCCGGGATGAGCACTGGGTGTTATTCTGTATGTTGGTCAATTGAACACCAAAAAAAATAAATTCGGGATCCCTGGGTGGCGCAGCAGTTTGGTGCCTGCCTTTGGCCCAGGGCGCGATCCTGGAGACCCGGGATTGAGTCCCATATCAGGCTCTCAGTGCATGGAGCCTGCTTCTCCCTCTCCCTCTGTGTCTCTGCCTCTCTCTCTCTCTCTCTCTCTCTCACTGTGTGCCTATCATAAGTAAATAAAAATAAATAAAAATAAAAAAAAATTATTAAAAAAAAGACCAAACAACTAAATATTCATGCTGCCAACATGGGAGTACCAAAATATAGTAACCAATTAACAAAAAAAGTACAGGAACACACTGATAATAATACAATGATAGGGGATTTTAACACCCACTTATGTCATGGACCGATCGTCTATGCAGAAAATCAACAGGGGAACAACAGCCTTGACACACTGGACCACAGGGACTCAACAGATATAGTCTGAACATTTCTTCCTAAAGCAGAATACACATTCCTTTCCTGTGCACATGGGACATTCTCCAGAACAGATCATATCATGGGCCACAAATCAGCCCTCAACAGGTACAACAGGTACAAGAAGGTTGGTATCACACCATATACATTTTTGGACAATGAGGCTATGAAACTCAAAGTCGACAGTAAGAACAAATTTGGACAGACCAAAAATACGTGGAGATTATGAACATCCTACTAGAGAATGAATGGAGCAACCAGGAAATTAAAGAGGAAATTTAAAACAAATGAAAATGAAAACATGTTTCTCCAAACCTCTGGGATGTAGCAAAGGTAGTCCTAAGAGGGAAGTACATAGCAATACAGGCCTACCTCAAGAAACAAGAAGTCTCCAATACACAACCTAACCCTACACCTAAAGGAGTTGGTAAAGGAATAGCAAACAAAGCCTAAAGCCTACAGAAGAAGGGAAAAAATAAAGATGAGAGCAGAAATAAACAATACAGAAACAACAAAATAGTAGAATGGAATAGCGAAACTAAGAGCTGGTTCTTCAAAATAATTAATAAAATGGATCAAGCCCTAGCCAGCCTTATCAACGAGAAAAGAGAAAACCTAAATAAATAAAATCACAAATGAGAGAAGAGAGATCTCAATCAACACCAGAAAAATAAGACAATTATAAGGGAATACTATGCAAGATTATACGCTAACAAACTGGGAGAACTGGAAGAAATGGACAAATCCCTAGAAATGTGTAAACGAGCAAAACTGAAATAGGAAGAAATAGAAAATATGAACAGAACCATAACTAGCAAAGAAATTGAATCAGCAAGGCACCTGGGTGCCTCAGTGGTTGAGCATGTGCTTTGGCTCAGGTCATGATCCCGGGGTCCTGGGGGAGCACGTCCCACAATAGGCTCCCCGCATGGAGCCTCATTTTCCCTCTGCCTATACCTCTGCCTCTCTGTGTCTCTCATGAATACATAAAGGTGCAGCCACTGTGGAAAACAGTCTGGAGGGTCCTCGAGAAGTTAAAAATAGGGGATCCCTGGGTGGCGAATCCGTATGGCACCTCCCTTTGGCCCAGTGCGTGATCCTGGAGACCCGGGATCAAATCCAACATCAGACTCCCGGTACATGTAGCCTGCATCTCCCTCTGCCTGTGTCTCTACCTCTCTCTCTGTGACTATCATAAAAAAACTTAAAAAAAAGAAGTTAAAAATAGAGCTACCCTACGATACCAAAATTGCACAGCTAGGTATTTACCCTGAGGATACAAAAGTAGTTTAGTAGATTTGAAGAGGAACACACAGCCTAGTGTTGGTAGCAGCGTTATCAACAACAGCAAAACTGTGTATACAGCCCAGATGTCCATTGACAGATGAATGGGCAGAGACGATGTGGTACACATACACACTGCGACATCACTTGGTCATCAGAAGGGATGAAAGGAATCCATTTACAATGACGTGGGAGAAGTGGAAGGGACCTATGCTAAATGAACTCAGTCAGTCAGAGAAAGACAGATACCAAATACCATACAATTGCATTCACATGTGAATTTTAAGAAACCAAACAAATTGGCAAAGGGGCCAAGGGAGGGATGAGAGATGCAAACCAAGGAACACATTTTAACCACAGTGAATAAACTAATAAATACCAGAGGAAGGAGGGGGGGATGGGGAATCAGGGGATGGGGATAGTGGAGGTCACCCCTGACCAGAACCAGGCGTTGGATTAAAGGGTTGAATCACTATGTGTAAACCTGAAACTACATCATACTGTGTTTATAAAGAGGAATTCAAATAAATCTTTAAAATAATAATTGGTAGTATAGAGAAAACATGTGCGCAAAAGAGATAAAGTCAGAAAGGCAACTGAAAATCCAAACAAAGAGTCTTTAGAGCCACAAATCCCCTCCTTAGCTCAGCTCAGGAGAATCCTGCCATGCCTATTCTCACCCCAGCAGAAGCATGGATTTTGATTCTCTGGGGAGGTCACTGACTTGGTGGAGTCAGGCTATCTTTGAACTCAAAACCTAAATAGAGTGCATAAAACTAAACTGCCCAAATGCTAGGAGTCCCAGTGCAGGCACATGCCAAGACACAAACTCTAACCATACACAGACATAAGCCTAACCCTCCACTTAAGTCTAATGTTAACCTAACCCTTAAACAAGAAATATCACTAATCAAAAACCAAACACAAACCCCAAGACCGAAACACATTCACTGAACCTTCCACACCAACCCTCACCCTAACTCCTAAACCTATTCTAAACCCTTAACCCTGACCCTTACCTTAAATCTAATCCTAACCCTAACCTCTAACCCTAACCTTATCTTAATGTACTCAAATCCTATTCCTAACCTTAACCTGTACCCTAACCCTAACCCTCTAATACTAATCCTATCTCATATCCCAAAGTGTACACTAACCCTACCCTAAAAGAAATCCCTAACCCACTGCCTAACCCTCTCTTACCCTTTTCCAAAACCGTGCCCTGACCCTGACCTAACCCTAACCATAACCCCTAATCAAACACTAACCCTAACCCTAGCCCTAATCCCTACCCTAAAACTAACCCTCGCCCTAACCCTAAACCTAGCCCTAACTTTAACTCTGAACCCTAAAACTAACCCCTAACCCTAACTCACACCCTAACCCCTAACCCCAACTGCAAACCTAGCCTAAACCTAACTCTAACCATAAACCAAACCCCAACTCGTAACCTCCTGCCCTAATCCCTAAATTCTAAACCCTAACCCTAAGTCTAACTCCTGTCCCTAATCCAAACCCCGATCCTAACTCCTAACAACTGAACCTTACCCTTATCCCTCACCCTAACCTTTAATCCATAACCATAAGCATAATCACTAACCCCTAACATCTAACCTAAGACTAACCACCAACTGCCTCCCCTCCCCTGTCTTACCATTCATTCTACCCATTCACTTACCCAGAGTTCTGAGGAGTCCCTTCTGACATGGATGTGGCCCTCAACGGCACCTCCAGAGTCCTCCAGGGGGTCCTGAGGAAGCCGGGCTCCTGTGAGTGGGGACGTGGCCCCATGTGTTCCTGAGTCATAGTCAGCGGGTACTGAGGACCCGGGTCTCCTGTCAACCTGGATTATGCCTCACATACTCTGGAAGCCTCACAGCAGGTTCTCAGGATGCTGGAGGCTCCTGTCAGCCTGGACATGGACCCACGTCCCCCAGAAAACTCACAGTGGGTCCTGAGGAGGCTGTGGGTTCCTGTCAGCCTAGACGCAGCCTCATGTGTCCCGAAGCCAAAGTGCAGGTCCTGAGGAGGACATGGCCCCACATTTTCCTCTGCCTCACCATAAGACTTGAGGAGCCTGGGAGGTCCTGTCAGCACGGACGTGGCCCCAAATCATCCCGATCCTTCACAGTGCATCCTGAGGAGGCTGGAGACTCCTGTCAGTGTGGATTCAACATCCACATCTTCCTTAGGCCTCACCACAGGCTCTGACAAGGCTGGGGTCTTCTGTCTGCATGGACGCATCTCCATATTTCCTGAAGACTACACCGGGTGTCCTGAGGACATCAGTGTCTGTTGTGTGGACGTGGCCCCACGTCCTCCCAAAGCGACACCACAGGTTCTGAATGGCTGGGGCTCCTGTCACTGTGGATGCTGCCCCCAGCTTCCAGAAGCCTCAACTTATGACCTGAGGAACCAGTTAGCTCCTGCCAGAGTGGACACAGCGCCACATCTTTCAGAAGCCTCCAGGCATGTCCTCAGGTGGCCCAGGGGCTCCTGTCAGCGTGGATGCAGGCCCACATCTTACTGAAGCCTCCCCGCGGGTCCTGAGGCAGCCCAGGGGCTCCTGTCAGGGTGGGTGCAGGCCCACAATTTCCTGAAGCCTCCCCGCAGGGCCGGAAGTGGCCCAGGGTCTCTTGTCAGGGTGGATGTTGGCCCACATCTTCCTGAAGCCTCACCGTGTGTCCTGAAGAGACTGAGGCTCCTGTCATCATGAACGCTGCCCAATATCCCCCTGAAGACTCTGCGTAGTTTCTGAGGAGGCTGTGGCTCATCCACGTGGACATGTCCCCACGTCTTCCTCAGGCCTCCCCAGCACAGGCTGGCTCCTGTTAGTGCAGGCAAAGGAGGCCTACTGCACATGCATGCCCCCTGGGCGGTGCCTGGGCTGGGCACCCACTGCGGGATGCTCAGTCGCTACAGGAGGCTGTCCAGGAGGCAGCGTGCCCGTCTCTGGGCCAACCTCTGCCTCCTTCCAGGCTCTAGCTGTGGCCTGTTATCTTCGGAAACATCTGCCTGAAAAAGAGCCCAACACCCGGCTTCCTCAAAAATACTTAAGGAGAAAGAATTGGAGCCCAAAGGACGCGAAACGAAATGTGGACCAGACTTTTACCATGTCCTGTAAAACTCACTCAACCCTCTTCCACTGTGGGCGGGACCATGGGCTGCTGCAGGCACCCTGGAAACAGTGTGGAGGCTCCTCAGGAAGTTGCAAATAGAGCCGCCCTGCGACCAGCAGGTGTACGGCCTGGAGCTCACTCCGAAGATACAGATGCAGTGAGATGTGGGACAACTGCACCCCAATGTCCACAGCAGCGGGGTCCACATTGCCACACTGTGGGAGGAGCCTCGGTGCCCTGTGGCAGATGAGGGATAAAGAGGATGGGAGATAGATGATGGTCATAGAGAAAGGAATGGTACTCAGTTATCAAAGAGAAGGAAATCTTGCTATTTGCAATGTCATGCATAGAACTAGAGGGATCATCCTAAGTGAAATAGGTCATTCGGAAACAGAATGACCCTGTGGTGTCATTCATAGGTGGAATTAAAGAAGCAAAGCAGAACATCTGTGAAGGGAAGGAAAAACAAATAAGATGAACACAGATGCAGGAAATACAGACTCTTAATTATAGGAAACAAACTGAGTGTTGCTGCAGGGGAGGGGATGGGGGAGGGGATAACAGGGGACCAGCATGAAGGAGGGCATGTGATGTCACGACCACTGCGGTTATCTCCAACTGGTGAATCCCTGAATTCTTCCTCTGAAAGTATAATACACTATACGTTAATTAATTTGGTTTAAATTAAATTAATTTTAAAAAATCAGTTGTATCAGAGCACGTTTCCTTCTGGACTCTCTGTTCTGCTCCTTCAGCTTATGCTGGGACCAACCCGCGTGGGTCTAGTTTGTTTAAGTAGTCATCAGGCCTCATCCATGGACCAGCCCAGGGTTAGAACTCACGACCCCGTGATCAGGACCGGAGGTGAGGTCAGGAGCCGGATGCTTAACTTACAGAGCCAGGTGGGATCCCGAGGACAACACTGCTTTATCCTGTGTCTCTGTGACATCGTTTGAAATAGGAAAGTGCTGCATCCCGCTCTGTCCTGCTTCTCCAATACTGATTTGCTGTCCGGGGTCATTTGTGGGGGCGGATGGATGTCACAGGTTTTTTTTTTTTTTCCTATTTATAGGATCTGCCACCATGATTTTACAGGAATGACATTGAAATTGAGGGTGCCTTAGGAACTACCGACATTTTCACAAGATGAGGCTCCCAACCCACGAGCCCAGGACGGCCTCCCAGAGCCTGGTGTGGCTCAGTGCACAAGTCTTGTGCTCCTTTGGTTCAGTCTCATTATTTATTCTCTGTGATGCTCCTGAGAAGGGAGTCATGTCCGTCATTTCCTTCCTGAGTGCTCATTGTCAGGACACAGCAAGCCCAACAGTAGAATAAAAATTGAGCCCAGGCCAAGGGCAGGAAGGCCCTATTAGAACAGATCTCAATGCCCTTGAAGGCCCCATATCAAAATGTAAACAGAACTTTAGTAATTGATCCACCCTTCGGGAGTTCCCCGAGACCAGCTCTTAAAACTAAGCTAAAACCCACCTGGGGGTCCAAGTCCCTGCTCCACTGTGTCGGGTATACTTGGACACAAGCTCGAGCTTGTAAATAAACCCTTGTGTGTTTGCATCAGTTTCGGCTTCTCGATGGTTTCTCGGATTCGCAATCTTGGGCTCAACAGTCTGAGATTAAAAAAAAAAAAAGAAGCTCGGACACAAGTCGAGTGAATGCAGGGTTCTGAGAGAAGAGGCGGAGACCCGGGGGCTTGGGGGCTCTTCTGTGGAGGCCCCAGCAGACTGGGGGGCGGGATGCTCAGCCCCAGAGCTAGAGGACCCAGCATCCCCACCCGCATCCCGCCCATCAGGGCCGGGTCTCAGGGAGCAGCACAGCGCTGTCCGCTGGAGCCCAGAGACGCTGATGCCCACCACGCCTCTGCCCCCGCAGGTGCAACTCCCAGGGAGATGTGCACCTGACAATCAACACCACGGCCCATCTGCACACCCACACAGACCATTCGCTGCCACCAAGTTGTCGGACCACAGAGGCTGCTGAGCTTCAGCTCTGCCTGGAAAGTAGGGTCTAGATTCCTTTGTACTTTGTGCTCTATTTTCAATCATTTTCTTTGACTTTTTTTATTAATTGCCTTATTTTAATTTTTATGTATGTACCTTAGATATTTCTAATTTTTACTTTCATGGTACTTCATTGTGTTTTTTTTTAATTTTTTTCAATTTATTTATGATAGTCACAAACAGAGAGAAAAAGAGAGAGAGAGAGAGAGAGAGAGGCAGAGACACAGGCAGAGGGAGAATCAGGCTCCATGCACTGGGAGCCCGACGTGGCATTCAATCCAGAGTCTACAGGATCATGCCCTGGGCCAAAGGCAGGCGCTAAACCGCTGCGCCACCCACGGACCACCTTAATTGTTTCTATTTTGGGATTTAGAATCTTTTAACAAGCAGGCGAAAATAATCTATTGGTTTTCTTGTGGGGGGGGAGGGCAGTTGTTATTGTTTTTCTTGGCTTTTCTTTTTCTTCCTTCTTTCTTTTCTGGAAGAAATAATGAGATGGAGAAATTCACCTCCATAAAATAACATGAGGTTCTACTCACAGCCAGGAAGTTCATCAATACACATATATGATGTCTAACTACAGTTTAAAACAATGATTATAAAGATAGCATCTGGGCTGGAAAAAGAGCACAGAAGAAAACTAGAGAATCCCTTCCTATAGAAATAAAACAACTAAAATCTAGTCAGGCCAATGTTAAAAATGCTATAACTGAGATGCAGTTCCAAGTGGAAGCCTTAAAAACAAGAAAGGTTCTGGACCACAGACACAGAAGTAGGGAAGTCAGTCACTTATTAAAACAGTAACATTCATACCATAGGAGACTCAGAAGATGAAGAGAGAGAACAGGTGGGCCTTGCTCATCCATTAGAAACGACAAATACCCACCATTTGCTTCAACGTGGATGTAACTGGAAGGTATTATGCTGAGTGAAGTAAGTCAATCAGAGAAGGACAAACATTGTATGTTCTCATTCATTTGGGGAATATAGATAATAGTGAAAGGGAATATAAGGGAACGGAGAAGAAATGTGTGGGAAATATCAGAAAGGGAGACAGAACATAAAGACTCCTAACTTAGGGAAATGAACTAAGGGTGATGGAAGGAGAGGAGGGCGGGCGGTGGGGGTGAATGTGTGATGGGCACTGAGGGGGACACTTGACGGGATGAGCACTGGGTGTTTTTCTGTAGGTTGGCAAATTGAACACCAATTCAAGAATAAAATTATTATAAAAAGCAGAAAGAAAGAAAGAAAGAAAGAAAGAAAGAAAGAAAGAAAGAAAGAAAGAAAGAAAGAAAGAAAGAAAGGAGTGGCACTTGTGTGGCTCAGTTAGTTAAGCTTCTGCATTAAACTCAGATCATGATCCAGGTCCCAAGGCAGGCTCAGAAGGGAACATGCTTTTCTCTCTCCCTCTGCCCCTCTCGCTCATGCTTTTTCTCTCCTCTCTCTCTCTCAAATAAATAAAAAACCTCTTTGCAGAAGAAACAAACCCACAAGGAAGAGAAATCTCCCATGTAGAAGAATTTTAAACAATTTGTGCAGACATTGCACCGTCAAGTTCATGAGCATAGCTTCCCACTCTTAAGTGTGGAATACACATAGTAACTTCCTTCTACAAAATATAATATGAAAAAGTTAAAATAATATTGATAATATATTATATTGATATTGATATATTGATCAATATATATGATCAATATTGATAATATTGATAATATAATAATAATAAAAATAATAATTAATAATAATAAAGAATCAGTTTACTGTGGAGAAAGCTGACAAACACTACCACAGCAAGGTGACCAGATTGATACCAAGACTGCTAAATCATGTTGATAGTATCTATCCTTTATATAATATAATGAAATGGCCGTATATCTCTGTATATAATCCACAAAACAGTTCAATTATGAGATAAATGACAGACATGTCCCAACTGAGGGAAAGTTTACAAAATACTCTACTTCTCAAAGTGTTCCAGTGCAACAACAACAAGGAAAGGCTGAAAGACTGTCACAATCTAGAGGAGCCTAAGAAAACAGGAGGACAAATGGAATGTGATATGAGGGATGGTAACTTAGCAAAAACTAAGGAAATCTGAATAAACTATGGTCTTTGATTAATGCGACTATTTTAAATTTGATTCCTTAGGTAATATTTGTACTATAGTAATATAAGATATCAATAAGTGGAGAAATTGAGAGCAAGTGCATGTGAATGCACTGTAATATCTTCTCAATTTCTCTATAAATCTTTGTTTTTTTCCTAATTAATAAGATTTATTATGAAAATCGACTTAAATGAATCAGGCTCCAAGTGTGAAGACATTTTAAGAATCGTTGAATTAACTTTTGCCTTATTCTTAAAGAGTTCCTTTGATGGAAACAAAGTAAGAATTTCATATCAGAAGGAAAGAAAGACAATTATGAACACGTATAATGCCTCCTCAACCTGAAAAGCAGGAACAGATAATAAATAGCAAAAATCAGATAAAAATACTTCTAGTATAATAGAAACCATATTGCAAGTGCATTTAAAATTAGCAATGCAGGGATCCCTGGGTGGCGCAGCGGTTTGGCGCCTGCCTTTGGCCCAGGGCGCGATCCTGGAGACCCGGGATCGAATCCCACGTCGGGCTCCCGGTGCATGGAGCCTGCTTCTCCTTCTGCCTGTGTCTCTGCTTCTCTGTCTCCCTCTGCGTGACTATCATGAATAAATAAATAAATAAATCTTTAAAAAAAAAAGATATAGGGTATGGAGTAGTTAAAAAACAGGATCCGGGATGCCTGGGTGGCTCAGGGGTTGAGCCTCTGCCTTTAACTCAGGGTGTGATCCTGGAGTCTGGGATCGAGTCCCATATTGGGCTCCTGGTGGGGAGCCTGCTTCTCTCTCTGCATAATTTTCTGCCTCTCTCTCTCTGTCTCTCTGATAAATAAAATTATTATTAAAAAAACAACATCCATCTGTACGCTGCCAACAAGATGCTCACCTTAGACCTATAGACACCAACAGATTGAAAGTCAGGGGATGGAAAATCATCTATCACGCTAATGGATATCAAAAGAAAGGTGGAGGACCCATACTTATATCAGACAAACGAGATTTGAAACCAAACCCTGGGGGACACGTGTTGGCTCAGTGTTTGAGCATCTGCCTTCGGCTCAGGGTGTGATCCTGGGATCCCAGGATCGAGTCATCATCGGCCTCCCTTAGGGGAGACTGCCTCTCACTCTGCTATGTTTCTTCCTCTGCTCCTCTGTGTATCTCTCACGAATAAATAAATAAAACATTTAAATTTCAAAAAAGAAAGAACAAATAGTGTAACAAGAGATGAAGAAGGGCATTTTTTCATAATTAAAAAGACTCTCTATCAAGATCAAACAACTAAATATTTATGCTGCCAACATGGGAGTACCTAAATATAGAAACCAATTAACAACAAACGTACAGGAAATCACTGATAATAATACAATGAAAGGGGATTTTTACACCCACTTATGTCAATGGACCAATCGTCTACGCAGAAAATCAACAGGGGACAATAGCCTTGACAAACTGGAGCACAGGGACTCAACAGATATAGTCTGAACATTTCATCCTAAAGCAGAATACACACTCCTTTCAAGTGCACATGGGACATTCTCCAGAACACATCATATCATGGCCCACAAATCAGCCCTCAACAGGTATAACAGGTACAAGAAGGTTGATATCACACCATGTACATTTTCAGAACACGACGCTATGAAACTTGAAGTCGACAGTTAGAAAAAAAATTGGACAGACCAAAAATACGTGGAGATTATGAACATCCTACTAGAGAATGAATAGAGCAACCAGGAAATTAACGAGGAAATTTAAAACAAATGAAAATGAGGGGGATCCCTGGGTGGCGCAGTGGTTTGGCGCCTGCCTTTGGCCCAGGGCGTGATCCTGGAGACCCGGGATCAAGTCCCACGTCGGGCTCCCGGTGCATGGAGCCTGCTTCTCCCTCTGCCTGTGTCTCTGCCTCTCTCTCTTTCTCTCTCTGTGACTATCATAAATAAATAAAAAGAAAAAAAAAACAAATGAAAATGAAAACATGTTTCTCCAAACCTCTGGGATGTAGCAAAGGCAGTCCTAAGAGGGAAATACATAGCAATACAGGCCTACCTCAAGAAACAAGAAGTCTCCAATACACAACCTAACCCTACACCTAAAGGAGATGGAAAAGGAATAGCAAACAAAGCCTAAAGACTACAGAATAAGGGAAAAAATAAAGATGAGACCAGAAATAAACAGTACAGAAACCACAAAACTGTAGAATGGAATAACAAAACTAAGAGCTGGTTCTTCAAAATAATTAATAAAATGGATCAAGCCCTAGCCAGCCTTATCAATGAGAAAAGAGAAATGACCTAAATAAATAAAATCACAAATGAGAGACGAGAGATCACAATCAACACCAGAAAAATTAGACAATTATAAGGGAATACAAAGAAATTATACGCTAACAAACTGGGAGACCTGGAAGAAATGGACAAATCCCCAGAAATGTGCAAACGAGCAAAACTGAAATAGGAAGAAATAGAAAATGTGAATAGACCCATAACTAGCAAAGGAATTGAATCAGCAAGGCACCTGTGTGCCTCAGGGGTTGAGCATCTGCTTTGGCTCAGGTCATGATCCCGGGGACCTGGGAGATCAAGTCGCACATCAGGCTCCCCGCATGGAGCCTCATTTTCTCTCTGCCTATCCCTCTGCCTCTCTGTGTCTCTCATGAATACATAAATAAAATATTTAAAAAAGAAAAAGATAAAACGATGAGAAAGGACCCAAATAAAATCACAAATGAGAAAAGAGAAATAACAACCAACACTACAGAAATACAAACGATTATAAGAGAACATTATGAAAAATTATATGCCAAAAAAAAGAAAAATTATATGCCAGCAACCTAGAACCTGGAAGAAATAGATCAATTCCTGGAAATATATAACATAGCAAAAATGATAAAGGAAGAAATAAGAAACTTGAGCAGACAGAATACCAGCAAATAAATTGAATCAGCAATCAAGAATCTCCCAACAGGGGGATCCCTGGGTGGCGCAGCAGTTTGGCGCCTGCCTTGGCCCAGGGCGTGATCCTGGAGACTCAGGATTGAATCCCACGTCGGGCTCCCGGTACATGGAGCCTGCTTCTCCCTCTGCCTGTGTCTCTGCCTCTCTCTCTCTCTCTCTCTCTCTGTGTGTGTGTGACTATCATAAAAAAAAAAAGAATCTCCCAACAGGAGACGCTTAGATCAATAGTACAGAATGGAAATCTGAAACAAGATACAAACCTGTAACTCTATGATCCATTAATCGACAACAAGGCAGGAAGGAATATCCAAAGGAACAAAGACAGTCTCTTCAACAAACCCTAACCCTGACCCCAGGATAAGAACAAATGGTGTTGGGAAAACCAGGCAACCACATGCAGAAGAATCAAACTGGACCACTTTCTTACACCATGTATATAAAAAATAAATTCAAAATGGATGAAAGACCTAAATGTGAGACCTGAAACCATACAAAGAAGAAAAGATAGGCAGCAACGTCTTTGACATTGGCCATTGGATGTTCTTTCTAGATATGCCTCTGAGGTGAGGGAAACAAAAGCAAAAATACTATTGGGACTTCATCAAATTGAAAAGCTTCCGCACAATGAAGAAAACAACCAAAGCTAAAAGGCAACATACAGGAGGAGGGGCAAGATGGCGGAATTGTAGGGTCCCCAAATCACCTGTCCCCACGAAATTACCTAGATAACCTTCAAATCATCCTGAAAATCTACGAATTCAGCCTGAGATTTAAACAGAGACCAGTTTGAATGCTACAGTGGAAAAGTTCGTGATTCTATAAAGGTAGGAAGACAGGAAAAAGAAATAAAGAAACAAAAGGCATCCAAGGGTGAGGGGCCCTGTGAGGAGCCTGGCTATGGCCGGGGTGAGTGCTCACAGGGCAGAAGAGCTCTGTCCTGGGAGAAGGAGGAGCTTCACCAATCTTCCAGGGCAGAATGGCCCCTTCAAGGAGTCAGAGCAGGACCCCAGGAAGGCGGGGATGCCCTAGGGCACCCTGGGACACATAGAAACATGAAACATGCACTCCCAGGAGAGTGCAGCGAGCTCCCTAAGGGCTGCAGGGCACATGCATTGACTGGGGAGCAGCTCTGAGGGGCTCAGGTGGCAGCTCTGCACAGAGGTGTTTGCACGGCCCAGGAGCAGCTTGGCAGCGGCGCCTCCTGCAACGGAAGAGGCTCCATTCAGAGGGGGATTTGGAGCTCTGGGAGCAACTTGGAGGAGCTCGGGCGGTGGCTCCACAGTGAGGTGGCTGTACAGCTGGGAGCGAGAATCCAACAGTGCAGGCCCCGGAGCATAGGGCACCGGACAGCCCAGGATTCGGTCTCCCCCGGTACAGACAGAGGCCCAGAGGGCCTAGGACACCAAGGACGCTCCTGTCCAGAGCTGAGCAGATCAGCGGCCCAGCCCCAGAGCCTGCAGGACCTGCAGATGGACTGCTCCCATGTTACTGAGGGGGCTGAATACAGGATTCCAGAGCTGGTCGCTGACACTGGGGTTGTTCCTCCTGGGGCCTCACGGGGTAAACTACCCCCACTGAGCCCTGCACCAGGCAGGGGACAGAGCAGCTCCCCCACGTGCTAACACCTGAAAATCAGCACAACATGCCCCTACCCCAGAAGACCGGCTAGACGGACAAGTTCCAGGGGAAGTCAAGGAACTTAAAGTATACAGAATCAGAAGATACCCCCCATGTTTTTTTTATTTATGATTGTTTCGCCCTCCACTTCCTCCCTTTCTTTCTTTTTCTTTCTCTTTTTAATCTCTTTTTTCCTTCTTTCTTCCTTTATTCTTTTTCGTTTTTCTCTTTTCTTTCCTTCCTTCTCTCCTCTCTTTTTCTCCTTTTCCCAATACAATTTGTCTTGGCCACTCTGCACTCAGCAAAATGACTCGAAGGAAAACCTCACCTCAAAAGAAAGAATCAGAAACAGTCGTCTCTCCCACAGTTACAAAATCTGGATTACAATTCAATGTCAGAAAGCAAATTCAGAAACACTATTATACAGCTACTGGTGGCTCTAGAAAAAAGCATAAAGGACTCAAGAGACTTCATGACTGCAGAATTTAGATCCAATCAGGCCGAAATGAAAAATCAATTGAATGAGATGCAATCCAAACTAGAAGTCCTAACGACGAGGGATAACGAGGTGGAAGAACAAGTGAGTGACATAGAAGACAAGTTGATGGCAAAGAGAGAAACTGAGGAAAAAAGAGACAGACAATTAAAAGACAAGGAAGACAGATTAAGGGAAATAAACGACAGCCTGAGGAAGAAAACCCTACGTGGAATTGGGGTTACCGATGGTGCCAAAATAGACAGAGGGCCAGAATATGTATTTGAACAAATCCTAGCTGAAAAAATTCCTAATCTGGGAAGGGAAACAGGCATTCAGATCCAGGAAATAGAGAGATCCCCCCCTAAAATCAATAAAAACTGTCCAACACCTCGACATTTAATCGTGAAGCTTGAAATTCCAAAGATAAAGAGAAGATCCTTAAAGCAGCAAGAGACAAGAAAATCCTGACCTTTATGGGAAGGAGCACTAGGGTAACAGCAGACCTCTCCACAGTGACCTGGCAGCCCAGAAAGGGCTGGCAGGATATATTCAGGGTCCTCCATGAGAAGAACATGCAACCAAGAATACTTTATCCAGCAAGGCTCTCATTTAAAATGGAAGGAGAGATAAAGAGCTTCCAAGACAGGCAGGAACTGAAAGAATATGTGACCTCCAAACCAGCTCTGCAAGAAATTTTAAGGGGGACTCTTAAAATTCCCCTTTAAGAAGAAGTTCAGTGGAACAATCCACAAAACAAGAGCTGAAAAGATATCATGATGACACTAAACTCATATCTGTCAATAGTAACTCTGAACGTGAACAGGCTTAATGACCCCATCAAAAGGCATAGGGTTTCAGACTGGATAAAAAAGCAGGACCCATCTATTTGCTGTCTACAAGAGACTCATATTAGACAGAAGGACACCTACAACCTGAAAATGAAATGTTGGAGAAAAATTTACCATTCAAAGGGTCCTCAAAAGAGAGCAGGGGTAGCCATTCTTATACCTGATAATCTAAAATTTACCCCGAAGACTGTAGTGAAAGATGAAGAGGGACACTAAATCATACTTAAACGATCTATTAAATAAGAGGACTTAACAATCCTCAATATAAATGCCCCGAATGTGGGAGCTGCCAAATATTTAAACCAATTAATAAACAAAGTGAAGAAATACTTAGATAATAATACACTTACACTTGGTTACTTCAATCTAGCTCTTTTTTTTAAAAGATTTTATTTATTCATGATAGACACAGAGAGAGAGAGAGGCAGAGACACAGGCAGAGGGAGAAGCAGGCTCCACGCAAGGAGCCCGATGTGGGACTTGATCCCGGGACTCCAGGATCACACCCTGGGTTGAAGGCAGGCGCTAAACCGCTGAGCCACCCAGGGATCCCCTCAATCTAGCTCTTTCTACCCTCGATAGGTCTTCTAAGCAAAACATCTCCAAAGAAACGATACCTTTAAATCATACACTGGACCAGATGGATTTCACAGAAATCTACAGATCTTTATATCCAAACTCAACTGAATACACATTCTTCTCAAGTGCACATGGAACTTTCTCCAGAATCGACCACATACTGGGTCACAAATCGGGTCTGAACCGATACCAAATGATTGGGATTGTCCCCTGCATATTCTCAGACCATAATGCCTTGAAATTAGAACTAAGGTATCCCTGGGTGGCGCAGCAATTTGCCGCCTGTCTTTGGCCCAGGGCGCAATCCTGGAGACCCGGGATTGAATCCCACGTCGGGCTCCCAGTGCATGGAGTCTGCTTCCACTCTGCCTATGTCTCTGCCCCCCCCCTATATCTCTCTCTCAGTGTGGCTATCATAAATAAATTAAAAAAAGAAAAAAAAAAGAAAAAACACACCTTCCCTACAATCAAGCAATTGCACTGTTGGGGATTTACCCAAAGATTCAGATGCAATGAAATGCCGGGTCACCTGCACCCCGATGTTTATAGCAGGAATGTCCACAATGGCCAAACTGTGGAAGGAGCCTGGTGTCCATTAAACATGAATGGATAAAGAAGATGTGGTTTATGTATACAATAGAATATTAATCAGCCATTAGAAACGACAAATACCCACCATTTGCTTCAACGTGGATAGAACTGGAGGGTATTATGCTGAGTGCAGTAAGTCAATCGGAGAACGACAGTGTATGTTCTCATTCATTTGGGGAATATAAATAATAGTGAAAGGGAATATAAGGGAATGTAGAAGAAACCTGTGGGAAATATCAGAAAGGGAGACAGAACATAAAGACTCCTAACTCTGGGAAATGAACTAGGGGTGCTGGAAAGGGAGGAGGGCGGGAAGAGAGGGTGAATGGGTGACGGCCACTGAGTGGGACACTTGACGGGATGAGCACTGGGTGTTATTCTGTATGTTGGTCAATTGAACACCAATAAAAAATAAATTTATTTTAAAAAAAAGTTCCAACAAATAAATATTTATGCTGCCAACATGGGAGTACCTAAATATACAAACCAATTAACAACAAACATACAGGAACTCACTGATAATAATACAATGACAGGAGATGTTAACACCCACTTACATCAATGGACCGATCATCTATGCATTAAATCAACAGGGGAACAATAGCCTTGACACACTGGACCACAGGGACTCAACAGATATAGTCTGAACATTTCAACCTAAAGCAGAATACACATTCCTTTCAAGTGCACATGGGACATTCTCCAGAACAGGTCATATCATGGGCCACAAATCAGCCCTCAACAGGTACAACAGGTACAAGAAGGTTGATATCACACCCTGTACATTTTCGACCACGACGCTATGAAACTCGAAGTCGACAGTAAGAAAAAATTTGGACAGACCAAAAATACGTGGAGATTATGAACATCCTACTAGAGAATGAATGGAGCAAACAGGAAATTAAAGAGGAAATTAAAAAAAACAAATTAAAATGAAAACATGTTTCTCCAAACTTCTAGGATGTAGAAAAGGCAGTCCTAAGGGGGAAGTAGAATAGCAATACAGGCCTACCTCAAGAAACAAGAAGTCTCCAATACACTACCTAACACTACACCTAAAGAGTCTGGAAAGGGAATAGCAAAAAAAGCCTAAAGCCTACAGAAGAAGGGAAAAATAAAGATGAGAGCAGAAATAAACAATACAGAAACAACAGAGCAGTAGAATGGAATAATGAAACAAAGAGATGGTTCTTCAAAATAATTAAGAAAATGGATCAAGCCCTAGCCAGCCTTATCAACGAGAAAAGAGAAAAGACTTAATAAATAAAATCACAAATGAGAGAAGAGATCACAATCAACACCAGAAAAATTAGACAATTATAAGGGAATACTATGAATGATTATACACTAACAAACTGGGGGACCTGTAAGAAATGGACAAATACCTAGAAATGTGCTAATGAGCAAAACTGAAATGGGAAGAAATAGAAAATGTGAGCAGACCCATAATTTGCAAAGGAATTGAATCAGCAAGGTACCTTGGTGTATCAGGGGTTGAGCATCTGCTTTGGCTCAGATCATGATCCCGGGGTCCAGGGGAATCATGTCCACCATCAGGGCCAGCTGGAGCCTCATTTTCCCTCTGCCTTTACCTCTGCCTTTCTGTGTCTCACATGAATACATAAATAAAATATTTTAAAAAGAAAAAATATAAAAAATGAGAAAGGACCCAAATAAAATCACAAATGAGAAAAGAGAAATAACAACCAACACTACAGAAATACAAACGATTATAAGAGAACATTATGAAAAATTATATGCCAGCAACCTCGAACCTGGAAGAAATAGATCAATTCCTAGAAATATATAAGATAGCAAAAATGAAAAAGAAGAAATAAAAAACTTGAACAGGCAGATAACCAGCAAAGAAATTGAATCATCAATCAAGAATCTCCCAACAGGAGACGCTTAGATCAATAGAACAGAATGGAAAGCCAAAACAAGATACAAACCTGTAACTCTATGATGCATTAATCGACAACAAGGCAGGAAGGAATATCCAATGGCACAAAGATAGTCTCTTCAACAAACCCTAACACTGACCCCAGGATAAGAACAAATGGTGTTGGGAAAACCAGGTAGCCAAATGCAGAAGAATCAAACTGGACCACTTTCTTACACCATATATATAAAAAATAAATTCAAAATGGATGAAAGACCTAAATGTGAGACCTGAAACCATATACAAAGAAGAAAAGATAGGCAGCAACATCTTTGATATTGGCCATTGGGTCTTCTTTCTAGATATGCCTCTGACGTGAGGGAAACAAAAGCAAAAATACTATTGGGACTTCATCAAATTTAAAAGCTTCTGCAAAGTGAAGGAAACAACCAAAGCTAAAAGGCAACATACAAAATGAAAGGAGATATTTGTAAACAACACATCCAATAAACAGTTAGTATGCAAAATACATAAAGCAAATATAAATCTCAGCATCCTAAATACAAATTATCCAACTACAGATGGGCAGAAGAGGTGAATGGACTTTGTCTCTGACAAGACATCCAGATGGCCGCCAGACACACGGAGAGACACTCAGCGTCACCCATCATCAGGGAAATGCAAACCACAATGAGATGTCACCTGACAGCCATCAGAATGGCTAAAATTAACAACACAAGAAACAACAGGTGTTGGTGAGGCTATGCAGAAGAGGGAGCCCTGTTACACTCCTGGTGTGCATGCGAACAGGTGCAGCCACTGTGGAAAACAGTTTGGAGGGTCCTCGACAAGTTAAAAATCGGGGATCCCTGGGTGGCACAGTTGTTTGGCACCTGCCTTTGGCCTATGGCACAATCCTGGACACCCGGGTTCGAATCGCACGTCGGACTCCTGGTGCATGGAGCCAGCTTCTCCCTCTGCCTGCGTCTCTGCCTCTCTCTCTGTGACTATCATAAATAAAAATAAAATAAAAAGAAGTTAAAAATAGAGCTACCCTACGATTCCAAAATTGCACAGCTAGGTATTTTCCACGAGGATACAAAAGTAGTTTAGTAGATTGGAAGAGGAACACGCAGCCCAGTGTTTCTAGCAGTGTTATCAACAAAAGCCAATCAGTGGATACAGCCCAGATGTCCATCGACAGAAGAATGGGCAGAGACGATGTGCTAAATATACACACTGTGACATCACTGGGTCATCAGAAGGGATGAAATGAAGCCATTTAAAATGACGTGGGAAAAGTGGAAAGGACTTATGCCAAATGAACTCAGTCAGTCAGAGAAAGATATCAAATACCATACAATGGCATTCACATGTGAATTTTAAAAAAACAAACAAACTGGCAAAGGGGCAGAGGGGGGATGAGAGAAGCAAACCAAGATACACACTCTTAACCACAGAGAATAAGCTAATCAACACCAAAGGAAGGTGGGGGAGATGGGGAATCAGGGGATGGGGATACTGGAGGGCACCTGTGACCAGTACCAGGAGTTGTATCCAAGGATTGAATCACTATGTGGTAAACCTGAAAGTATATCATACTGTGTTTACAAACAGGAATTCAAGTAAAATTTTAAAATGATAATTGGTATGATTGATGAAACATGTGCACACAAGAGATAAAATCAGAAAGGCAACTGAAAATCCAAATAGAGTATTTAGAGGCACAAATCCCCTCCTTAGCTCAGCTCGGGAGAAGCCTGCCCTGTCTATTCTGACCCCAGCAGAAGCCTGGATTTTGATTCTCTGGGGAGGCCACTGACTTGGTGGAGTCAGGCTATCTTTGAACCCAAAACCTAAATAGAGTGCATAAAACTAAACTGCCCAAGACACTAGGAGTCCCAGTGCAGGCACATGCCAAGACCCAAACTCTAACCATACACAGACATAACCCTAACCCTACACTTAATCCTAACGTTAACCTAACCCTTAAACAAGAACTATCACTAATTAAAAGCCAAACACAAACCCCAAGACCGAAACATATTCACTGAATGTTCCTGCCAACCCTCACCCTAACTCCTAAACCTATCCTAAACCCTTGAGCCTGACCCCTACCTTAAATCTAACCCTAAGCCTACCCTCTAACCCTAACCTTAACTTAATGTACTCAAATCCTATTCCTAACCTTACCCAGTACGCTAACCCTAACACTCTAATACTAATCCTATCCCATATCCCAAACTGTACCCTAACCTGTACCCTAAAACTAACCCCTTTCCCACTCCCTAACCGTATTTCTTACCCCTTTCCAAATCCATACCCTGACCATGACCTGACCCTAAACCTAACCCCTAACCAAACACTAACCCTAACCCTAGCCCTAATCCCTATCCTAACCCTAACCCTCGCCCTAACCCTAAACCTAGCCCTTCTTTAACTCTAACCCCTAACCCTTAACCCTAACCCTAACTCACATCCTAACCCCTAACCTTAAATGCAAACCTAAGCCCAACCCTAACTCTAACCATAACCCTAACCCCAACTCCAAACCTCCTGCCCTAATCCCTAGAGCCTAAACCCTAACCCTAACTCTAAATCCTGTCCCTAACCCTAACCCCCATCCTAACTCTTAACTACTGACCCTTACACTTATGCCTCACCTAACCTCTAATCCGTAACCAGAAGCATAATCATAACTCCTAACATCTAACCTAAGCCTAACCATCAACTGCCTCCCCTCCCCTGACCCTACCATTTACCCTATGGTTGTGAGTAGTCCCTTCTGATGTGGACGTGGCCCCCAATGGCGCCTCCAGAGTCCTCCACGGGGTCCTGAATAATCCAGGCTCATGTGAGTGCGGACATGGCCCCACATGTTCCTGAGTCATAGTCAGCAGGTCCTGAGGACGCCTATTCTCCTATCACTGTGGACTATGCCTCACATCCTCTGGAACCCTCAGAGCAGGTCCTCAGGAGGCCGGGGCTCCTGTCAGCCTGGGCATGGCCCCACGTACCCCAGAAAACTCACCGCGAATCCTGAGGAGGCTGTAGGCTCCTGTCAGCATAGACGCATCCCCATACGTCCCGAAGCCAAAGTGCAGATGCTGAGGAGGATGGGGGTCCTGTCACCGTGAATGGGGCACCTAGCTTCCAGAAGCCTCAACTTATATCCTGAGGGCGCCGGGAGCTCCTGCCAGAGTGGAAGCGGTGCCACATCTTCCTGAAGTTTCCCCGTGGGTCCTGGGGCGGCTCAGGGGCTCTTGTCAGCGTAGATGCAGGCCCACAATTTCCTGAAGCCTCCCCGCGGGACCTGAGGTGGCCCAGGGCTCCTGGCAGCGTGGATGCGGGCCCACATCTTCCTGAACTTCAGCGCTGGTCCTGAGGAGACCAGGGCTCCTGTCAGTGTGAACGCGGCCCAATTTCCCCCTGAGACTTCCCGCGGGTCCTGAGGAGGCTGAGATTCATCAGCGTGGACACGTCCCCATGTCCTCCTCAGGCCTCCCCAGCACAGGCTGGCTCCTGTTAGTGAAGGCAGAGGAAGACTACTGCGCATGCGCACCCCTGGGTGGGGCCTGGACTCGGGTACCCCCTGCAGGACACTCAGGTGCTGCAGGAGGCCATGCAGGAGGAGTCGGGTGCTCCAGAGGCCACACCTGCCTCATCCAGGCTCCAGCTGTGGCCTGTTAACATCGGAAACATCTCACTGAAACGGAGCCCAACACCTGGTTTCCCCAGAAATACCTAAGGACAAGGAATTGGAGCCCACAGGACACGAAATGAAATGTGGACCAGACTTTTACCACATCCTGCAAAACTCACTCAACCCTCTTCCACTGTGGGTGGGACTGCGGGCTAGTGTAGCCGCCCTGGACAGTGTGGAGGCTCCTCAGGAAGTTACAAATAGAGCCGCCCTGCGACCAGCAGGTGAATGGCCTGGAGCTCACTCCGAAGATACAGATGCAGTGAGACGTCAGACAACTGCACCCAGTGTCCACAGCAGCCGGGTCCACAGTAGCCACACTGTGGGAGGAGTCTTGGTGCCCTCAGGCAGATGATGGATAAAGAGGATTGGAGATAGATGATGGTCATAGAGAGAGGAATGGTACTCAGCTATCAAAGAGAAGGAAATCTTGCCATTTGCAATGACGTGGATAGAACTAGAGGGATCATGTTAAGTGAAATAAATCAGTCGGGAAAGAGAATGACCGTGTGGTGTCATTCATAGGTGGAATTAAAGAAACAAAGCAGATAACAACTGTAAAGGGAAGGAAAAACAAATATGATAAAAACAGATGCAGGAAATACAGACTCTTAATGAAAGGAAACAAACTGAGGGCCGCTGGAGTTTGGGGATAACAGGGGAGGTGTTGTCACGTGCACTGCTGTTATCTCCAACTGGTGAATCCCTGAATTCTTCCTCTGAAAGTATAACACACTATACATTAATTAATTGGGTTTAAATTAATTTAAGTTAAAAAATCATTTGTATCAGAGCACATTTCCTTCTAGACTCTCAGTTTTGCTCATTCAGCTTATACCGGGACCACCCACTGTGGGTCTGGTTTGTCGAAATAGGCTCCATGCCTCGTCCATGGCCCAGCCCAGGGTAAAACTCATGACCCCTGAGATCAGGACCGGAGGTGAGGTCAGGAGTTGGATGCTTAATCAACGGAGCCAGCTGGGGGCCCGAGAACCACACTGCTTTATCCTGTGTCTGTGTGACATCATTTGAAATAGGAAAGTGCTGCGTCCCGCTCTCTCAGGCTCTCCAATACTGATTTGCTGTCCAGGGTCATTTGTGGGGGCGGATGGATGTTATGGGGTTTTTTTTCCTATTTATAGGATCTGCCACCATGATTTTGATAGGAATGACATTGAATCTGAGGGTGGATTCAGGAACTGCGGACATTTTCACAAGATGAGGCTCCCACCCCATGAGCCTAGGATGGCCTCCCAGAGCCTGGTATGGCTCAGTGCACAAGTCTTGTGCTCCTTTGGTTCAGTCTCATTATTAATTGAGAATGGAGAAGGGAGTCATATCCTTCATTTCCTTCCTGAGTGCTCATTGTCGGGACACAGCAAGGCTACTCTGTTCTTAGGGTAAGTTTGTGTCCCGTGACTTTACTGAACGCACTCCTTATTTCTAACAGGTTTTGGTGGAGGCTCTCGGGTTTCATGCTTCTAGTACCGCATCTTCAGCATATAGGGAGAGTGTGACGTCCCCCTTCCAGGTGTGGAACCTTTGCTGTTTACAGTTTAATGTCCTAGAAAGCCCCACAATAGAATCAAAACTGAGCCCAGGACTAGGACAGGAAGGCCCTATTAGCATGAGAACAGAGCTCAATGCCCTTGAAGGCCCCATATCAAAATGTAAACAGAACTTGAGGAATTGCTCCAGCCCTTCTGGAGGTCCCCGAGACTAGCCCTTAAAACTATGCAAAAACCCACCTTGGGGTCCAAGTCCCTACTCTGCTGTGTCGGGTATACTTGGACACAAGCTCGATCTTGTAAACTAACCCTCGTGTGTTTGCATTCGTATCGACTTCTCGGTGGTTTCTCATATTCGCAATCTTGGGCACAACAGTCTGAGATAAAAAAACAAAACCAAAAGAAACTTGGATGAAGGCAGAGTGAAAGCAGGGTTCAAAGAGAAGCGGCAGAGACCCAGGGGTTTCGCGGCTCTTCTGTGGTGGGCCTGCAGACTGGGGGGCAGGATGCTCAGCCCCAGAGCAAGAGGACCCAGCGTCCCCACCCGTATCCCTCCCATCAGCGCTGAGTCTCAGGGATCAGCACAGTGCGACCCGCTGGAGGCCAGAGGCGCTAAAGACCACACCACCTCTGACCCCGCAGGTGCATCTCTCAGGCAGATGTGCACCTGACAATCAGCGCCATGGCCCATTCCCAGACCCCACACAGACCACTCGCTGCCACCAAGCTGTTGGACCACAGAGGCTGCAGAGCTTTAGCTCTGCCTGGAAAGTAGGGTCTAGCTTCCTTTGTACTTTGTGCTTTATTTTCATGTATTTTCTTTGATTTTATTTTATAAATTGCCTTATTTTAATTTTTATGTACGTACCTTATATGTTTCTTATGTTTAGTTTCATGGTACTTTAATTGTGTTTCTTATTTTGGGATTTAGAATCTTTTAACAAGCAGGCCAAAATAATCTGGTGTTCTTTTAGGAGGGCAGTTTTTATTGTTTTTCTTGGTTTTTCTTTTTCTTCCTTCTTTCTTTTTTGGAAAAAAAATAATGAGATGGAGAAATTCACCTTCATAAAATAACATGAGGTAGTACTCAAAGCCAGGAAGTTCATCTATTCACATATATGATGTCTAAATACAGTTTAAAACAATGATTATAAAGATAGCAGCTGGGCTGGAAAAAGAGCACAGAAGAAAACTAGAGAATCCCTTACTGTAGAAATAAAAGAACTAAAATCTAGTCAAGCCAACGTTAAAAATGCTATAACTGAGATGCAGTCCCAAGTGGAAGCCTTAAAAACAAGGAAGGTTATGGACCACAGAGGCAGACTTGGGAACTCAGCCACTTATTAAAGCAATAACATTCATATCATAGTAGACTCAGAAGATGAAGAGAGAGAAAAGGTGGGCCTTGATCAGCCATTATAAATGACAAATACCCACCATTTGCTTCAAGGTGGATGTAACTTGACGGTATTATGCTGAGTGAAGTAACTCAATCGGAGAAGGACAAACATTGTATGTTCTCATTCACTTGGGGAATATAAATAATAGTGAAAGGGAATATAAGGGAAGGGAGAAGGAATGTGTGGGAAATATCAGAAAGGGAGACAGAACATAAAGACTCCTAACTCGGGATCCCTGGGTGGCGCAGCGATTTGGCGCCTGCCTTTGGCCCAGGGCACGATCCTGGAGACCCGGGATCAAATCCCACGTCTGGGTCCCGGTGCATGGAGCCTGCTTCTCCCTCTGCCTGTGTCTCTGCCTCATTCTCTCTCTCTCTCTGTGACTATCACAAATAAATAAAAATTTAATAAAAAGACTCCTAACTCTGGGAAACGAACTAGGGGTGATGGTAGGGGAGGAGGGCTGGGGTGGGGGTGAATGTGTGATGGGCACTGAGGGGGGCACTTGACGGGATGAGCACTGGGTGTTATTCTGTATGTGGGCAAATTGAACACACATAAAAAAATAAATTTATTATTAAGAAAAAAAAAAAGAAGGAAGAAAAAGTGGCACCTGGGTGGCTCAGTCAGTTAAGCTTCTGACTTAGGCTCAGATCATGATACAGGTCCAAGGAAGGCTCCCTGTTCAGCAGGGAACCTACTTCTCCCTCTCCCTCTGCCCGTCTTGCTCATGGTTTTTCTCTCCTCTCTCAATTAATTAAATAAAGTCTTTGAAAAAGACACAAACAAACCCAGAATAAAGAGAAATCACCCATGTAGAAGAATTTCAAACAATTTGTGCAGACATTCCACCCTCAAGTTCATGAGCATAGCTTCCCACTCTTATGTGTGCAATACACATAGTAACTTCCTTCTACAAAATATATTATGAGAAACTTAAAAAAATAATGATAATGAAATAGTAATAATAATAATAATAAGAAGAAGAAGAAGAAGAAGAAGAAGAACAATAAAGAATCACTTTACTACGGAGAAAGCTGACAAACACTACATCAGCAAAATGATCAGATCGATACCAAGACTGATAAATTATGTTGATAGTATCTCTCCTTTATATAATAAAAATAGCAATATATCTCTGTATATAATCCACAAAAACAGTTCAATCATGAGATAAACAACAGACATGTCCCAACTGAGGGAAATTTTACAAATTACTCTACTTCTCAAAGCGTTCCAGTTAAACGACAACAAGGAAAGGCTGAAAGACTGTCACAATCCAGAGGAGCCTAAGGAAACAGGAGGACAAATGGAGTGTGATATGAGGAATGGTAACTCAGCAAAAACTATGGAAATCTGAATAAAGTATTGTCCCTGGTTAATGCAAATATTTTAATATTGATTCATTAGCTAATATTTGAACCGTACTAATATAACATATCCATAATTGGAAATATTGAGTGCAAGTGCATGAGAATTCTCTTAGTATCTTCTCAATTTCCCTACAAATCTTTGTTTTATTTTCTAATAAATAAGATTTATTTTGAAAATTGACTTAAATAAATCAGACTCCAAGTGTGAAGACATTTCAAGAATAGTTAACATTTGCCTTATTCTTAAGGAGTTCCTTCGTTAGGAACAAAGTAAAAATTTTATATCAGAAGGAAAGAAAAACACTTATGAACACGTACAATGCTTCCTCAACCTGAAAAGCAGGAAAGCATAATGAATAGCAAAAATCACCTAAAAATACTTCTATTATAATAGACACCATATTGCAAGTGCATTTAAAATTAGCAAGGCATAAAATTTATCTCCTTGACATTTGTCTTCCAAAGAGTTCACAGTGTTTCAGTGTCAGTTGAAACAGGGGAAGAAACTCAGGGAAGAATCCTTCACACAATAATAGGACCATTGGTAATAATGTCTCTCAGTTATTTCCAAATCCATAAAGATGCATTTCCTGATGAGTGACTGAGCTGCGAAAAAATAGTTGAGAAAGCCTCATCCCTCTGAATTACTAGTGTCAGAATATTTTAACAATACTACCACGGATAGTACATTATCCATATTAACAGTCAATATGTCTCAGATTGGAATCTGAGCAATCAGATGGGCAGAGAAAAAAACGCTTTGATTGCTCCTCATCTTTTAAAGGCAAAGGAGAACTTTTCTATGTACAAAGTCAGTTGTCAAGATAGCCTTAGGGAATAAGAGTCTGCAGCATCAAATCACGCTGCATAGCCGAGATGCCCGATCTCCAGGTCTTCCTGATCCCAAATCCCTGGGTTTGTCCCCCAACACAGGCTGCCACGCTGAGGTCATTTGCAATTGCTCTCTTAGGAGCTCCGGGGAGGGCGGCAGGAGCTAGAAAGTATGGGACGGGACGTGGGGAGGCCGAGAACATTACGGCCATTCCACTTTAAGTTCAGCATTTGCACAAGTCCAGCAATCCCAGTCCCCTGTGAAGAAGAGCTGAAATTTACATGACTTCAGTTACAAGAAAAAAACAAAAATTTACAGCTTAATGTCCTAGAATGCTCCAGAATAGAATAAAAACTGAGCCGAAGCCAAGGGCTGGAAGCCCCTATTAGAATGAGAAGAGAGCTCAATGCCCTTGAAGGCCCCATATCAAAATGTGAACGGTACTTGAGGAATTGCTCCAGCCCTTCTGGAGGTCCCCGAGACCAGCCCTTAAAACTAGGCTAAAACCGTCCTCAGGGTCCAAATCCCTGCTCCACTCTGTGGGGAATCCTTGGACCCATGCTCGAGTTTGTAAAACAACACTCGTTTGTTTGCATCAGTGTCGGCTCCTTAGTGGTTTCTTGGATTCACCATCTTGTGCACAACACCCCCATGTCCCCTTCCCACCTGGACTGACTCCCTGTCCCCTCCCACCCAGGCTGACCCTCAGTCACCTCCCCGCCCACAACAGCTGGGCACAGGCCCTCACACAGGTCCATGGGCATGCTGGGCACTCCCGCCCTCCCTGGCCTCCCAGGGGAAGGAAGGAGGATTCAGCAGGACACACTCCCATGGTGGCCCCTGGCTCCCTGCCCAGGGTGGCACCTGGTGACATGTCGGGGTCTGAGTCCCTGATGCTGGCTCCTCCTCCCTGGTATTCCCACAGGAAATGAAGTAAGAGGCCCTGGTCTCCTCCAGGGACATCAAGCAGGTGGACATGGACATCAACATGACATTCAGCAGTCACATCATGTTTTGGGACTACTACCGGGTAGGGTGAGGCTGAGGTGCCAGGGGGGATTGGGACCCGGGGGAGGACTGGTGGATTCTGAGTAGGGAACATGGGGCTTTGAGGCCGGGGGAAGAACAGCAGCCAACAAAACACGGCAGCATGAAAGGGTGCTAGGGATGACCTCTGTGCCCCAACACCCAGTGTCTTAGGGATGAGGAGGTCACTAGGATGGGTCGTCCAGGGCTTGCCATGGGAGCTGAACCCCAAAGGGGTAACGGACGGCACCCTGAAACCAGGTGCCTGGGTGGGGGTCATGGGGGGCATTAAGGGGACCTGGGGGCAGGTTGCATGGCTGTGACTGGAGGAGGACACACATCGATCCAATGAGGGTCGGAAGGGTCAGAGTGACACCCACTCACGGTGCTTTATATATTTCTAAATTCTATGCATTTAATTTGAGACAATTTGCAATTTGTAAACATACATAGTATGATGACCCCTAGATAATGCACCCGGTCCAGCCAGGGCCCTGCACTGACCACCCGGGACCCCTGGGGCAGGTGTCACAATAAACGTAAGACTGTGGTCGCCTTTATCTGTAGATGTCTTGGTGTGCATCTTAAAGAACGAGGATGCCCTGTGTCCGCAGGCCCTCCACGCCATCCCCCTCACTCCCTACCCATACTCTATCCCCCTACATCATTATCCCTCATGGCATCCCCCCTACACCATCCCCCTCAAACCCACACACCCCCACACAAACCCCACCCACACTATACCCCAACACCATCCCCCCTACACCATCCCCCTCAATCCACCACCATCATACCCCTGCCCCAAAATCATCCATTCACACACCATCGCCCCCCAGCAAGGACCCAGTGCAGGTGCACCCTGTGGGACATGCTCAGCCTCCCCGTGGTTCTCTGGACAGCCTGCTACCATCAGAAGCCCGGTGTCCCATAGAGTGTCCAGGGGATGCAGGGAGTAGGAAAGACAGGGAGCCCCCGACAGGGTGGGTGCAGGTAGGTGGAGCAGAGGAAGCACTGTGCCCTGCCTCCTCCCACTCTTCCTCCTGGAGGGCGGCACAACCTGCACAGGACACCAGCCCCTAACCCAGAGGGACCTGGGCTGACTTGGGCCCAGGCTCTTGGGGGTTGGGTTGATTTGAGTCCCCTCCAGTCCCAACTCAAGGACTAATGGAATCAGGCCCCATGGCCCTGGCCAGCCCTGGATTCTGGCCCCGGGCTGAGCAAGCCCTCTCACAGCTGGATGTGGCCTCCTGGGCCCTGGGCGTGCCCCACAGATACAGGTCGCTGATCTAGGGCAGCCCTGGGGATCCCGGGACACACCAGTGTGGGGAGAGAAGGGGTAAGCCGGTGGGCCACACCCACACCCACACCAGGAGGCAGGCTCCTCCAGGTGCTGTGGCCCCAGAGAGCCCAGGCCGGGGTCCAGCTGCCCTGCGGGGACCCAGAGCAGGAGCCCATGAACTGCAGGTCCAGGTCAGCTCTGCTGTCCTCAGAACCGTCAATCAGGCTGAAACCTCAGGACACTCACCCCCACACGGAGTCCACACATGCTCCCAGGTGGGGGACTCCAGCACCCGCCCCCCCACCCCATGTGATTCTTGCCCCCCCCTTAAAGGACAGAAAGGTCTCCTTCTCCAGGAGAAGGCACGAACTCATGGCTCTGAGCCCTTTGCTGTAGAAACTCAATAAAGTGTTGTGGTGTGAAAATGCAGAGCCAGCCCATTTCTGTGTCTCCCAGAACTATGTGCTTGGGGCATGGAGAGACCCCCAGAGAGGAGGAGGGGGCACTACCTAGGCCCCAACCAGCCCCTGCAGGGGCGCCACCAGGCACACACAGCTGATGTCCCCACATGCCTTCCAGTGCAACCAGACCCCCTGCTGGACATGGGAATGTGGCCGAGCCAAAACTTCCAGCTCTGCTGACCCTCCAGCTGAAAGTTCCTGCATGAGTGAGCCCCGGCGTGGCCAGGAGAGCCCAGCTAGCCGCCCAGTGCCAGCACCAGAAATGATGTTCTGCCAACCATTTCGGGGTTTTGCGTGACCCAGCCAGAGGATCTGATAGCTGCATGGGATAGCTGCATGTGATAGACACACACGCATCTCAAAACCAACAAAAGTCGGAATCCTCCCAATGTTGTCAAACAGGAGCCAGATGGTTACATACACTACACTGTGGTCTCCAATAGGATATTTGGAAAAATGCTATAAGCCATAACTGCAGAGGTGTTGGACGCATGGAATGTGTTTGCAGTGTTCCAACAGGGAGGGCAGAGGGGCAGGAAGCATCCTCCGGAGCGGGGGGGCCCTCCTAGGAAAGGACACCATGTCCTTGTGAAGGCTACGGAGGGTGAAATCTCCTCCTCTCTTTCTGCTTCTGGTTTTCATCCTAAATGCCATTTTCCTCAATCATATTAGCAAGAATTTATTTTATGTTTTTAAATTTCTTTTTATTGGAGTCCAATTTGTATGAATTCTTTCTTCAGCAAGGGTATCATACAGGAGAGGCGAGAGAAAGATTTTCCCAGACAGGCAACATATAAAGGAGTTCATGACCACTTAACCAATCCAGTAAGGAATTTTAAGAGGGACTCTTCTAGTGGGGGAAAAAAGAGACCAAAAGCAACAAAGACAAGAAAGGCCCAGAGAACGTCACCAGAAACACCAACTCTTCCGGAAACACAAATGCACAAAGTTCATATCTTTGAATAATCACTCTGAATGCTGATAGACTAAATGCTTCAATCAAAAGATATAGGGTATCAGAGTGGCTTAAAAAACAGGATCCGGGATGTCTGGGTGGCTCAGGGGTTGAGCCTCTGCCTTTGACTCAGGGTGTGATCCTGAAGTCTAGGATCGAGTCCCATATTGGGCTCCTGGTGGGGAGCCTGTTTCTCTCTCTGCCTAATTTTCTGCCCCCCCCTCAGTCTCGCTCACTCTCACACTATCATAAATAAAATTATTATTAAAAAAACAACATCCATCTGTACGCTGCCTACAAGATGCTCACCTTAGACCTATAGACACCAACAGATTGAAAGTCAGTGGATGGAAAATCACCTATGACGCTAATGGATATCAAAAGAAAGATGGAGAACCCATACTTATATCAAACAAATTACATTTGAAAACACACCCTGGGGGACACCTGGTGGCTCAGTGGTTGAGCATCTGCCTTCGGCTCAGGGTGTGATTCTGGGATCTCAGGATCGAGTCCCACATCATCCTCCCTTTGGGGAGGCTGCCTCTCACTCTGCTATGTTCCTTCCTCTGCTTCTCTGTGTAATTCTCATGAATAAATAAATAAAGATTTTAAATTTCAAAAAAGAAAGAACAAATACTGTAAGAAGAGATGAAGAAGGGCATTATTTCATAATTAAAAAGACTCTCTATCATGATAAAACAACTAAATATTTATGCTGCCAACATGGGAGTACCTAAATATAGAAACCACTGTTGGTGGGAATGTGAACTGATGCAGCCACTCTGGAAATCTCTGTGGAGGTTCCTCAATGAGATAAAAATAGACCTGCACAATGACCCAGAAATTGCACTGTTGGGGATTTACTGCAAAGATTCAGATGCAATGAAACGCCGGGACACCTGCACCCTGATGTTTATATTAGGAATGTCCACAATAGCCAAACTGTGGAAGGAGCCTCGATGTCCATCGAAAGTTGAATGGATAAAGAAGATGTGGTTTATGTATACAATGGAATATTACTCAGCCATTAGAAATGGACTGCTCCCGAGTTACCGCGTGGGCTGAATACAGGTTTCCAGAGCTGGCTGTTGCCACTGGGGTTGTTCCTCCTGGGGCCTCACGGGGTAAACTAACCACACTGAGCCCTGCACCAGGCAGGGGACAGAGCAGCTCCCCCAAGTGCTAACACCTGTAAATCCACACAACAGGCCCCTCCCCTGGAAGACCAGCTAGACGGACAAGTTCCAGGGGAAGTCAAGGAACTTAAAGTATACAGAATCAGAAGATCCCCCCATGTTTTTTTTATTTATGATTGCTTCCCCCACCCTTTTTCCCCATTTTCTTTCTTTTCTTTCTTTTTTTATTCTCTTTTTTCCTTCTTTCTTCCTTTATTCTTTGCCTTTTTCTCTTTTCTTTCCTTCTTTCTCTCCTCTCTTTTTCTCCTTTTCCCAATTCAATTTGTTTTTGGCCACTCGGCACTCAGGAAAATGACTAGAAGGAAAACCTAACCTCAAAATAAAGAATCAGAAGCAGTCGTCTCTCCCACAGAGTTACAAAATCTGGATTACAATTCAATGTCAGAAAGCAAATTCAGAAGCACTATTATACAGCTACTGGTGGCTCTAGAAAAAAGCATAAAGGACTCAAGAGACTTCATGACTGCAGAATTTAGATCCAATCAGGCCGAAATGAAAAATCAATTGAATGAGATGCAATCCAAACTGGAAGTCCTAACGATGAGGCATAACGAGGTGTAGAACGAATGAGTGACATAGAAGACAAGTTGATGGCAAAGAGAGAAACTGAGGAAAAAAGAGACAGACAATTAAATGACCAGGAAGACGGATTAAGGGAAATAAACGACAGCCTGAGGAAGAAAAACCTACGTGTAATTGGGATTCCCAAGGGCGCCAAAATGGACAGAGGGCCAGAATAAGTATTTGAACAAATAATAGCTGAAAACATTCCTAATCTGGGAAGGAAAAAATGTGTTCAGATGCAGGAAATAGAGAGATTCCCCCCCTTAAATCAATAATAACCATCCAACACCTCGACATTTAATAGGGAAACTTGCAAATTCCAAAGATAAAGAGAAGATCTTTAAGCAGCAAGAGACAAGAAAATCCTGACCTTTATGGGGAGGAGCATTAGGGTAACAGCAGACCTCTCCATAGCAACCTGGCAGGCCAGAAAGTGCTGGCAGGATATATTCAGGGTCATCAATGAGAATAACATGCAACCGAGAATACTTTATCCAGCAAGGCTCTCATTCAAAATGGAAGGAGAGATAAAGAGCTTCCAAGACAGGCAGGAACTGAAAGAATATGTGACCTCCAAACCAACTCTGCAAGAAATTTTAAGGGGGACTCTTAAAATTCCCCTTTAAGAAGATGCTCAGTGGAACAATCCACAAAAACAAGGACTGAATAGATATCATGAAGACGCTAAACTCATATCTGTCGATAGTAACTCTGAACGTGAATGGGCTTAATGACCCCATCAAAAGGCGCAGGGTTTCAGACAGGATAAAAAAGCAGGACCCATCTATTTGCTGTCTACAAGAGACTCATATTAGACAGAAGGACACCGACAACCTGAAAATAAAATGTTGGAGAACTATTTACCATTCAAAAGGTCCTCAAAAGAAAGCAGGGGTAGCCATCCTTATATCAGAAAAACTAAAATTTACCCCGAAGAATGTAGTGAGAGATGAAGAGGGACACTAAATCATACTTAAGGGATCTATCCCACAAGAAGACTTAACAATCCTCAACATATGCCCCGAATATGGGAGCTGCCAAGTATTTAAACCAATTAATAACCATAGTGAAGAAATACTTAGATAATAATACACTTATACTTGGTGACATCAATCTAGCTCTTTCTACCCTCGATAGGTCTCTAAGCACAACATCTCCAAAGAAAAAAAGAGCTTTAAATGATACACTGGACCAGATGGATTTCACAGAAATCTACAGAACTTTACATCCAAACTCAACTGAATACACATTCTTCTCAGGTGTACATGAAACTTTCTCCAGAATAGACCACATACTGGGTCACAAATAGGGCCTGAACCGATACCAAGGGATTGGGATCATCCCCTGCATATTCTCAGACCATAATGCCTTGAAATTAGAACTAAATCACAACAAGAAGTTTGGAAGGACCTCAAACACATGGAGGTGAAGGACTATCCTGCTAAAAGATGAAAGGGTCAACCAGGAAATTAAGGAAGAATTAAAAGCTTTCATGGAAACTAATGAGAATGAACATACAACCGTTCAAAATCTTTGGGATGCAGCAAAAGCAGTCCTAAGGGGGATATACATCGCAACAGAAGAAGAGACTTAATTAAAATTCGAGCATGGGATCCCTGGGTGGCGCAGCAGTTTAGCGCCTGCCTTTGGCCTGGGACGTGATCCTGGAGACCCAGGATCGAATACCACGTCGTGCTCCCGGTTCATGGAGCCTGCTTCTCCCTCTGCCTATGTCTCTGCTTCTCTCTCTCTCTGTGACTATCATATAAATAAATAATAAATAAAAAAAATTCGAGCAGAACTCAAGGAAATTGAGACCAGAAGAAATGTGGAACAGATCAACAGAACCAGGAGTTTGTTCTTTGAACAAATTAATAAGATAGATAAACCATTAGCCAACCAGATTAAAAAGAAGATAGAGAAGACTCAAATTAATAAAATCATGAATGAGAAATGAGAGATCACTACCAACACCAAGGAAATACAAACGATTTTAAAAGCATGTTATGAACAGCTATACGCCAATAAATAAGGCAATCTAGAGGAAATGGGCACAATCCTAGATAGCCACAAACTACCAACTGGAACAGGAAGAAATAGAAAACCTAAACAGGCCAATAACCAGGGAGGAAATTGAAGCAGTCATCCAAAACCTCCCAAGACACAAAAGTCCAGGGCCAGATGGCTTCCCAGGGGAATTCTATCAAACGTTTAAGGAAGAAACCATACCTATCCTACTAAAGCTGTTTGGAAAGATAGAAAGAGATGGAGTACTTCCAAATTCATTCTATGAGGCCAGCATCACCTTAATTCCAAAACCAGACAAAGACCCCACCAAAAAGGAGAATTACAGACCAATATCCCTGATGAACATGGATGCAAAAATTCTCAACAAGATACTAGCCAATAGGATCCAACAGTACATTAAGAAAATTATTCACCATGACAAAGTAAGATTTATCTCCGGGACACAAGGCTGGTTCAACACTCGTCAAACAATCAATGGGATTCATCGTATCAGCAAAGAAAAACCAAGAACCATATGATCCTCTCATTAGATGCAGAGAAAGCATTTGACAAAATAGAGCATCCATTGCTGTTCAAAACACTTCAGAGCGTAAGGATAGAGGGAACATTCCTCGACATCATAAAGGCCATCTACGCAAAGCCCACAGCAAATATCATTCTCAATGTGGAAGCACTGGGAGCATTTCCACTAAGATCAGGAACAAGACAGGGATGTCCACTCTCACCACTGCTATTCAACATAGTACTGGAAGTCCGAGCCTCAGCAATAAGACAACAAAAATAAATAAAGGCATTCAAATTGGCAAAGAAGAAGTCAAACTCTCCCTCTTCACCGATGACATGATACTCTAACTAGAAAACCCAAAAGCCTCCCCCCCAAGATTGCTAGAACTCATACAGCAATTTGGTAGCGTGGCAGGATACAAAATCAATGCCGAGAAATCAATGGCATTTCTATACACTAACAATGAGACTGAAGAAAGAGAAATAGAGGAGGCAATCTGATTTACAATTGCACCCAAAAGCATAAGATACCTAGGAATAAACCTAACAAAGGAGGTAAAGGATCTCAACCATAAACATTATAGAATGCCTCTGAAAGAAATTGAGGAAGACACAAAGAGATGGAAAAATATTCCATGCTCATGGATTGGCAGAATTAATATTGTGAAAAAGTGAATGCTACCCAGGGCAATGTACACGTTTAATGCAATCCCTATCAAAATACCATGGACTTTCTTCAGAGAGTTAGAACAAACTATTTTAATATTTGTGTGGAATCAGGAAAGACCCCGAATAGCCAGGGGAATTTTAAAAAAGAAAACCATATCTGGGGGCATCACAATGCCAGATTTCAGGTTGTACTACAAAGCTGTGGTCATCAAGACAGTGTGGTACTGGCACAAAAACAGACAAATAGATCAATGGAATGGAATAGAGAACCCAGAAGTGGACCCTCAACTTTATGGTCAACTGATATTCAATAAAGTTGGAAAGACTAATCATTGGAAGAAAGACAGTCTCTACGATATACGGTACTGGGAAAATGGACATCCACACTCAGAAGAATGAAACTAGACCACTCTCTTTCACAATACACAAAGATAAACTCAAAATGGATGAAACATCTAAATGTGAGACAAGAATCCATCAAAATCCAAGAGAACTCAGGCAACACCCTTTTTGAACTCGTCCACAGTAAATTCTTGCAAGGTACATCCATGAAGGCAAAAGAAACAAAAGCAAAAATGAACTATTGTGACTTCTTCAAGATAAGAAGCTTTTGCACAGCCAAGGGTACAGTCAACAAAACTAAAAGACAACCTACAGATTGGGAGAAGATGTTTTCAAAAGATGTATCAGATAAAGGGCTAGTTTCCAAGATCTATAAAGAACTTCTTAAACTCAACACCAAAGAAACAAACAATCCAATCATGAAATGGGCAAAGGACATGGATAGAAATTTCACAGACAAAGACCTAGATATTGCCAACATGCACATGAGAAAATGCTCTGCATCACTTGCCTCAGGGAAATACAAATCAAAACTACAATGAGATACCACCTCACAACAGTGAGCATGGGGAAAATTAACAAGGCAGGAAACCACAAATGTTGGAGAGGATGCGGAGAAAAGGGAACCCTCTTACACTGTTGGTGGGAATGTGAACTGGTGCAGCCACTCTGGAAAACTGTGTGGAGGTTCCTCAAAGAGTTAAAAATAGACCTGCCTTACGACCCAGCAATTGCACTCTTGGGGATTTACCCAAAATATTCAGATGCAATGAAATGCCGGGACACGTGCACCCCGATGTGTTTAACAGGAATGTCCACAATAGCGAAACTGTGGACGGAGCCATGGTGCCCATCGAAAGATGAATGGATAAAGAAGATATGGTTTATGTATACAATGGAATATTACTCAGCCATTAAAAACGACAAATACCCACCATTTTCCTCGACGTGGATGGAACTGGAGGGTATTATGCTGAGTGAAGTAAGTCAATTGAAGAAGGACAAACATATGTTCTCATTCAATTGGTTAATATAAATAATAGTGAAAGGGAATATAAGGGAATGGAGAAGAAATGTGTGGGAAATATGAGAAAGGGAGACAGAACATAAAGACTCCTAACTCGGGGATCCCTGGGTGGCTCAGCGGTTTAGCGCCTGCCTTTGGCCCAGGGCACGATCCTGGAGTCCCAGCATCGAGTCCCACATCGGGCTCCCGGCATGGAGCCTACTTCTCCTTCCTCCTGTGTCTCTGCCTCTCTTTCTCTCTCTCTCTATGTCTATCATAAATACATAAATATTTTTAAAAAAAGACTCCTAACTCTGAGAAAGGAACTAGGGATGCTTTAATGGGAGGAGGGCGGGGGGTGAAGGTGAATGGGTGAAGGGTAGTGAGAGGCGCCCTTGCCGGGATGAGCACTGGGTGTTATTCTGTTTGTTGGTAGATTAAACACCAATAAAAAATAAATTCATTTAAAAAAATGTTCAAACAACTAAATATTTATGCTGATACATGGGAGTACGTAAATATAGAAACCAATTAACAACAAACATACAGGAACTCACTGATAATAATACAATGACAGGGGATTTTAACACCCACTTATGGCAATGGACCGATCGTCTATGCAGAAAATCAAAAGGGGAACAATAACATTGACACACTGGACCACAGGGACTCAACAGATATAGTCTGAACATTTATTCCTAAAGCAGAATACACATTCCTTTCAAGTGCACATGGGACATTCTCCAGAACAGATCATATCATGTCCCACAAATCAGCCCTTAACAGGTACAACAGGTACAAGAAGGTTGATATCACACCCTTTACATATTTGGACCATGATGCTATGAAACTGGAAGTCGACATTAAGAAACAAAATTGACAGACCAAAAATACATGGAGATTATGAACATCCTACTAGAGAATGAATAGAGCAACCAGGAAATTAAAGAGGAAATTTAAAACAAAAAAAAAATGAAAACATGTTTCTCGAAACCTCTGGGATGTTGCAAAGGCAGTCCTAAGAGGGAAGTACATAGCAATACAGGCCTATCTCAAGCAACAAGAAGTCTCCAATTCGCAACCTAACCCTACACCCAAAGAGGCTGGAAAAGGAATAGCTAACAAAGCCTAAAGGCTACAGAAAAAGGGAAAAAATAAAGATGAGAGCAGAAATAAACAATGCAGAAAAAACAAAACAGTAGAATGGAATAACGAAACTAAGAGCTGGTTCTCCAAAATAATTAAGAAAATGGATCAAGCCCTAGCCAGTCGTATCAACTAGAAAAGAGAAAACCTAAATAAATAAAATCACAAATGAGAGAAGAGAGATAACAATTAACACCAGAAAAATAAGACAATTATAAGGGAATACTATGAAAGATTATACGCTAACAAACTGGGAGACCTGCAAGAAAAGGACAAATCCCTAGAAATGTACAAACGAGCACATGTGCAAAACTGAAATAGGAAGAAATGGAAAATATGAACAGACCCATAACTAGCAAAGAAATTGAATCAGCAAGGCACCTGGGTGCCTCAGTGATTGAGCAACTGCTTTGGCTCAGGTCATGATCCCAGGGTCCTGGGGGATCACGTCCCACATCAGGCTCCCCGTATGGAGCCTCATTTTCCCTCTGCCTATAACTCTGCCCCTCTCTGTCTCTCATGAATAAATAAGTAAAGGTGCAGCCACTGTGGAACAGTCTGGAGGGTCCTCGAGAAGTTAAAAATAGGGGATCCTTGGGTGGCACAGCGGTTTGGCGCCTGCCTTTGGCCCAGGTCGTGATCCTGGAGACCCGGGATCGAATCCCACGTCGGGCTCCCGGGGCATGTAGCCTGCTTCTCCCTCTGCCTGTGTCTCTGCCTCTCTCTCTGTGATTATCACAAAAAAAATTTTAAAAAAGAAGTTAAAAATAGAGCTACCCTATGATTCCAAAATTGCACAGCTAGGTACTTACCCTGAGGATACAAAAGTAGTTGAGTAGATTCGAAGAGGAACACGCAGCCCAGTGTTGGTAGCAGCATTGTCAACAACAGCGAAACTGTATAGAGCCCAGATGTCCATCGACAGATGAATGGGCAGAGACGATGTGGTAAATATACACACTGCGACATCACTCGGTCATCAGAAGGGATGAAAGGAAGCCATTTACAATGACGTGGGAGAAGTGGAAGGGACTTATGCTAAATGAACTCACTCAGTCAGAGGAAGACAGATACCAAATACCATACAATTGCATTCACATGTGAATTTTAAGAAACCAAACAAACTGGCAAAGGGGCAGAGGGGGGATGAGAGAAGCAAACAAAAAAACACACTCTTAACCACAGAGAATAAACTAATAGATACCAGAGGAACGGGGGGGAAGGGGAATCAGGGGATGGGCATAGTGGAGGTCACCTCTGACCAGACCCAGGTGTTGTATTCAAGGGTTGAATCACTATGTGGTAAACCTGATACTATATCATACTGTGTTTACAAAGAGGAATTCAAGTAAAAGTTTAAAATAATAATTGGTAGTATTGATGAAACGTGTGCACAAGAGATAAAATCATAAAAGCAACTGAAAATCCAAAGAGTCTTTAGAGCCACAAATCCCCCTCCTTAGCTCAGCTCAGGAGAAGCCTGCCATGCCTATTCTCACCCCAGCAGAAGCCTGGATTTTGACTCTCTGTGGAGGCTGCTGACTTGGTGGAGTCATGCTATCTTTGAACCCAAAATCTAAATAGAGTGCATAAAACTAAACTGCCCAAGATGCTAGGAATCCCAGTGCAGGCACATGCCAAGACACAAACTCTAACCATACAGAGACATAACCCTAACCCTCCACTTAAGCCTAATGGTAACCTAACCCTTAAACAAGAATTATCACTAATCAAAAACCAAACACAAACCCCAAGACCGAAACACATTCACTGAACCTTCCTGCCAACCCTCACCATAACCCCTAAACCTATTCTAAACCCTTAACCCTGACCCTTACCTTAAATCTAACCCTAACCCTAACCTCTAACCCTAACCTTATCTTAATGTACTCAAATCCTATTCCTAACCTTAACATGTACCCTAACCCTAACCCTCTAACTAATCCTATCTCATACCCCAAACTGTACCCTAACATGTACCCTAAAAGAAATCCCTAACCCACTGCCTAACCCTCTCTTACCCTTTTCCAAAACCATACCCTGACCCTGACCTGACCCTAACCCTAACCCCTACCAAACACTAACCCTAACCCTAGCCCTAGCCCCTATCCTAAACCTAACCCTCGCCCTAACCCTAAACCTAGCCCTAACTTTAACTCTTCTCCCTAACCCTAACGACTAACCCAAACTCACACCCTAACCCCTAACCCTAACTGCAAACCTAGCCCAACCCTAACTCTAACCATAACCCAAACCCTAATTCCTAACCTCCTACCCTAATCCCTAAAGTCTAAACCCTAAACCTAACTCTTACTCCTGTCCCTAACCCAAACCCCCTTCCTAACTCCTAACCACTGACCCTTACCCTTAACCCTCACCCTAACCTCTAATCCATAACCATAAGCTTAATCACTAACCCCTAACATCTAACCTAAGCCTAACCACCAAATGCCTCCCCTCCCCTGACCTTACCATTCATTCTACCCATTCACTTACCCTATGGTTCTGAGGAGTCCCTTCTGACATTGACGTGGCCCCTAACGGCGCCTCCAGAGTCCTCCAGGGGGTCCTGAGGAAGTCAGGCTCCTGTGAATGCAGACATGGCCCCACGTGTTCCAGAGTCATAATCAGCGGGCCCTGAGTATGCCTCCTCTGGAAGGAGATGGAACATCCTTCTGGATGCCTCACATCCTCTGGAAGCCTCACCGCAGGTTCTCAGGAGGCCGGGGCCTCCTGTCAGCCTGGACATGGCCCCATGTCCCCTGAAAACTCACCGCGGTCCTGAGGAGGCTGTGGGTTCCTGTCAGCCTAGATGCAGCCCCATGTGTCCCAAAGCCAAAGTGCAGGTCCTGAGGAGGACGGGGGTCCTCTCAGTCTTGACGTGGCCCCACATTTTCCTCAGCCTCACCATAAGACCTGAGGAGGCTGGGGGCTCTTGTCAGAATGGACGTGGCCCCAAATCATCCCAATCATTCACAGCGGGTCCTGAGGAGGCCGGAGACTTCTGTCAGTGGGGATTCGGAATCCACATCTTTCTTAGGCCTCACCACAGGCTCTGACAAGGCTGGGGTCTTCTGTCCGCATGGACGCATCCCCATATTTCCCGAAGTCTACACTGGGGGTCCTGAGGACATCAGCGTCCGGTTGTGCGGACGTGGCCCCACATCCTCCCGAAGCGTCACCGCAGGTTCTGAGGTGGCCGAGGCTCCTGTCACTGTGGATGCAGCCCCCAGCTTCCAGAAGACTCAACTTATGTCCTGAGGGGCCAGTTAGCTCCTGCCAGAGTGTCGCAGCGCCCCATCTTTCAGAAGCCTCCCCACATGTTCTGAGGCGGCCCAGGGGCTCCTGTCAGCGTGGATGGGGGCCCACATCTTACTGAAGCCTCCCCGCGGGTCCTGAGGCAGCCCAGGGGCTCCTTTCAGGGTGGGTGCAGGCCCACAATTTCCTGAAGCCTCCCCGCAGGTCCTGAAGTGGCCCAAGGGCTCCTGTCAGGGTGGATGTGGGCCCACATCTTCCTGAATCCTCACCGTGTGTCCTGAGGAGACCGGGGCTCCTGTCAGCGTGAACGCTGCCCAATATCCCCCTGAAGACTCCCCACAGGTTCTGAGGAGGCTGTGGCTCATCAACGTGGACATGTCCCCACATCTTCCTCAGGCCTCCCCAGCTGGCTCCTGTTAGTGCAGGCAGACTAGGCCTACTGCACATGCATGCCCCTTGGGCAGTGCCTGGGCTCGGGCGCCCCCTGCCGGATCTTCAGGCACTACAGGGGCTGTGCAGGAGGCACGTGCCTGTCCCAGGACCCATCTCTCCCTTCTTCCAGGCTCCAGCTGTGGCCTGTTAGCTTCGGAAACGTCTGACTGAAAAGGAGCCTAACACACAGGTTCCCCAAAAATACTTAAGGAGAAGGAATTGGAGCCCAAAGGACGTGAAATGAAAAGTGGACCAGACTTTTACCACGTCCTGTAAAACTCACTCAACTCTCTTCCACTGTGGGCGGGAACGCGGGCTGCTGCAGCAGCCTTGGAAACAGTGTGGAGGCTCCTCAGCAAGTTACAAATAGAGCAGCCCTGTGACCAGCATGTGAAAGCCTGGAGCTCACTCCGAAGATACACATGCAGTGAGACTTGGGAAAACTGCACCCCAATGTCCACAGCAGCCGCGTCCACAGTAGCCACAATGTGGGAGGACCCTCGGTGCCCTCTGGCAGATGATGGATAAAGAGGATGGGAGATACATGGTGGTCATAGAGAGAGGAATGGTATTCAGCTATCAAAGAGCAGGAAATCTTGCCATTTGCAATGACGTGGATAGAACTAGAGGGATCATCTTAAGTGAAATAGGTCAGTGGGAAAAGAGAATGACCGTGTGGTGTCATTCATAGGTGGAATTAAAGAAGCAAAGTAGATGAACATCTGAGAAGGGAAGGAAAAATAAGATAAAAACAGATGCAGGAAATACAGACTCTAAATTATAGGAAACAAACTGAGTGTCACTGCAGGGGAGGGGACAGGGGAGAGGATAACAGGGGACTGTCATAAAGGAGGGCACGTGATGTCACGAGCACTGCGGTTTTCTCCAACTGGTGAATCTCTGAATTCTTCCTCTGAAAGTATAATACACTATACGTTAATTAATTGGGTTTAAATTAAATTAAGTTAAAAAATCAGTTGTATCAGAGCACATTTCCTTCTGGACTCTGTTCTGCTCCTTCAGCTTATGCTGGGACCAACCCTCGTGGGTCTGGTTTGTTTAAGTAGGCGTCAGGCCTTGTCCATGGACCAGCCCAGGGATAGAACTCACAACCCCGAGATCAGGACCGGAGGTGAGGTCAGGAGTCGGATGCTAAACCGACGGAGCCGGGCGGGGTCCCGAGGACAACACTGCTTTATCCTGTGTCTCTGTGACATCGTTTGAAATAGGAAGGTGCTGCGTCCTGCTCTGTCCTGCTTCTCCAATACTGATTTGCTCTCCGGGGTCATTTGTGGGGGCGGATGGATGTTATGGGTTTTTTTTTTCCTATTTATAGGATCTGCCACCATGATTTGACAGGAATGACATTGAAATAGAAGGTGGCTTCAGGAACTGCGGACATTTTCACAAGATGAGGCTCCCAAACCACGAGCCCAAGATGGCCTCCCAGAGCCTGGTATGGCTCAGTGCACAAGTCTTGTGTTCCTTTGGTTCAGTCTCATTATTTATTCTCTGTGATGCTCCTGAGAAGGGAGTCACATCCGTCATTTCCTTCCTGAGTGCTCATTGTCAGGACACAGCAAGCCCCACAATAGAACAAAAACTGAGCACAGGCCAAATGCAGGAAGCCCCTATTAGAACAGATCTGAATGCTCTTGAAGGCCCCATATCAAAATGTAAACAGAACTTGAGGAATTGCTCCAGCCCTTCTAGAGTTCCCCGAGACCAGCCCTTAAAACTAAGCTAAAACCCACCTCTGGGTCCAAGTCCCTGCTCCACTGTGTCGGGTATACATGGACACAAGCTCGAGCTTGTAAATAAACCCTCGTGTGTTTGCATCAGTGTCAGCTTCTCGGTGGTTTCTCAGATTCGCAATCTTGGGCACAACAGTCTTAGATAAAAAACAAAACCAAAAGAAGCTTGGACGCAGGTAGAGTGAACACAGGGTTCTGAGAGAAGCGGCAGAGACCCGGGGGCTTGGGAGCTCTTCTGTGAAGGCCCCAGCAGCCTGGGGGGCAGGATGCTCAGCCCCAGAGCCAGAGGACCCAGAGACCCCACCCGCATCCCGCTCATCAGGGCTGGGTCTCAGGGAGCAGCACAGCGCCACCTGCTGGAGCCCAGAGGCGCTGACGACCACCCAGCCTCTGACCCCCACAAGTGCAACTCCCAGGCAGATGTGCACCTGACAATCAGCGCCAAGGCCCATCCCCAGACCCCACACAGACCATTCCCTGCCACCAAGTTGTCAAAACAGAGAGGCTGCAGAGCTTCAGCTCTGCCTCGAAAGTAGAGTCTAGATTCCTTGTACTTTGTGCTCTTCTTTCATTTATTTTCTTTGATTCTATTTTATTAATTGCCTTATTTTAACTTTTATGTATGTACCTTATATATTTCTTATTTTTAGTTTCATGGTACTTTAATTGTGTTTCATATTTTGGGATTTAGAATCTTTTAATGAGCAGGCCAAAATAATCTGGTTTTTTTTGGGGGGGGGAGGGCAGTTGTTATTGTTTTTCTTGGTTTTTCTTTTTCTTCCTTCTTTCTTTTCTGGAAAAAATAATGAAATGGAGAAATTCTCCTCCATAAAATAACATGAGGTAGTACTCACAGCCAGGAAGTTCATCAATACACATATATGATGTCTAACTACAGTTCAAAACAATGATTATAAAGATAGCAGCTGGGCTGGAAATAGAGCACAGAAGAAAACTGGAGAATCCCTTACTGTAGAAATAAAAGAACTAAAATCTAGTCAGGCCAACGTTAAAAATGCTATAACTCTGATACAGTCCCAAGTGGAAGCCTTAAAAACAAGAAACGTTATGGAGCATAGAGGCAGACATAGGGAACTCAGCCACTTATTAAAACAATAACATTCATATCATAGGAGACTCAGAAGATGAAGAGAGAGAAAAAGTGGGCCTTGCTCAGCCATTAGAAACGACAAATACCCACCATTTGCTTCAACGTGGATGGAACTGGAAGGTATTATACTGAGTGACGTAAGTCAATCAGAGAAGGACAAACATTGTATGTTCTCATTCATTTGGGGAATATAGATAATAGTAAAGGAAATATAAGGGAAGAGAGAAGAAATGTGTGGGAAATATCAGAAAGGGAGACAGAACATAAACTCCTAACTCTGGGAAAAGAACTAGGGGTGATTGAAGGGGAAGTGGCCGGTGGGTGGGGGTGAATGGGTGATGGGCACTGAGGGGGGCACTTGACGGGATGAGCACTGGGTGTTATTCTGTATGCTGGCAAATAGAACACTAAGAAAAAGTAAATTTATTATTAAAAAAAAGAAAGAAACAAAGTGTGACACCTGGGTTGCTCAGTCAGTTAAGCTTCTGTCTTAGGCTCGGATCATGATCCAGGTCCCAAGGCAGGCTCCCTGTTCAGCTGGGAACCTGCTTCTCCCTCTCCCTCTGTCCCGCTCACTCATGCTTTTTCTCTCCTCTCTCTCAAATAAATAAATAACATCTCTGAAAAAAAAAACAATCAAACAAACCTAGAGGGAAGAGAAATCTCCCATGTAGAAGAATTTCAAACAGTTTGTGCAGACATTCCACCGTGAAGTTCATGAGCATAGCTTCCCACTCTTATGTGTGCAATACACATAGTAACTTCCTTCTACAAAATATATTATGAAAAACTTAAAATAATGATAATATAATAATAATAATAATAAAGAATCAGTTTACAATGGAGAAAGCTGACAAACCCTACTTCAGCAAGATGACCAGAACGATGCCAAGACTGATAAATCATGTTGATAGTATCTATCCTTTATATGATATAATGAAAATGGCAGTATATCTCTGTATATAATCCACAAAAACAGTTCAATCATGAGATAAACAACAGACATGTCCCAACTGAGGGAAATTTTACAAAATACTCTACTTCTCAAAGTGTTCCAGTGCAACAAAAACAAGGAAAGGCTGAAAGACTGTCACAATCCAGAGGAGCCTAAGAAAACAGGAGGACAAATGGAATGTCATATGAGGGGTGGTGACTTAGCAAAAACTAAGGAAATCTGAATAAAGTATGGTCTTTGGTGAATGCGAATATTTTAATATTGATTCATTAGCTAATATTGTACCGTACTGATATAAGATATCAATAATTGGAGAAATTGAGTGCAAGTGCATGAGAATTCTCCGTACTATCTTCTCAATTTCCCTATAAATCTTTGTTTTTTTTTCCTAATAAATAAGATTTATTTTGAAAATTGACTAAAATGAATCAGGCTCCAAGTGTGAAGACATTTTAAGAATCGTTGAATTAACTTTTGCCTTATTCTTAAAGAATTCCTTTGATGGGAACAAAGAATTTTATATCAGAAGGAAAGAAAAACATTTATGAACACGTATAATGCCTCCTCAACCTGAAAAGGAGGAACGGATAATAAATAGCAAAAATCAGATAAAAATAATTCTAGTATAATAGACACCATATTGCTAGTGCATTTAAAATTATCAATGCATAACATTTATTTCCCTGACATTTGTCTTCCAAAGAGTTCACAGTGTTTCAGTGTCAGTTGAAACAGGGGAAGAATCTCAGGGAAGAATCCTTCACATAATAATAGGACCATTGGTAATAATGTCTCTCAGTTCTTTCCAAATCCATAAAGATGCATTTCCTGATGAGTGACTGAGCTGTGAAGAAAGAGAAGACATTCCCTCATCCCTCTGATTTACTTGTGTCAGAATATTTTAACCATAGTACTACGGATAGTAAATTATCCTTATTAACAGGAAATACGTCTCAGATTGGAATCTGAGCAATCAGAAGTGCAGAGAAAAAACACTTTGACTCGCTCTTCATCTTATAAAGAGAAAGGACAGCTTTTCTATGTACAAAGTCAGTTGTCAAGATAGCCTCAGGGAGTAAGAGTCTGCAGCATCGAATCCCGCTGCACAGCTGGGATGCCCAGGAGCCAGGTCTTCCTGATTCCAAATCCCTGGGCCTGTCCCCCAACACTGGCTGTCAGGCTGAGGTCATTTGCAATTGCTCTCTTAGGAGCTCCGGGGAAGTGTGAAGGAGCTAGATAGGATGGGAATGGACACAAGGAGGCCGAGAAAATGAAGGCCTTTCCACTTTAAGTTCAGCGTTCGAACATGTCAAGCCATCCCAGGACCCTGTGAAGAAGAGCTGAAATTTACATTACTTCAGATACAGGAAAAAAACAAAAGTTTATAGCTTATTGCCCTAGAAAGCCCAACAATAGAATAAGGACTGAGCCCACGCCAAGGGCTGGAAGTGCCTATTAGAATGAGAACAGAGCTCAATGCCAATGAAGGTCCCATATCAAAATATAAACAGAATTTGAGGAATTGTTCCAGCCCTTCTGGAGGTCCGTGAGACAAGCCCTTAAAACTAAGCTAAAACCCAACTCGGGGTCCAGGTCCCTGCTCTGCTGTGTTGGGTTCGGGTGTACTTGAACGCAAGCTCGAGTTTGGAAATCAACCCTCATGTGTTTGCATTGGTGTCAACTCCATAGTGGTTTCTCAGATTTGCAATCTTGGGCACAACACCCCATGTCCCCTCCCACCTGGGCTGAACCCCTCTGCCGTCCCACCCAGGCTGACCCTCAGCCACCTCGCCACCTACAACAGCTGGGCACAGGCCCTCACACAGTTCCACGGGCACGGTGGGCACTCCCACCATCCCCAGCCTTCCAGAGGAAGGAAGGAGGATTCTGCAGGACACACTCCCATGGTTGCCCTAGGGCTCCCTGCCCTGCACATCAGATCGTGACAGGTCAGGGTCTGTATCCTTGATGCCTGCTCCTCCTCCCCGGTTTTCCCACAGGAAATGAAGAAGGAGGCCCTGGTCTCCTCCTAGGACATCACGCAGGTAGACCTGGACGTCAACAGGACATTCAACAGTCACATCATGTTTTGGTACTACTACAGGGTAGGGTGAGGCTGAGGGGCCAGGGGGGATCGGGCTCCGGGAGAGGACCAGGGGCTTCTGGGTCGGGAACACAAGGCTTCCGAGGCCGGGAAAAGAACAGCAGCCAGCAACACACAGCTGCATGGTAAGGTGCTGGGGATGAACCCCGTGCCCCCTCCCCCGGTGTCTCAGGGATGAGGAGGCCACTAGGATGGGGCTTCCAGGGGTTGCCATGTGAGCTGAACCCCAAAGGTGTGAGGGACGGCACTCTGAAAAGCAGGGGGCAGGGTTGCAGGCCGTGGGGGACAGTACGGGGACCTGGGTGCTGGGTGTATGGCTGTGACTGGAGGAGGACACACATCGATCCGATGAGGGTCGGACGGGTCAGGGTGACACCTCCACTCGGTGCTTTATATATTTCTAAATTCTATGCATTTCATTTGAGACAATTTGCAATATGTAAACATACATAGTATGATGACCCGAGATATTGCCCCCAGTCCAGCCAGGGCCCTGCACTGACCACACGGGGCCCCAGGGGCAGGTGTCACAGCAAACCAAAGACTGGGGTCGCCTTAATTGGTAGACATCTCCCAATGCATGTTAGAGAAAGGGTTTGCCGTGTGTCTGCCAGCCCGCTACCCCATCCCCCCATTTACCAAAAACACATCATCCCCCTACATCATCATCCCCCATGGCATCGCCCCTACACCATCCCCCTCACACACACAAAGCCCCACACAATCCCCACCCACACTATACCTCAACACTATCCCCCCTAAACCAGCACCCAACTCCACCACCATCATACCCATGCCCCCACACCATCCACCCTCACACCATCAGCCCTGAGCAAGGACCCGGTGCAGCTGCCCCCTGTGGGACATGCTCAGCCTCCCCAGGGTTCTCTGGATACCCTGCTCCCATCAGAAGCCCGGGTGTCCCATAGAGTACCCAGGGGTTGCAGGGAGGAGGGAAGACAGGGAGCCCCCGACACGGTGTGTGCAGGTGAGTGGTTCAGAGGACCCACTGTGCCCTGCCTCCACCCACTGTCCCTCCTGGAGTGTGGCACACCCTGCACAGGACACCAGCCCCTAACCTAGAGGGACCAGGGCTGACTGGGCACCAGGCTCTGGGGAGCTGGGTTGATTTGAGCCCCAACCAGGCCCAACACAAAGACTAATGGGATCCAGCCCCCCATGGCCCTGGCCAGCCCTGGATTCTGGCCCCAGGCTGAGCGAGAATTCTCACAGTTGAATGTGGCCTCCTGGGCACTGGGCGTGCCCCACAGATCCAGGTCGCTGACCTAGGGCAGACCGGGGGATCCCGTGACACCCCAGGGTGGGGAGAGCAGGGGTAGGCTGGTGGGCCCCATCCACACCCACACCAGGAGGCAGGCTCCTACAGGTGTTGGGGCCCCAGGGGTCTCGAGGCCGGGGTCTAGCTGTCCTGCAGGGACCCAGCACAGGAGCCCATGAGCTGCAGTTCCAGGTCAGCTCTGCTGTCCTCAGAACCGTCACTCAGGCTGAAACCTCAGGACACACGCCCCCAACCAGAGTCCACACATGCTCCCAGGTGGGGGACTCCAGCACTCGCCCCCCCACCCCATGTGATTCTTGCCCTCCCCTAAAGAAAAAAGGTCTACTTCCCCAGGGGAAGGCGCGCACCCTCTGCTCTGAGCCCATTTGCTGTACAAATTCAATAAAGTGTTGTGGTGCGAAAATGCACAGCCATCCCGTTTCTGTGTCCCCAGAACTCTGTGTAGAGGGCATGGAGAGACCCCCAGAGAGGATTAGGGGGCACCACCGAGGCCCCAACCATCCCATGCAGGGGCACCGCTAGGCACACACAGCTGATGTCCCCACGTGCCATCCAGTGGTGGCCGGATGCCAGGGTCAGGCCTCACAGACTTTACTGGGACTCAGCCTGTGCCCTGTCGGCCAGAATGGGCAGGACAGAGTGACAGCCAAGGAGCCTCAGGTCACCAGGGTATGTGCAAAGTGACCTGAGAAGTCACCTCCCTCTGTCCAGGGGGCCGGGCCTGGCCGGGTTCCAGGGCACTTCCTCCCCTCCCCGCATCCCCGTGCCTGGGTGCCTTGGGCACAGAGGGCCTGCGGGGCGGTCAGCGTGGCCATGGAAGTGATATCAGGACAGCAGGCCCTTGTGTTGTGCCCAAGATTTCGAATCTGAGAAACCACCAAGGAGCCGACACCAATGAAACTCCCGAGGGTCTCTTTACAAGCTGGAGCTTGGGTCCAAGTGCACCAGACACATTGGAGCAGGGACTTGGACCCTGAGAGTAAGGGACAAGGCAGCTTTATAGGGGCCAGTGGACCATGGGATACGCAGAAAGTTGCACAGTCATGTCGGTCCACATGTAGTTGGCCGATTGAATTACACCTTACCCTATAGTATCCACTTGAGCTGGTCTATTACTTTGGTCAGAATTGGTGCACGATTTTGGCGGGCACAAAGCAGGGTTACATTGGTATGAGCCGATTTCCAATTAGGGTGTGCCCAGCGGCCTGACTAGGGTGGGGCAGCACCTTAAGCCATAAGTAGGTCATTTGGGGGTCATAGGGGAGGTGGCGGGTGTAGCACAAAATGGAATCAGTCCTGCTCTGTTTGTCCAGGGGTAGGGGATTTTTGTTAAATTTCCTGGGTCCCACACTTACAGCTCATGCACCTGGGCCACCCTCACCAGGTGGACTCAGCGTGCATACCTTGTGGTGCTGGATCTCTCACACCAACGTGTGGAGGGCACCCTCCTTGCCCGAGTGAGTAGCGGATGGGTGAGCATAGGGCTCGGCCTGAAGGCCAGTCAGGACAGGGGACCAACAACCCCAGCCCCATCCCCACCCTGACGCCTACATACAGGCAGCCCCATGGCTCCCCGCCATGGGCAGCCGGCTCCTCAGGAGCTCCCCCCAAGGGTGGCCCGAATGTCTGGCTCCCTGCTGGAGAGTCATTGGGGAGAATAGAAGCAGCCAGCGCTTGGCAGGACCCACTGCTGGACATGGGAATGTGGCTGAGCCAGATCTTCCTGCTCAGCTGACCCTCCAGTGGAAAGTCACTGCATGAGCAAGCCCCGGGTTGGACAGAAGAGCCCAGCTAGCCACCCAGCGCCAGCACTAGAAATGAGGTTTTGCCAACCATTTCGGGGTTTTGGGTTACCCAGGCATAGGATCGAATAGCTGCACGTGATAGCTGCATGTCATAGAGACACACACACCCCAAAACCAACAAAAGTCGTAATCTCCCCAATGTTGTCAAACAGCAGCCGGACGGTTACATACAAGATGCTGTGATCCCCAATAGGATACATGGAAGACGCTATAAACCATGACTGCAGACATGCTGGAGGCACGGAGATGTGCCTGATGGGTTCCAACAAGGAGCACAGAGGGGAAGGAAGTATCCTACGGACAGGGGGCACCTCCTAGGAAAGGACACCAGGTCCCTGTGAAGGCTACAGAGGGTGAAATCTCTCCTCTTCTCTTTCTGCTTCTGGTTTTCCTCCTACATGCCATTTTCCTCAATCATATTAGAAAGAATTTATGTTTTTAAATTTATTTTTATTGGAGTCCAATTTGTATGAATTCTTTCTTCAGCAAGGGTGTCATTCAGGAGAGAAGGAGAGAGAAAGATTTTCCTAGACAGGCAACATATAAAGGAGTTCATGACCACTTAACCAGTCCAGAAAGGAATTTTAAGAGGGACTCTGCTAGTGGGGGAAAAAAGAGACCAAAAGAAACAAAGACTAGAAAGAACCAGAGAACGTCACCAGAAACACCAACTCTTCCGGAAACACAAAGGCACAAAGTTCATATCTTTGAATAATCACTCTGAATGCTGATAGACTAAATGCTCCAATCAAAAGATAGAGGGTATCATAGTGGCTTAAAAAACAGGATCCAGGATGCCTGGGTGGCTCAGGGGTTGAGCCTCTGCCTTTGACTCAGGTTGTGATCCTGGAGTCTGGGATCGAGTCCCATATTCTGTTCCTGGTGGGGAGTCTGCTTCTCTCTCTGCCTAATTTTCTGCCTCTCTCTCTCTCTCTCTCTCTCATAAATAAAATCATTATTTAAAAAACAAGATCCATCTGTATGCTGCCTACAAGATGCTCACATTTATAGACACCAGGAGATTGAAAGTCAGGGGATGGAAAATCATCTATCACGCTAATGGATATCAAAAGAAAGCTGGAGGACCCATACTATATCAGACAAAGGAGATTTGAAACCTAACCCTGGCGGACACCTGTTGGCTCAGTGGTTGAGCATCTGCCTTCGGCTCAGGGTTATCCTGGGATCCCAGGATCGAGTCCCTCATCGGCCTCCCTTTGCGGAGTCTGCTTTTCCCTCTGCCTATGTTTTGCCTCTGCTTCAATGTGTATCTCTCATTAATAAATAAATAAATAAAATATTTAAATTTCAAAAAAGAAAGAACAAATAGTATAAGAAGAGAAGGGCATTATTTCATAATTAAAAAGACTTTCTATCAAGATCAAACAACTAAATATTTATGCTGCCAACATGGGAGTACCTAAATATAGAAACCAATTAACAGCAAATGTACAGGAACTCACTGATAATAATACAGTAACAGGGGATTTAACATCCACTTATGGCAATGGAACAATCGTCTATACAGAAAATCAACAGGGGAACAATAGCCTTGACACACTGGACCACAGGGACTCAACATATATAGTCTGAACATTTCATCCTAAAGCAGAATACACATTCCTTTCATTTTTTATTATTTATGATAGTCACAGAGAGAGAGTGAGAGAGGGGCAGAGACATTGGCAGAGGGAGAAGCAGGCTCCATTCACGAGGAGGCCGACGTGGGATTTGATCCCGGGTCTCCAGGATTGCGACATGGGCCAAAGGCAGGCGCTAAACTGCTGCACTACCCAGGGATCCCTACACATTCCTTTCAACTGCACATGGGACATTCTACAGAACAGATCATATCATGGCCCACAAATCAGCCCTCAACAGGTACAACAGGTACAAGAAGGTTGATATCACACCCTGTACATTTTTGGACCACGACGTTATGAAACCTGAATTCGACAGTATGAAAAAAAATTGGACAGACCAAAAATACGTGGAGATTATGAATATCCTATTAGAGAATGAATGGAGCAACCAAGAAATTAAATAGGAAATTTAAAACAAATGTAAAAGAAAACATGTTTCTCAAAACATCTGGGATGCAGCAAAGGCAGTCCTAAGAGGGAAGTACATAGCAATACAGGCCTACCTCAAGAAACAAGAAGTCTCCAATACACAACCTAACCCTATACCTAAAGGAGCTGGAAAAAGAATAGCAAACATAGCCTGAAGCCTACAGAAGAAGGGAAAAAATAAAGATGAGAGCAGAAATAAACAATGCAGAAACAACAAAACAGTAGAATGGAATAACGAAACTAAGAGCTGGTTCTTCAAAATAATTAATAAAATAGACAAAGCCCTAGCCAGCCTTATCAACGAGAAAAGAGAAAAACATATATAAATAAAGTCACAAATGAGAGAAGATAGATCGCAATCAACACAAAAAAAAAAATAAGACAACTTTAAGGGAATACCATGAAAGATTATACGCTAACAAACTGGGAGACCAGGAAGAATTGGAAAGATCCCTAGAAATGTGCAAACGAGCAAAACTGAAATAGGAAGAAATAGAAATGTGAACAGACCCATAACTAGCAAAGGAATTGAATCAGCAAGGCACCTGGGTGCCACAGTGGTTGAGCATCTGCTTTGGCTCAGGTCACGATCCCAGGATCCTGGGGCATCAAGTCCCACATCAGGCTCCCCACATGGAGCCTCATTTTCCCTCTGCCTATACCTCTGCCTCTCTGCGTCTTGCATGAATTGAATACATAAATAAAATCTTTAAAAAAGGAAAAGATATAAAGATGAGAAAGGACCCAAAAAAAATCACAAATGAGAAAAGAGAAATAACCACCAACACTAGAAATACAAACGTTTATAAGAGAACATTATGAAAAATTATATGCCAACAACCCCGAACCTGGAAGAGATAGATCAATTCCTAGAAATATATAACATAGCAAAAATGAAAAAGGAAGAAATAAGGAACTTGAACACACAGATAACCAGCAGAGAAATTGAATCAGCAATCAAGAATCTCCCAACAGGAGACGCTTAGATGAATAGAATAAAATGGAAAGCCAAAACAAGATACAAACCTGTAACTCTATGGTCCATTAATCGACAACAAGGCAGGAAGGAATATCCAATGGCACAGAGACAGTCTCTTCAACAAACCCTAACCCTGACCCCAGGATAAGAACAAATGGTGTTGGGAAAACCAGGCAGCCACATGCAGAAGAATGAAACGGGACCACTTTCTTACACCATATATATAAAAAATAAATTCAAAATGGATGAAAGACCTAAATGTGAGACCTGAAACCATACAAAGAAGAAAAGATAGGCAGCAACGTCTTTGACATTGGCCATTGGATCTTCTTTCCAGATATGCATCTGAGGCGAGCGAAACAAAAGCAAAAATCCTTTTGGGAATTCATCAAATTGAAAATCTTCTGCAAAGTGAAGGAAACAAGCAATGCTAAAATGCAAAATACAAAATGAGAGGAGATATTTGTAAACAACACATCCAATAAAGAGTTAGTATGCAAAATACGTAAAGCAAATATAAATCTCAGCATCCTAAACACAAATTATCCAACTGCAGATGGGCAGAAGACATGAATGGACTTTGTCTCTGTCAAGACATCCAGATGGCCACCAGACACACGGACAGACACTCAGCGTCACCCATCATCAGCAAAATGCAAACCAAAACCACAATGAGATGTCACCTGACAGCCGACAGAATGGCTAAAATTAACACAAGAAACAACAGGTGTTGGTGAGGCTATGGAGAAGGGGGAGCCCCCTTACACTCCTCGTGGTCATGTGAACAGGTGCAGCTACTGTGGAAAACAGTCCAGAGTGTCCTCAAGAAGTTAAAAGTAGAAGTACCCTATGATTCCAAAATTGCACAGCTAGGTATTTATCTTTAGGATATAAAAGTAGTCTCTTAGATTCAAAGAGGGACACGTAGCCTAGTGTTTGTAGCGGCGTTATCAACAATAGCCAAACTGTGGTTACAGCCAAGATGTGCATCGACACATGAATGGGCAGAGACGATGTGGTAAATATACACACTGCGACATCACTTGGTCATCACAAGGAATGAAATGAAGCCATTTACAATGACGTGGGAGAATTGTAAAGGACTTATGCTCAAGGAACTCAGTCAGAGAAAGACAGATACCAAATACCACACAATTGCATTCACATGTGAATTTTAAGAAACCAAACAAACTGGCAAGGGGATCGATGGGGTGGGATGAGAGAAGCAAACCAAGAAACTCACTCTTAACCACAGAGAATAAACTAATAGATACCAGAGGAAGGTGGGGGGGATGGGGAATCAGGGGATGGGGATAGTGGAGGGCACCTGTGACCAGTACCAGGCGTTGCATCCAAGGGTTGAATCACTATGTGGTAAACCAGAAGCTATATCATACTCTGTTTACAAACAGGAATTCAATAAAAGTTTAAAATAATAATTGTTAGTATTGATGAAACATGTGTGCACAAGAGATAAAATCAGAAAGGCAACTGAAAATCCAAATAAAGAGTATTTAGAGCCACAAATCCCCTCCTTAGCTCAGCTCGGGAGAAGCCTGCCATGTCTTTTCTGACCCCAGCAGAAGCCTGGATTTTGATTCTCTGGGGAGGCCACTGACTTGTTGGAGCTAAGCTATCTTCGAACCCAAAACCTAAATAGAGTGCATAAAACTAAACTGCCCAGGATACTAGGAGTCCCAGTGCAGGCACATGCCAAGACCCAAACTCTAACCATACACAGACATATCCCTAACCCTACACTTAAGCCTAATGTTAACCTAAACCTTAAACAAGACCTAATCAAACAAGACTATCAAGACTTATCAAGACTTAAACAAGACTAATCAAAAACCAAACACAAACCCCAAGACCGAACACATTCACTGAACCTACCTGCCAAGACTCACCCTAACTCCTAAACCTATTCTTAGGTTTCCTTAACACTGACCCCTACCTTAATTCTAACCCTAACCCTAACCTCTAACCCTAACCTTAACCTAATGTATTCAAATCCTATTCTTAACCTTATCCTGTACCCTAACCCTACCCTCTAATACTAATCCTATCTCATACCCCAAACTGTACCCTAACCCGTACCCTAAAACTAACCCCTAGCCCACTTCCTAATCCTATCTCTTATCCTTTTCCAAAACCGTACACTGACCCTACCCTGACCCTGACCTGACCATTACCCCTGACCAAACACTAACCCTAATCCTAACCCCTATCCTAACCCTACCGCTCACCCTAACTCTAAACCTAGCACTAACTTTAACCCTAACCCCTAACCCTAACAACTAACCCTAACTCACACCCTAACCCCTAACCCTAACTGCAAACCTAATCACAACCCTAACACTAACCATAACCCTAACCCCAAATCCTAACATCCTGCCCTAATCCCTAAGCCTAAACCCTAACCCTAACTCTAAATCCTGTCCCTAACACTAACCCTAACCCCTTTCCCTAATCCCTAACCCCCATCCAACTCCTAACCACTCACACTTACCCTTATCCCTCATGCTATCCTCTAATCCATAACCATAAGCATAATCACTAAACCCTAACATCTAACCTAACTTAACCACCAACTGCCTCCCCTCCCCTGACCCTACCATTCATTCTACCCATTCACTTACCCTGTGGTTCTGAGTAGTCCCTTCTGATGTGGACGTGGCCCCCAATGGCGCCTCCAGAGTCCTCCAGGGGATCCTGCAGAAGCCAGGATCCTGTGAGTGTGGACGTGGCCCCACGTGTTCCTGAGTCATAGTCAGCGAGTCCTGAGGACGCCGGGTCTCCTGTCACTGTGGACTATGCCTCACATCCTCTGGAAGCCTCACAGCAGGTCCTCAGGAGGTTGAGGGCTCCTGTAAGCCTGGACATGGCCCCATGGCCCCCAGAAAACTCACTGCGGGTCCTGAGGGGGCTGAGGGCTCCTGTAAGCATAGACACAGCCCCATATATCCCGAAGCCAAAGGGCAGGTCCTGAGGAGGCCAGAGACTCCTGTCAGTGTGGATTTGGCACCCACATCTTTCTTATGCCTCACCACAGGCTCTGACAAGCCTGGGGTCTCTGTCTGCATGGAAGCATCCCCATATTTCCCGAAGTCTACACCTGGGGTTCTGAGGACGTCAGCGTCCTGTTGTGTGGGCGTGGCCCCACGTCCTCCCATACCGTCACTGCGGGTTCTGAGGGGGCCAGGGCTCCTGACACCGTGGATACAGCCCCCACCTCCCAGAAGCCTCAACTTATGTCCTGAGCGGCCTGGGAGCTCCTGCCAGAGTGGACGCGGCACCACAGCTTCCTGAAGCCTCCCTGCAGGTCCTGAAGCGGCCCAGGTGTTCCTGTCAGGGTGGATGCGGGCCCACATCTTCCTGAAGCCTCACCGCAGGTCCTGAGGAGACCAGGGCTCATCAGTGCGGATGCGTCCCCATGTCCTCCTCAGGCCTCCCCAGCACATGTGGGCTCCTGTTAGTGCAGGTGGACGAGGCCTACTGAGCCTTCGCGGCCCTTTGGGCCAGGCCTGGTCTCGGGCGCCTCCTGCGGGACACTCAGGCACTGCAGGAGGCCATGCAGGAGGCAGCGCCCCTGTGCACGGGGCCACACCTGCCTCCTTCCAGGCTCCAGCTGAGGCCTATGAGCTTTGGAAACGACTCACTGAAACAGAGCCCAATACCTGGCTTCCCCAGAAAGACTTAAGGACAATGATTAGAGCCCACAGGACACAAAAAGAAATGTTTACCAGACTTTAACCACGCCCTGCAAAACTCACTCAACCCTCTTCCTCTGTGGGCGGGACCGCAGGCTGGTGCATCCACCCTGGAAACAGTGTGGAGGCTCCTCAGGAAGTTACAAACGCCCTGGGACCAGCAGGTGCACAGCCTTAGCTCACCCCGAAGATAGAGATGCATGAGACTCAGGGACACCTGCACCCCAATGTCCACAGCAGCCGGGTCCATAGTAGCCACACTGTGGGAGGAGCCTCGGTGCCCTCAGGCAGATGATGGATAAAGAGGATGGAAGATAGATGATGGTCATAGATGATAGATAGTTAGATGATAGGAATGGTACTCAGCTATCAAAGAGAAGAAAATATTGCCATTTGCAATGATGTGGATAGAACTAGAGGGATCATGTTAAGTGAAATAAGTCAGTCAGGAAAGAAAATTACCGTATGGTTGCATTCATAGGTGAAATTAAAGAAGCAAAGCAGATGGGCATCTGTGAAGGGAAGGAAAAACAAATAAGATGAAAACAGAGATGGAGGGAAAAAAGACTCAATCACAGGAAACAAACTGAGGGTCGCTGGAAGGGAGGGGAGTGGAGGGACAGGATAACTGGTAGAGGGGCATGACGGAGGGCACGTGATGTCATGAGCCCTGGTGTTATCTCCAACTGGTGAATCCCTAAATTCTACCTCTGAAAGTATAATACACTATACTGTTAATTAATTGGGTTTAAATTAAATTAAGTTTAAAAAATCAGTTGACGGTATCGGAGTGCATTTTCTTCCAGGCTCTCTATTCTGCTCCTTCATCTTATGCCAGAACCACACCCCTGTGGCTTTGGTTTGTTTAAGTAGGCTCCATGCCTCGTCCACAGTTCAGCAAAGGGCTAGAATTCATGACCCCGAGATCAAGTCCAAGGGTGAAGTCAGGAGTCGGATGCTTAACCAATGGAGCCAGCCGGGACCCGAGAACCACACTGCTTTATCCTGTGTCTCTGTGACATTGTTTGAAATAGGAAAGTGGAGGGAGGGGCAAGATGGCTGAAGAGTAGGGTTCCCAAATCACCTATCCCCACCAAATTACCTAGATAATCTTCATCATCCTGAAAATCTATGAATTAGGCCTGAGATTTAAAGAGAGACCAGCTGGAATGCTTCAGTGAGAAGAGTTCACACTTCTAACAAGGTAGGAAGAGGGGGAAAAAGAAATAAAGAAACAAAAGGCATCCAAGGGGGAGGGGCCCCACGAGGTGCCGGGCTAAGGCTGGGGCGAGTGCCCCCAGGACAGGAAAGCTCTGTCCTGGAGAAGCAGGAGCTTCACCAATCTTCCTGGGTGGAAAGGCACCCGCAGGGAGTTGGAGCAGGACGCCAGGATGGTGGGGATGCCCTCGGGCTCCCTGGAACACTAACAGACACCTGCGCACCCAGGAGACTGCACCATACCCCGCGGCTGAGCTCCCTAAAAGACTGCAGGGCCCACGGCTGGACCTGGAGCAGCTCGGAGGGGCTTGGGCGGCGGCTCCACATGGAGGGGGCTGCGAGGCCAGGAGCAGCTCAGAGGGGGCTCTGGCAGAGGAAGAGGATCCCTGCGGAGAGGGCTACGGGGATCTGGGACCAGCTCAGAGGGGCTCGGGCGGTGGCACCGCAGAGGCGGGTGTGTGGCTGGGAGGGGGAATCCAACAGCGCAGGCACTGGAGCACAGGGCGCCAGGACACAGCTGAGGATCTGGCCTCCCCCTGGGACAGGCAGAGCCCGGGAAGGCCCACAACAACTAGGACGCTTCTGCCCATAACTGAGCAGATCAGCGTCCTCGCCTTGGCACCTCCAGGCCCTGCAGAGGGAGAGCTCCATAGTTACTGTGGGAGCTGCATCCAGGGCTCCAGAGCTGCCGGTGTCACTGGGATGGTTCCTCCTGGGGCCTCACGGGTTAAACAACCCCAACTGAGCCCTGCACCAGGCAGAGGGCAGAGCAGCTCCCCCAAGAGCTAACACCTGAAAATCAGCACAACAGGCCCCTCCGCCAGAAGACGAGATAGACGGACAAGTTCCAGGGGAAGTCAACGGACTTAAAGTATACAGAATCAGAAGATACTCCCCCGTGGTTTTTTCTTTTCTTTTCTTTTTTCTTTTCTTCTTTCTTTTTGATTTGTTTGCATCCTCCACCCTTTATTCCTTTCTTTCTTTTTCTTTCTCTTTTTCTTCTCTTTTTTCTTTTTTTTCTTCCTTTTCTCTTTTTCTCTTTCTTTCCTTCTTTCTCTCTCTTTTTCTCCTTTTCCGAATACATTTTTTTTGGCCACTCTGCACTGAGCAAAATGAATAGAAGGAAAACCTCACCTCAAAAGAAAGAAACAGTCCTCTCTCCTAAGAGTTACAAAATCTGGATTACAATTCAATGTCAGAAAGCCAATTCAGAAGCACTTATACAGCTACTGGTGGCTCTAGAAAAAAGCATAAAGGACTCAAAAGACTTCATGACTTCAGAATTTAAATCCAATCAGGCCGAAATTGAAAATAAATTGAATGAGATGCAATCCAAACTGGAAGTCCTAACGATGAGGGTTAACGAGGTGGAAGAACGAGTGAGTGACATAGAAGACAAGTTGATGGCAAAGAGGGAAACTGAGGAAAAAAGAGACAGACAATTAAAAGACCAGGATGATAGATTAAGGGAAATAAACGACAGCCTGAGGAAGAAAAACCTACTTGTAATTGGGGTTCCAGAGGGCACCGAAAGGGACAGAGGGCCAGAATATGTATTTGAACAAATCCTAGCTGAAAACATTCCTAATCTGGGAAGGGAAACAGGCATTCAGATCCAGGAAATAGAGAGATCCCCCCCCTAAAATCAATAAAAACCGTCCAACACCTCGACATTTAATAGTAAAGCTTACAAATTCCAAAGATAAAGAGAAGATCCTTAAAGCAGCAAGAGACAAGAAATCCCTGACCTTTATGGGGAGGAGCATTAGGGTAACAGCAGACCACTCCACAGAGAACTGGCAGTCCAGAAAGGGCTGGCAGGATATATTCAGGGTCCTCCATGAGAAGAACATGCAACCAAGAATACTTTATCCAGCAAGGCTCTCATTCAAAATGGAAGGAGAGATAAAGAGCTTCCAAGACAGGCAGGAACTGAAAGAATATGTGACCTCCAAACCTGCTCTGCAGGGAATTTTAAGGGGGACTCTTAAAATTCCCCTTTAAGAAGAAGTTCAGTGGAACAATCCACAAAACAAGGACTGACTAGACATCATGATGACACTAAACTCATATCTGCGATTAGTAACTCTGAATGTGAACGGGCTTAATGACCCCATCAAAAGGCAAAGGGTTTCAGACTGGATAAAAAAGCAGGACCCATCTATTTGCTGTCTACAAAAGACTCATTTTAGACAGAAGGACACCTACAGCCTGAAAATACAAGGTTGGAGAACCATTTACCATTCAAATGGTCCTCAAAAGAAAGCAGGGGTAGCCATCCTTCTATCAGATAAACTAAAATTTACCCCGAAGACTGTAGTGAGAGATGAAGAGTGACACTACATCATACTTAAAGGATCTATCAAACAAGAGGACATAAAAATCCTCTACATATATGCCCCGAATGTGGGAGCTCCCAAATATTTAAATCAATTAATAACCAAAGTGAAGAAATACTTAGATAATAATACACATACTTGGTGACTTCAGTCTAGCCTTTTCTATATTCGATAGGTCTTCTAACCACAACATCTCCATAGAAATGAGAGCTTTAAATGATACACTGGACCAGATGGATTTCACAGAAATCTACAGAACTTTACATCCAAACTCAACTGAATACACATTCTTTTCAATTTCAAGTGCACATGGAACTTTCTCCAGAATAGACCACATACTCGGTTACAAATCGAGTCTGAACTGATACCAAAAGATTAGGATCGTCCCCTGCATATTCTCAGACCATAATGCCTTGAAATTAAAACTAAATCATAACAAGAAGTTTGGAAGGACCACAAACACGTGGAGGTGAAGGACCATCCTGCTAAAGATGAAAGTGTCATAGGAAATTAAGGAAGAATTAAAAAGATTCATGGAAACTAATGAGCATGAGATACAATGTTCAAAATCTTTGGAATGCAGCAAAAGCATTCCTATGAGGGAAATACATCGCAATACAAGCATCCATTCAAAAACTGGAAAGAACTCAAACGCAAAAGCTAACCTTACACATAAAGAGGCTAGAGAAAAAAAAAGCAGATAGATCCTACACCCAACAGAAGAAGAGAGTTAATTAAAATTCGAGCAGAACTCAAGGAAATCGAGACCTGAAGAAATGTGGAACAGACAGAACCAGGAGTTGGTTCTTTGAAAGAATTAATAAGATACCTAAACCATTAGCCAGCCTTATTAAAAAGAAGAGAGAGAAGACTCAAATTAATAAAATCATGAATGAGAAAGGAGAGATCACTACCAACACCAAGGAATTACAAACGATTTTAAAAACATGTTATGAACAGCTATACGCCAATAAATTAGGCAATGTAGAAGAAATGAAGGCTTTCCTGGAAAGCCAGAAACTACCAAAACTGGAACAGGAAGAAATAGAAAACCTGAACAGACCAATAACCAGGGAGGAAATTGAAGCAGTCATCCAAAACCTCCCAAGACACAAGAGTCCAGGGCCAGATGGCTTCCCAGGGGAATTCTATCAAACTTTTAAAGAAGAAACCATACCTATCCTACTAAAGCTGTTTGGAAAGATAGAAAGAGATGGAGTACTTCCAAATTCGTTCTATGAGGCCAGCATCACCTTAATTCCAAAACCAGACAAAGACCCCACCAAAAAGGAGAATACAGACCAATATCCCTGATGAACATGGATGCAAAAATTCTCAACAAGATACTAGCCTATAGGATCCAACAATACATTAAGAAAATTATTCATCATGACAAAGTAGGATTTATCCCCAAGACACAAGGCTGGTTCAACACTCGTAAAACAATCGATGTGATTCATCATATCAGCAAGAGAAAAAACAAGAACCGTATGATCCTCTCATTAGATGCAGAGAAAGAATTTGACAAAATAGAGCATCCATTCCTGATCAAAACACTTCAGAGCGTAGGGATAGAGGGAACATTCCTCGACATCTTAAAAGCCATCTACGAAAAGCCCACAGCAAATATCATTCTCAATGTGGAAGCACTGGGAGCATTTCCCCTAAGATCAGGAACAAGACAGGGATGTCCACTCTCACCACTGCTATTCAACACAGTACTGGAAGTCCTAGCCTCAGCAATCAGACAACAAAAAGACATTAAAGGCACTCAAATTGGCAAAGAAGGAGTCAAACTCTCCCTCTTCACTGATGACATGATTCTCTACCTAGAAAACCCAAGCCCCTCCCCCCACAAGATTACTACATCTCATACAGCAATTTGGTAGCATGGCAGGTTACAAAATCAATGCCCAGATATCAATGGCATTTCTATACACTAACAATGAGGCTGAAGAAAGAGAAATTGAGGAGGCAATCTCATTTACAATTGTACCCAAAAGCATAAGATACCTAGGAAAAAACCTAACCAAGGAGGTAAAGGATCTCAACCATAAACACTATAGAATGCTTCTGAAAGAAATTGAGGAAGACACAAAGAGATGGAAAAATATACCATGCTCATGGATTGGCAGAATTAATACTGTGAAAAAGTCAATGTTACCCAGGGCAATGTACATGTTTAATGCAATCCCTATCAAAATACCATGGACTTTCTTCAGAGAGTTAGAACAAACTATTTTAATATTTGTGTGGAATCAGGAAAGACCCCGAATAGCCAGAGGAATTTTAAAAAAGAAAACCATATCTGGGGGGAACACAATGCCAGATTTCAGGTTGTACCACAAAGCTGTGGTCATCAAGACAGTGTGGTACTGGCACAAAAACAGACTCATAGATCAATGGAACAGAATAGAGAACCCAGAAGTGGACCCTGAACTTCATGGTCAACTGGTATTCGATAAAGTAGGAAAGACTATCCATTGGAAGAAAGACAGTCTCTACAATATATGGTGTAGGGAAAATGGACATCCACAGTCAGAAGAATGAAACTAGACCACTCTCTTTCACCATACACAAAGATAAACTCAAAATGGATGAAAGATCTAAATGTGAGACAAGAGTCCATCAAAATCCTAGAGGAGAACACAGGCAACACCCTTTTTGAACTCAGCCACAGTAACTTCTTGCAAGATAAATCCACGAAGGCAAAAGAAACAAAAGTAAAAATGAACTACTGGGACTTCATCAAGATAAGAAGCTTTTGCACAGCAAAGGATACAGTCAACAGAAGTAAAAGACAACCTAGAGAATGGAGAAGATATATGCAAAAGTCGTATCAGATAAAGGGCTAGTTTCCAAGATCTATAAAGAACGTTTTAAACTCAAACCCAAGGAAACAAACAATCCAATCATGAAATGGGCAAAAGACATGAAGAGAAATCTCACAGAGGAAGACATTCACATGGCCAACATGCACACGAAAACATGCTCTGCATCACTTGCCATCAGGGAAATACAAATCAAAACACAATGAGATACCACCTCACACCAGTGAGCATGGGGAAAATTAACAAGCCAGGAAACCACAAATGTTGGAGAGGATGCGGAGAAAAGGGAAGACTCTTACACTGTTGGTGGGAATGTGATCTGGTGCAGCCACTCTGGAAAACTGAGTGGAGGTTCCTCAAAGAGATAAAAATTGACTTGCCCGACGACCCAGCAATTGCACCTTTGGGGATTTACCCCAAAGACTCAGATGCAAGGAAACGACGGGACTCCGGCACCCTGATGTTTATAACAGAATGTCCACAATAGCTAAACTGTGGAAGGAGCCTTGGTGTCCATTGAAAGATGAATGTGTAAAGAAGATGAGGTTTATGTATAAAGTGGAATATTATTTAGGCATTAGAAACGACAAATACCCACCATTTGCTTCAAAGTGGATGAAACTGGAGGGCATTATGCTGAGTAAAGTAAGTCAATCGGAGAAGTACAAATAGTGTATGTTCTCATTCATTTGGAGAATATAAATAATAGTGAAAGGGAATATAAGGGAATGGAGAAGAAACGTGTGGGAAATATCAGAAAGGGAGACAGAACATAAGTACTCCAAACTCTGAGAAAGGAACTAGGGATGCTTTAAGGGGAGGAGAGTGGGGGTTGCGGGTGAATGGGTGAATGGCACTGAGGGGGGCCCTTCCCGGGATGAGCACTGGGTGTTATTCTGTTTGTTGGTAAATTGAACACCATAAAAAATAAATTTATTTAAAAAAAAAAGTTCAAACAACTAAAAATTTATGCTGCCAACATGGGAGTACCTAAATATAGAAACCAATTAACAACAAACGTACAGAAAGTCATTGATAATAATACAATGACAGGGGATTGTAACACCCACTTATGGCAATGGACTGAACGTCTATACAGAAAATCAACAAGAGAAAAATAGCCTTGACACACTGGACCACAGGGACTCAGATATAGTCTGAACATTTCAACCTAAAGCAAAATACACATTCCTTTCAGGTGTACATGTGACATTCTCCAGAACAGATCATATCATGGCCCACAATTCAGCCCTCAACAGGTACAACAGGTACAAGAAAGTTGATATCACACCCTGTACATTTTAGGACCACGACCATATGAAACTCGAAGTTGACAGTAAGAAAAAATTTGGACAGATCAAAAATACGTGGAGATTATGAACATCCTACTAGAGAATGAATGGAGCAACCAGGAAATTAAAGAGGAAATTTAAAACAAATGAAAAAACATGTTTCTTCAAACCTCTGGGATGTAGCAAAGGCAGTCCTTAGAGGGAAGTACATAGCAATACAGGCCTACCTCAAGAAAGAAGAAGTCTCCAATACACAGCCTAACCCTACACCTTAAGTAACTGGAAAAGGAATAGCAAACAAAGCCTAAAGCCTATAGAAGAGGGGGAAAATAAAGATGAGAGGAGAAATAAATAATACAGAAACAACAAAGCAGTAGAATGGAATAACGAAACAAAGAGATGGTTCATCAAAATAATTAAGAAAATGGATCAAGACTTGGCCAGCCTTATCAACGAGAAAAGAGAAAAGACCTAAATAAATAAAATCACAAATGAGAGAAGAGAGATCACAATCAACACCAGAAAAATAAGACAATTATAAGGGAATACCATGAAAGATTATACGCTAACATACTGGGAGACCTGGAAGAAATGGACAAATCCCCAGAAATGTGCAAATGAGCAAAACTGAAATAGGAAGAAACAGAAAATGTGAACAGACCCATAACTAGCAAAGGAATTTAATCAGCAGGGCACCTGGGTGCCTCATGGTTGAGCATCTGCTTTGGCTCAGGTCATGATCCCGGCATCCTGGGGAAACAAGTCCCACATCAGGCTCCCCGCATGGAGCCTCAACTTCCCTGTGTCTATACCTCTGCCTCTCTGTGTCTCTCATAAATCCATAAATAAATCTTTAAAAAATGCAAAAAAGATAAAAAGATGAGAAAGGACCCAAATAAAATCACAAATGAGAAAAGAGATATAACAACACTAGAGAAATACAAACGATTATAAGAGAACATTATGAAAAATTATATGCCAGCAACCTCGAACCTGGAAGAAATAAATCAATTCCTAGAAATATATAACATGGCAAAAATGAAAATGTAAGAAATAAGAAACTTGAACAGACAGATAACCAGCAAAGAAATTGAATCAGTAATCAAGGATCTCCCAACAGGAGACGCTTAGATCAATAGAACAGAATGGAAAGCCGAAACAAGATACAAACCTGTAACTCTATAATCCATTAATCGACAATGAGGCAGGAAGGAATATCCAAAGCACAAAGACAGTCTCTTCAAGAAACCCTAAACCTGACCCCAGGATAAGAAAAAATGGTGTTGGGAAAACCAGGCAGCCACATGCAGAAGAATGAAACTGGACCACTTTCTTACACCATATATATAAAAAATAAATTCAAAATGGATGAAAGACCTAAATGTGAGACCTGAAACCATACAAAGAAGAAAAGATAGGCAGCAACGTCTTTGACATTTGCCACTGGATCTTCTTTCTAGATATGCCTCTGAGGTGAGGGAAACAAAAGCAAAAATACTATTGGGACTTCATCAAATTGAAAATCTTCTGCAAAGTGAAGGAAACAACGAAACCTAAAAGGCAACATACAAAATGAGAGGAGATATTTGTAAAGAACACATCCAATAAAGATTTAGTATCCAAAATACATAAAGGAAATATAAATCTCAGCATCCTAAACACAAATTATCCAACTACAGATGGCAGAAGACATGAATGGACTTTGTCTCTGACAAGACATTCACATGGCCATGAGACACACGGAAAGACACTCAGCGTAACCCATCAGCAGGGAAATGCAAACCAAAACCACAATGAGATGTCACCTGACAGCCATCATAATGGCTAAAATTAAGAACAGAAGAAACAACAGGTGTCATTGAGGCTATGGAGAAGAGGGAGGCCCCTTACACTCCTGGTGGGCAGGCGAACAGGTGCAGCCACTGTGGAAAACACTGTGGAGGGTGCTTGAGAAGTTGAAAATAGGGGATCCCGGGGTGGTTCATCGGTTTGGCACCTGCCTTTGGCCATGTCGCGATCCTGGAGACCCGGGATCGAATCCCACGTCGGACTCACAGTGCATGGAGCCTGCTTCTCCCTCTGCCTGTGTCTCTGCCTCTCTCTCTGTGACTATCATAAAAAATTTTAAAAAAAAGAAGTTAAAAATGGAGCTAACTACGATTCCAAAATTGCACAGCTAGGTATTTACCCCAAGGATACAGAAGTTGTTTAGTAGATTCAAAGAGGGACACGCAGCCCAGTGTTTGTAGCAGCGTTATCAACAAGAGCCAAACTGTGGATACAGCCCAGATGTCCATCGACAGATGAATGGGCAGAGACGATGTGGTAAATATACCCACTGCGACATCACTCGTTCATCAGAATGGATGAAGTGAAGCCATTTACAATGACGTGGGAGAAGTGGAAAGGACTTATGCTAAATGAACTCAGTCAGAGGAAGACATATACCAAATACCATACAATTGCATTCACATGTGAATTTTAAGAAACCAAACAAACTGGCAAAGGGGCAGAGGGGGGATGAGAGAAGCAAATAAAAAAACACACTATCAACCCCAGAGAATAAACTAATAAATACCAGAGGAAGGTAGGGGGATGGGGAATCAGGGGATGGGGATAGTGGAGGGCACCTGTGACCAAGTACCAGGCGTTGTATCCAAAGGTTGAATCACTATGTGGTAAACCGGAAACTATATCATACTGTGTTTACAAACAGGAATTCAAGTAAAACTTTAAAATAATAATTGGTAGTATTGATGAAACATGTGCGCACAAGAGATAAAATCAGAAAGGCAACTGAAAATCCAAATAAAGAGTCTTTAGAGTCACAAATCCCCTCCTTAGCTCAGCTTGGTAGAAGCGTGCCATGTATATTCTGACCCCAGCAGAAGCCTGGATTTTGATTCTCTGGGGAGGCCACTGACTTGATGGAGTCAGGCTATCTTTGAAACCAAAACCTAAATAGAGTGCATAAAACTAAACTGCCCAAGATACTAGGAGTCCCAGTGCAGGCACATGCCAAGACCCAAACTCTAACCATACACAGATATAACCCTAACACTACACTTAAGCCTAATGTTAGCCTAAACCTTAACAAGACCTATCACTAATCGAAAACCAAACACAAACCGCAAGACCGAAACACATTCACTGAACCTTCCTGCCAAACCTCACCCTAACTCCTAAACCTATTCTAAACCCTTAACCCTGACTGCTACCTGAAATCTAACCCTAACCTCTAAACGTAAACTTAACTTAATGTACTCAAATCCTATTCCTGACCTTAACCTGTACTCTACCCCTAACCCTCTAATACTAATCCTATCTCATACCCCAAACTGTACCCTAACCCGTACCCTAAAACTAACCCCTAACCCACTCTGTAAATGTATCTCTTATCCTCTTCCAAAACCATACCCTGACCCTGACCTGTCCCTAACCCTAACCCCTAACCAAACAATAACCCTAACCCTAGTCCTAACCCCTATCCTAACCCTAACCCTCACCCTAATTCTAAACCTAGCCCTAACTATAACCCTAACCCCTCACCCTAAACCCTAACTCACACCCTAACCCCTAACCCTAACTGCAAACCTAAGCCCAACCCTAACTCTACCATAACCCTAACCTCAACTCCTAACCTCCTGCCCTAATCCCTAGAGCCTAAACCCTAAACCTAAAATTAAATCCTGTCCCTTACCCCAACCCCATCCTAACTCTTAACTACTGACCATTACCCTTATGCCTCACCTAACCTCTAATCCGTAACCATAAGCATAATCACTAACATCTAACATATAACCTAAGGCTAACCACCAACTGCCTCTCCTCCCCTAACCTTACCATTCATTCTACCCTTTCACTTACCATGTGGTTCTGAGGAGTCCCTTCTGATGTAGACGTGGCCCCCAACGGCTCCTCCAGAGTCCTCCAGGGGGTCCAAGCAAGCCAGGCTCCTGTGAGTGTGGACATGGCCCAACGTGTTCCTGAGTCATAGTCAGCAGGTCCTGAGGACGCCGGGTCTCCTGTCACTGTGGACTATGTCTCACATTCTCTAAAGCCTCACAGCAGGTCCTCAGGAAGCCGGGGGCTCCTGTCAGCCTGGACATGGCCCCATGGCCCCCAGAAAACTCACCGTGGCTCCTGAGGGGGCTGTGGGCTCCTGTCAGCATAGACGCAGCCCCATATGTCCTGAAGCCAAAGTGCTGGTCCTGAGGAGGACGGGGTTCCTGTCAGGGTTGACATGACCCCTCATTTTCCTCAAACCTCACCATAAGACCTGAGGAGGCTGGGGGCTCCTGGCAGCATGGATGTGGCCCATAATCTTCCCAAACCTTCGCAGTGGGTTCTGAGGAGGCCGGAGACATGTCAGTGTGGATGCGGCACCCACATTTTTCTTAGGCCTCACCACAGGCTCTGACAAGGCTGGGGTCTTCTGTCCGCATGGATGCATCCACATATTTCCCCAAGTCTACACCAAAGGTCATGAGGAAGTCAGCGTCCTGTTGTATCCATGTGGCCCCAAGTCCTCCCAAAGCGTAACCGAGGGTTCTGAGGATGCCGGGGCTCCTGTAACCTTGAATGCGGCCCCCAGCTTCCAGAAGCCTCAACTTATGTCCTGAGGGGCCCGGGAGCTCCTGGAAGAGTGGACGTGGCACCACATCTTCCTGAAGCCTCCCTGCAGGTCCTGAAGTGGCTCAGGGGCTCCTGTCAGTGTGGATGTGGACCCACATCTTCCTGAAGCCTCCCCGCGGGTCCTGAGGTGGCTCAGGGCTCCTGTCAGGGTGGATGCGGGCCCACATCTTCCTAAAGCCTCACCGCGGGTCCTGAGGAGACCGGGGTTCCTGTCAGCATGAACGCGACCCAATTTCCCCCTGAAGACTCCCCGCGGGTCCTGTGGAGGCTTCAGCTCATCAGCGTAGATGCGTCCCCACATCCCCCTCAGGCCTCCCCAGCACAGGCTGGCTCCTGTTAGTGCAGGCAGAGGAGGCCTACTGCACACGCGTGCCCCATGGGAGGGGCCTGGGCTCGGGCGCCCCCTGCGAGACACTCAGGCACTGCAGGAGGCTGTGCAGGAGGCAGCAGGTGCTCCATGGGCCCCCACCTGCCTCCTTTCAGGCTCCAGCTGGGGCCTGTTAGCTTCAGAAACATCTCACTGAAAAGGAGCCCAACACCCGACTTCCCCAGAAATACTTAAGGACAAGGAATTGGAACCCACAGGACACGAAATGAAATGTGGACCAGAATTTTACCACATCCTGCAAATCTCACTCAACCCTCTTCCACTGTGTGTGGGACCGTGGGTTGGTGCAGCCGCCCTGGAAACAGTGTGGAGGCTCCTCAGGAAGTTACAAATAGAGCCACCCTGCCACCAGCAGGTGAACAGCCTGGAGCTCACTCCGAAGATACAGATGCAGTGAGTCTTGGGACAACTGCACCCCAATGTCCACAGCAGCCGGGTCCACAGTAGCCACACTGTGGGAGGAGCCTTGGTGCCCTCTGCCAGATGATGGATAAAGAGGATGGGAGATAGATGATGGTCATACAGAGAGGAATGGAACTCAGCTATCAAAGAGAAGGAAATCTTGCCATTTGCAATGATGTGGATAGAACTAAAGGGATCATGTTAAGTGAAGTAAGTCACTCGGGAAAGAGAATGACCGTGTGGTGTCATTCATAGGTGGAATTAAAGAAACAAAGCAGATGAACTACTGTGAAGGGAAGGAGAGACAAGATCAAGACAAATGCAGGAAATACAGACTCTTAACGATAGGAAACGAACTGAGGGTCGCTGGAGGGGTGGGGGCATAACAGGGGAAATAGGAAAGTGCTGCGTCTCACTCTGTCCTGCTTCTCCAATACTGATTTGCTGTCCGGGGTTATTTGTTGAGGAGGATGGATGTTATGGGTTTTTTTTTTCCTATTTCTAAGGTCTGCCATCATGATTTTGATAGAAATGACATTGAAACTGAGGGTGGCTTCAGGAACTGCGGACATTTTCACAAGATGAGGCTCCCACCCCACGAGCCCAGGACGGCCTCCCAGAGCCTGGTAAGGCTCAGTGCACAAGTCTTGTGCTCCTTTGGTTCAGTCTCATTATTTATTCTCCTTGATGCTCCTGAGAAGGCCTTCACGTCCTTCCTTTCCTTCCTGAGTGCTCATTGTCGAGACACAGCAAGGCTACTCTGCTCTGTAGGGTCAGTTTGTGTCCCGTGACTTTACTGAACTCACTCCTTAGTTCTAACAGGTTTTGGTGGAGGCTCTCGGGTTTCCTCTTTCTAGTTCCGCACCTTCAGTATATAGGGACAGTGTGACGTCCCCCTTCCAGGTGTGGAACCTTTGATTTTTACAGCTTAATGTCCTAGAAAGCCCCATTATTGAATCAAAACTGAGCCCAGGCCAAGGGCAGGAAGCCCCTATTAGAATGAGGACAGAGCTCAATGCCCTTGAAGGCCCCATATCAAAATGTAAACAGAACTTGAGGAATTGCTCCAGCCCTTCTGGAGGTCCCTGAGACCAGCCCTTAAAACTAAGCTAAAACCCACCTCAGGGTCCAAGTCCCTGCTCCGCTCTGTCGGGTATACTTGGACACAAGCTCGCGGTGGTAAATAAACCCTCGTGTGTTTGCATCATTGTTGGCTTCTCGGAGGTTTCTCGGATTCGCAATCTTGGGCACAACAGTCTGAGATAAAAAAAGAAAACCAAAAGAAGCTCGGACGCAGGTAGAGTGAATGCAGGATTCTGAGAGAAGTGGCGGAGACCCGGGGGGTTGGGGGCTCTGCTGTGGAGGCCCCTGGAGACTGGGGGGCAGGATGCTCAACCCCAGAGCCAGAGGACCCAGAGACCCCACCCGCATCCCGCCCATCTGGACCGGGTCTCTGGGAGGAGCACAGCGCCACCTGCTGTAGGACAGACGCGCTGACGCCCACACCGCCTCAGACCCCGCAGATGCATCTCACAGGCAGATGTACACCTGACAATCAGCGCCATGGCCAATCCCCAGACCCCGCACAGTCCCTTCGCTGCCACCAAGGTGTTGGAACATAGAGGCTGCAGAGCTTCAGCTCTGCTTGGAAAGTAGGGTCTAGCCTCCTTTGTACTTTGTGCTTTATTTTCATGTATTTTCTTTGATTCTATTTTATAAATTGCCTTATTTTAATTTTTATGTATGTACCTTATATATTTCTTATTTTTAGTTTCATGGTACTTTGTGTTTCTTATTTTGGGATTTAGAATCTTTTAACAACCAGGCAAAAATAATCTGGTAGTTTTTTTGGGGAGGGCAGTTGTTATTGTTTTTCTTGGTTTTTCTTTTTCTTCCTTCTTTCTTTTCTGGAAAAAAATAATGAGATGGAGAAATTCACCTCCATAAAATAATATGAGGTAGTACTCACAGCCAGGAAGTCCATCAATACAAATATATTATGTTTAACTACAGTTTAAAACAATGATTATAAAGATAGCATCTGGGCTGGAAAAAGAGCACAGAAGAAAACTAGAGAATCCCTTACTGTAGAAATAAAAGAAGTAAAATCTAGTCAGGCCAACGTTAAAAATGCTATAACTGGGGATCCCTGGGTGGCGCAGCGGTTTGGCGCCTGCCTTTGGCCCAGGGCGTGATCCTGGAGACCCGGGATTGAATCCCACGTTGGGCTCCCGGTGCATGGAGCCTGCTTCTCCCTCTGTCTATGTCTCTGCCTCTCTCTCTCTCTCTCTCTGTGTGTGTGTGTGACTATCATAAATAAAAATTTAAAAAAAAGATTTAAAAATGCTATAACTGAGATGCACTACCAAGTAGAAGCATTAAAAACAAGGAAGGTTATGGACCACAAAGGCAGATTTCGGAAATCAGCCACTTATTAAAACAATAACATTTATATCATGGGAGACTCCCAAGATGAAGACAGAGGAAAGGTGGGCTTGCTCAGCCATTAGAAATGACAAATAACCACCATTTCCTTCAACGTGGATGGAACTGGAAGGTGTTATGCTGAGTGAGGTAAGTCTATCAGAGAAAGACAAATATTGTATGTTCTCATTCACTTGGGGAATATAGATAATAGTGAAAGGGAATATAAGGGAAGGGAGAAGAAATGTGTGGGAAATATCAGAAAGGGAGACAGAACGTAAAGACTCCTAACTCTGGGAAATGAACTAGGGGTGATTTAAGGGGAGGAGGGCGGGGGTGGGGGTGAATGTGTGATGGGCACTGAGGGGGGCACTTGACGCGATGAGCACTGGTTGTTATTCTGTATGTTGGCAAATTGAACACCAATAAAAAGTAAATTTATTATTAAGTAAAAGAAAGAAAGAAAGAAAGAAAGAAAGAAAGAAAGAAAGAAAGAAAGAAAGAAAGAAAGAAAGAAAGAAAGAAAAGTAGCAGCTGTGTGGCTCAGTTAGTTAAGCTTCTGCCTTAGGGTCAGATCATGATCCAGGTCCCAAGGAAGGCTCCCTGTTCAGCAGGGAACTTGCTTCTCCCTCGCCCTCTGCCCCTCTAGCACTCCTCTCTCTCAAATAAATAAATAGCATCTTTGAAAAAGACACAAACAAACCCAGAGGGAAGAGAAATCTCCCATGTAGAAGATTTTCCAACAATTTGTGCTGACATTCCACCCTCAAGTTCCTGAGCATAGCTTCCCATTCTTACATGTGGAATACACATAGTAACTTCCTTCTACAAAATATATTATGAAAAACTTAAAATAATAATAATAATAATATAATATAATAATAATAATAATAATAATAATAATAAAAGGATCACTTTACTACGGAGAAACCAACAAACACTACCTCAGCAAGATGATCAGATCGATACCAAGACTGATAACTCATGTTGATAGTATCTAACCTTTATATGATATAATAAAAATGGCAGTATATCTCTGTATATAATCCACAAAAACAGCTCAATCATGAGAAAAACAACAGACATGTCCCAATTGAGGGAAATTTTACAAAATACTCTACTTGTCAAAGTGTTCCAGTTCGACAACAAGGAAAGGCTGAAAGACTGTCACAATCCAGAGGAGCCTAAGAAAACAGGAGGACAAATGGAGTGTGGTATGAGGGATGGTGATTTAGCAAAAACTAAGGAAATCTGAATAAAGTATGCTCTTTGGTTATTGTGAAAAATTTAATATTGATTCATTAGTTAATATTTGTACCATACTGATATAAGATATCAATAATTAGAGAAATTGAGTGCAAGTGCATGAGAATTCTCTGTACTATCTTCTCAATTTCCCTATAAATCTTTGTTTTCCTTCTAAGAAATTAGATTTAATTTGAAAATTGACTTAAATGAATCAGGCTCCGGTGTGAACAGATTTTAAGAATCGTTGAATTATCTTTTGCCTTATTCTTAAAAAGTTCCTTCGATGGGAACAAAGTAAGAATTTTATATCAGAAGGAAATAAAAACACTTATGAACACGTATAATGCCTCCTCAACCTGAAAAGCAGTAAAGGATAATAAATAGCAAAAATCAGATAAAAATACTTCTAGTACAATAGACACCATATTGCAAGTGCATTTAAAATTAGCAATGTATAACATTTATTTCCAAAAAAAAAAAAAACATTTATTTCCTTGACATTTGACTTCCAAAGAGTTCACAGTGTTTCAGTGTCAGTAGAAACAGGGGAAGAATCTCAGGGAAGAATCCTTCACATAATAATAGGACCATTGGTACTAATGTCTCTCAATTATTTCCACATCCATAAAGATGCATTTCCTGATGAGTGACTGAGCTGTGAAGAAAGAGATGAGAAACACTCATCCCTTTGAATTACTTGTGTCAGAATATTTTAACCATAGTATTATGGATAGTAAATTATCCTTATTAACAGGAAATATGTCTCAGAGTGGAATCTGAGCAATCAGATGGGCAGAGAAAAAATGCTTTAACTCGCTCCTGCACTTTTAAAGACAAAGGAGAGCTTTTCTATGTACAAAGTCAGTTGTCAAGATAGCCTTAGGGAATAAGAGTCTGCAACATGGAATCCCGCTGCACAGCTGGGATGCCCACGAGCCAGGTCTTCCTGATCTCAAATCCCTGGGCCTGTCCCGCCACACAGGTAGCCACGCTGAAGTCATCTGCAATTTCTCTCTTAGGAGCTCCAGGGAGGGGGGCATGAGCTAGATAGGACGGGACGGGATGCATGGAGGCCGAGAACATTACAGCCATTCTACTTTAAGTTCAGTATTAGCACACGTCCAGCAATCTCAGGCCCCTGTGAAGAAGAGCTGAAATTTGCATTACTTCAGTTACTGTAAAAAAACAAAGTTTACAGCTTGTCTTAGAAAGCCCCACAATAGAATAAAAACTGAGCCTAAGCAAAGGGCTGGAAACCCCAATTAGAATGAGAAGTGAGCTCAATGACCTTGAAGGCCCCACATCAAAATGTAAACAGAACTTGAGGAATTGCTCCAGCCCTTCTGGAGGTCCCTGAGACCAGCCCTTAAAACTAAGCTAAAACCCTCCTGGGGGTCCAAGTCCCTGATCCACTGTGTGGCATATACTTGAACCCATGCTCGAGTTTGTAAAACAACCCTCGTGTGTTTGCATCAGTGTCGGCTCCTTAGTGGTTTCTTGGATTCGCCATCTTGGGCACAACACCCCCATGACCCCTCCCCACCTGGACTGACCTCCTGTCCCCTCCCACCCATGCTGACCCTCAGTCACCTCCCCACCCACAACAGCTGGGCACAGGCCCTCACACAGTTCCACAGGCACGGTGGGCACTCCCGCCATCCCCAGCCTCCCAGGGGAAGGAAGGAGGTTTCGGCAGGACACACTCCCATGGTGGCCCCAGGGCTCCCTGCCCAGGAGAGCACCTGGTGACAGGTCGGGGTCTGTGTCCCTGACACTAGCTCCTTCTCCCCAGTTTTCCCGCAGGAAATGAAGGAGGAGGCCCTGGTCTCCTCCAGGGACATCACGCAGGTGGACCTGGACGTCAACAGGACGCTCAGCAGTCACATCATATTTTGGGACTACTAAGGGGTAGGGTGATGGTGAGGGGCCAAGGGGGATCACGACCCAGTGGAGGACTGGGGGATTCTGGGTAGGAAAAACGGGGCTTCTGAGGCAGGGGGCAAACAGCAGCCAACAACACACCGCTCCATGGTAGGGTGTTGGGGATGACCTCTATGCCCACACCCCCGGGGCCTCGGGGATGAGGAGGCAACTGGGATGGGGCCTCCAGGGCTTGCCATGGGAGCTGAACCTCAAAGGGGAGAGGGACTGCCCCCTGAGAAGTAGGGGATGGGGTCGGGTACGTGAGGGGCATGAACCGGACCTGGGGGCCAGGTGGCATGACCGCGGCTGGAGCAGGACACACTTCTATCCCATGAGGGTCGGACGGGTCAGAGTGACACCCACTCTCGGTGATTTACAGGTTTCTAAATTCTATGTATTTGATTTGAGACAATTTGAAATTTGAAAACACACATAGTATGATGAACTCCAGATAATGCCCCCGGTCCAGCCAGGGCCCTGCACTGTCCACACCTGGCCCCAGGGGCAGGGGTCACAGCAAACCCCAGACTGGAGTCGCCTTTAATTGTAGACGTCTCCTTGTGCATCTTCGAGGAGGAGATGCCCTGTGTCCACAGGCCCCCCACGACATCTCCCTCATTCCCCACTCCCACTCCATCCCCCTACATCATCATCCCCAATGGCATCCCACCTACACCATCCCCCTCAAACCCACACAGCCCCACACAATCCCCACCCACATTATACCCCAACACCATCCCCCCTACACTATCCACCATCATCATACCCCTGCCCCTACACCTTCAACCCCCACACCATTGGCCCCCAGCAAGGACCGGTACAGGTGCCCCCTGTGGGACATGCTCAGCCTCCCCGGGTTTCTCTGGATTCCCTGCTCCCATCAGAAGCCCGGGTGTCCCATAGAGTACCCAGGGGTTGCAGGGAGGAGGGAAGACAGGGAGCCCCCGACAGGGTGTGTGCAGGTGAGTGGTGCAGAGGACGCACTGTGCCCTGTCTCCGCCCACTGTCCCTCCTGGAGGGCGGCTTACACTGCACAGGATGCCAGCCCCTAACCAGGAGGATCTGGACTGGACTGGCCCCGGGCTCTGTGAGGGCGGGGGTGATTTGAGCCCCCGCCCCAGTCCCAACAAAAAGACTAATGGGATCCAGCCCCCCATGGCCCTGTCCAGCGCTGGATTCTGGCCCCATGCTGAGCGAGCCCTCTCACAGCTGGATGTGGCCTCCTGGGCCCTGAGCATGCCCCACGGATCCAGGTCGCTGACCTAGGGCAGCCCTGGGGATCCCGAGACACCCACGGTTGGGGAGAGCAGAAGTGGGCCAGTGGGCCCCACCCGCACCCACACCAGGAGGCTGGCTCCTCCAGGTGCTGGGGCCCCAGGGGGCCCGTGGCTGGGGTCCAGCTGCCCTGTGGGGACCCAACTAGGAACCCATGAGCGGCAGGTCAAGGTCAGCTCTGCTGTCCTCAGAGCCATCTCTCAGGCTGAAACCTTAGGACACAGGCCCCCACCCGAGGTCCACACGTGCTCCCAGGTGGGGGACTCCAGCACTCACACCCCACCCATGTGATTCTTGCCCTCCCCTAAAGGACAGACATTCCCTCCACAGGGGAAGGCGCACACCCTCCACTATGAGCCCATTTGCTGTAGAATGTCAATAAAGTGTTGTGGTGCGAAAATGCACAGCCAGCCCGTTTCTGTGTCTCCCAGAACTCTGTGCACGGGGCGTGGAGAGACCCACAGAGACCCCACGTGGAAGAGGGGGCACCACCCAGTCCCCAAACAGCCCCTGCAGGGGCAGCGCAAGGCACACACAGCTGAAGTCCCCACGTGCCTTCCAGGGGCGGCCAGTCGCCAGGGTCAGGACCCCACAGACTATACTGGGACTCAGCCTGTGCCCCATGGGCCAGAATGGGCTAGGACAGAGTGACAGCCAGGGAACTTCAGGTCACCAGGGTCTCTGCAAAGCGACCTGGGAGGTCTGTGCTCCCTCTGTCCAGGAGGCCGGGGCTGGCCCTGTTCCAGGGCATATACTACCCTCCCCGCATCCCCATGCCAGTGTGCCTGGGGCACAGAGGGCCTGTGGGGCGCTCAGCGTGGCCCTGGAAGGGATGTCAGGACAGCAGGCCCTTGTGTTGTGCCCAAGACTGCAAATCCAAGAAACCACCGATGAGCTGTCACCGATGCAAACTCCCGAGGATTTCTTTACAAGCTGGAGCTTGAGTCCAATGCACCCAACACAGCGGAGCAGGGATTTGGATCCTGAGACTAATAGGTGTAGCAGCTTTAAAGGGGCCAGTGGCCCATGGGATACACAGAAAGTTGCACAGTCGTGTTGGTCCACACGCAGGTGGCCGATTGAATTACACCTTACCCTATAGTTCCAATGACCTGGCCTATTACTTTGGTCAGAATCGGCGTGAAGTTTTGGCGGGCACAAAGCAGGGTTACATTGTTATGAGCCGCTTTCCGATTAGGGTGTGCCCAGCGGCTTGACTGGGTTGGGGAAGCGCCTTAAGACATAAGCAGGTTATGTGGGGGTCATAGGGGAGGTGGCGGTTGTAGCACAAAATGGAATCAGTCCTGCTCTGCTTGTCCAGGTGTAGGGGATTTTTGTTAACTTTCCTGGGTCCCACACTTGCAGCTCATGCACCTGGGTCACCCTCACCAGGTGGACTCAGTGTGCACACCTTGTGGTGCTGGATCTCTCACACCAGCGTGTACAGAGCACCCTCTTCGCCCTAGTGAGTAGGGGCTGGGTGAGCATAGGGCTCGGCAGGAAGGCCAGGCAGCACAGGGGCCGAGGAACACCAGCCCCATCACCACCCCTACTCCCACACACAGGCTGTCCCATGGCTCCCCGTAATGGGCATCTGGCGCCTCTGGAGATCCCCCAGGGTGGCCCCGAGGTCCGGCTCCCTGCTGGAGAGGCATTGGGGAGAAGAGAAGCAGCTGGCGCTCAGCGGGAGCCACTGCCGGACATGGGAATGTGGCTGAGCCAGACCTTCCAGCTCAGCTGACCTTCCAGCCAAAAGTCACTGCACGAGCCAGCCCCGGGTCGGCCAGGAGAGTCCAGCTATCTGCCCAGCGCCAGCACCAGAAATGATGTTCTGCCAACCATTTCGGTGTTTGGGTGACCCAGCCAGAGGATCAGATAGCTGCACGTGATAGCTGCATGTGATAGACACACACACACACACCGAAACCAACAAAAGTCGGAATCCCCCAATGTTGTCAAACAGCAGTCGAATGGTTACATACATGACGCTATGGTCCCCAGTAGGATACATGGAAGACGCTATAAATCACGACTGCAGAGGTGCTGGAGGCACGGAGATGTGCCTGCTGGGTTCCAACAAGGAGAGCAGAGGGGCAGGAAGCATACTTCAATGGGGGGGCCCCTCTTAGGAAAGGACACCAGGTCCCTGTGAAGGCTACGGATTGAGAAATCTTTCCTCCTTTCAGCTTCTGGATTTCCTCCTCCTTTGTTCTTCCTAATTCTAGTTTACCCTCCACCCTGCATCCAAACCAATGACCAAAGAGGGTTCTTTATGATATCTGGTCCTAAAAGGAGGCTGAGCTCTGGCTACCGGGTTCAGAAACGATCATTTTCTAGGTGTATGTTGATCCCCCGAACTCATGCCTTCATGGCTCTTCTCTCCCTGCATAACCAGGGGAACCACAGGTCTTACAATGAAAGATGCCCACTTCCACTTGGGCGGGACTGCCCTTGTGGAGGACATCATCTGGGCCAAGTAGTGCAAGTGGGGTGATCAAGAATAGGTCGCAGGTGAGACATAAGCAAGCACTTACCTTTGATATCATGCTTTATTTGTTCATCCATTTATTATTTGTTAATATTTTAATTTTATGTCCTGTCTATACCCAACACGGTATTCAAACTCATAACCCTGAGTTCAAGATACCCCAACCAGGCCAGCCAGGCACCCCAGTGCCATGTTTCATAACTCTTTGCTTCCTTGCCTATCTCTGCATTGAACTGGAACATTGAGTCCTTGACGGGGAGCTTTAGTAACCTCTGAATCCTAGAACGTTCTCACTGTATCCCAATCCTAGATTGACATTTACCATTGAATAGCACTTTAAATAAATAGTCAGTAAGATAACTACTACAGAAAAGGAAATTATCAAATTTTCTCGTATGTGGTCCCTGCTCCCTGGGCTCCCAGGGAAGCTATGGTTCCTTTAACATTGATCGAGGTCCAAATGACTCCACCACACCTCAAAGCATGGGCTCAGTTTCTGCCCTGACACATGCAACACCCCTGCTTCAATTAACATGTATCAATCAATCAAAGGGAGCCTAACTGGCTCAGTGTGGTTCGTAAGAACATGGGACCCTTGTTCTTGGGGTAGCATGTTCAAGCCCAATGTTGGCTGTAGAGATTACAGAAAAATAAAATCTTAAAAAAAATCAATCAGTTTATCTTGGGGAGACAGCCCCGGATCCCACAAGGGCAGGGAGCCAGCTGATGGTTCTACGCACAATATTGTATGCAGCAGAGCACAAAATGTGAACTTTCAGAAGTCTCCTAGAGTGGGGTACACACCAGCCTTAAGGTGTTCAGGTGGAGAATTGGGGGGCAGTCCCTGGAGTGACAGGGTGGGCTCAGGATCCCAGGGGTCCCAAGGATGGTGGCGCCAACTGTTCCCAGGCACAGTAGCAGGAACCTGGCTGAGAGCAGCGGGGCTTGGGCCAGCTGTCTGCCCTCTGTGGCCATAAGCTGCAAACCCCTGTGCAGTCACGGGGCCCAGTTCCTGGGACAGGCCAGCAAAGGCCAGGAGTGCGAGGACACCCTCCCGGGCAGGAAGAGCACAGGTCTCCACCAGAGCAGCCCCTAAAATTTGGAGTTTTAAACTTCAGTCACTTGTCTGTGTGGAGGCTGAGAAAATTGAGGCGGCTCCACTTTAAGTTCACTGTTAGCACAAGTACTGCCATCCCAGGCCCCTGTGAATAAGAGCTAAAATTTACATTACTTTAGTTACAGGAAAAAAAGAAAAAAACAGCTTACAGCTTAAGGTCGCAGAAGCCCCATATTAGAATGAGAACAGAGCTCAATGCCCTTGAAGGCCCCATATCAAAATGTAAACAGAACTTGAGGAATTGCCCCAGCCCTTCTGGAGGTCCCTGAGACCAGCCCTTAAAACTAAGCTAAAACCCACTTCGGGGTCCAAGTCCATGCTCCGCTGTGTCAGGTGTACTTGGACGCAAGCTCGAGTTTGGAAATCAACCATCGAGTGTTTGCCTCGGTGTCGGCTCCTCAGTGGTTTCTCGGATTTGCAATCTTGGGCACAACACCTCCATCTCCCCTCCCCACCTGGGCTGACCCCCTGTCCCCTCCCCCCCAGGCTGACCCACAGTCACCTCCCCGCCCACAACAGCTTGGGACAGGCCCTCACACAGGTCCCATGGGCTCGGTGGGCACTCCCGCCATCCCAGGCCTCCCAGGGCAAGGCAGGAGGTTTCGACAGACCCACTCCCATGGTGGCCCCGGGGCTCCCTACCCAGCATGGCAGCTCGTGACAGGTCGGGGTCTGTATCCCTGACTCGGGCTCCTGCTTCCCGGTTTTCCCACAGGAAATGAAGGAGGAGGCCCTGGTCTCCTCCAGGGACATCACGCAGGTAGACCTGGATGTCAACAGGACGTTCGGCAGCCACACTATGTTTTGGGCCTGCTAGGGGGTCGGGTGAGGCTGCTGGGCCAGGGGCCTTAGGGGCCCCAGGGGAGGCCTGGGGGCTTCTGGGTAGGGAAAACGGGGCTTCTGAAGCCGGGGGGAGAAACAGCAGCCAACAACACACCACTCCATGGTAGGGTGATGGGGATGACTCACATGCCCCCAACCCCGGGGCCTCTGGGATGAGGAGGCCAATTAGATGGGGCCTCCAGTGGTTGCCATGGGAGCTGAACCCCAAAGGGGAGAGGGATGGCACCCTGAGAAGCAGGGGATGGGGTGGGAGACGTGGGGGGCAGGAACCAGACCTGGGGGCCAGGCAGCATGGCCGCGGCTAGAGCAGGACACACATCAATCCCATGAGGGTCGGATGGGTCAGAGTGACACCCACTCTCGGTGCTTTATATATTTCTAAATTCTATGCATTTCATTTGAGACAATTTGCAATTTGAAAACATACATAGTATGATGACCTCCAGATAATGCCCCTGGTCCAGCCAGGACCCTGCACTTACCACACGGTGCCACAGGGGCAGGTGTCACAGGAAACCCCAGACTGGGGTCGCCTTTAACTGTAGACGTCTCCTTGTGCATCTTAGAAGAAGGGGATGCCCTGTGTCCGCAGGCCCCCCCACGCCATCCTGCTCATTCCCCACCCCCACATCATCCCCCTACATCATCATCCCCAATGGCATTCCACATAACACCATCCCCCTCACAGCCACACAGCCCCACACAATCCTAACCCACACTACACCCCAACACCATCCCCACTACACCATCCCCCACACTCCAACACCATCATGCCCCTGGTCCCACACCATCTACCCCACACCATCGGCCCCCACAGATGGGGCCTCAGCACAGGGGACTGAGGAACACCAGCACCGTCCCCACCCCAACCTCCACACACAGGCAGCCTCAGGGCTCCCTGCCATGGCCACCCCACTCCTCAGGAGCTCCCCCCAGGGCGGCCCCAAGGTCTGACACCCTTCTGGAGAGGCATCAGGGAGAAGAGAAGCAGCCAGCGCTTGGCAAGACCCACTGCCAGACATGGGAATGTGGCCGAGCCAGACCTTCCAACTCAGCTGAACCTCCAGCTAAAATTCACTACAGGAGCGAGCCCCGGGTCAGCCAGGAGAGCCCAGCTAGCCACCCAGCATCAGCACCAGAATCCCAGCAAACCCGGTGCAGGTGCCCCTGTGGGACATGCTCAGCCTCCCTGGGGTTCTCTGGATACCCTGCTCCCATCAGAAGACTGGGTGTCCAATAGAGTACACAGGGGTTGCAGGGAGGAGGGAAGGCATGGAGTCCCCAACAGAGTGGGTGCAGGTGGGTGGTGCAAAGGACCCACTGTGCCCTGCCTCTGCTCACTCTCCCTCCTGGAGGGCGACACACCCTGCACAGAACAACAGCCCCTAACCCAGTGGGAGCTGGGCTGCCCTGGCACCAGGATCTGTGGGCCTGGGTTGATTTGGGTCCCCCCCAGGCCCAACACAAAGACTAATGGGTTCCAGCCCCCCATGGCCCTGGGCAGCCCTGGATTCTGGCCCCACGCTGAGCGAGCCCTCTCACAGCTGGATATGGCCTCCTGGGCACTGGGCATGACCCACAGATCCAGGTCGCTGACCTAGGGCAGCCCTGAGGATCCCGGTACACCCCAGGGTGGGGAGAGCAGGGGTAAGCCGGTGGACACCACCCGCACCCACACCAGGAGGCAAGCTCCTCCAGATACTGGGGCCCCAGGGGGCCCGAGGCCAGGCTCCAGCTGCCCTGCGGGATCCCCGCACAGGAGCCCATGAGCTACAGGTCCAGTTCAGCTCTGCTGTCCTCAGAACAGTCTCTCAGGCTGAAACATCAGGACACACGCCCCCACCCGGACTCCACACATGCTCCCAGGTGGGGGACTCCAGCACTCGACCCCCAACCCATGTGATTCTTGTCCTCCCGTAAAGGACAGAAAGGTCTCCCTCCCCAGGTGAAGGCACGCACCCACGGCTCTGAGCCCATTTACTGTAGAAAGTCAATAAAGTGTTGTGGTGTGAAAATGCACATCCAGCCCTTTTCTGTGTCTCCCAGAACTCTGTGCACGGGGCGTGGAGAGACCCACAGAGAGGAGGAGGGGGCATCACCCAGGCCCCAAACAGCCCCTGCAGGGGCACCACCAGGCACACACAGCTGACGTCCCCACGTGCCTTCCAGGGGCGGCCAGTCGCCAGGGTCAGGACCCCACAGACTATACTGGGACTCAGCCTGTGCCCCGCGGGTCAGAATGGGCTAGGACAGAGTGACAGCCAGGGAAACTCAGGTCACCAGGGTCTGTGCAAAGCGACATGGGAGTTCTGTGCTCCCTCTGTCCAGGAGGCCGGGGCTGGCCCGGTACTGGGACACGTACTACCCTCCCCGCATCCCCATGCCAGTGTGCCTGGGGCACAGAGGGCCTGTGGGGTGCTCAGCGAGGCCCTGGAAGGGATGTCAGGACAGCAGGCCCTTGTATTGTGCCCAAGACTGCGAATCTGAGAAACCACCAAGGAGCTGACACCGGTGGAAACTCCCGAGGGTTTCTCTACAAGCTGGAGCTTGGGTCCAAGTACACCAGACACAGCGGAGCAGGGACTTGGACCCTGAGACTAAGAGGCATAGCAGATTTATAGGGTCAGTGGACCGTGGGATATGCAGAAATTTGCACAGTCATGTCGGTCTACACGCAGGTGGCTGATTGAATTACACCTTACCCTATAGTATCCACTTGAGCTGGCCTATTACTTTGGTCAGAATCGGTGCGCAGTTTTGGGGGACACAAAGTAGGGTTACATTGTTATGAGCTGATTTCCGATTAGGGTCTGCCCAGCAGCTTGACTTGGGTGGGGCAGCACCTTAAGCCATAAGCTGGTCATGTGGGGGTCATAGGGGTGGTGGCGGGTGTAGCACAAAATGGAATCAGTCCTGCTCTGCTTGTCCAGGGGTAGGGGCTTTTTGTTAAATTTCCTGTGTCCAACTTGCAGCTCGCACACCTGGGCAACGCTCACCAGGTGGACTCAGCGTGCACACCTTGAGGTGCTGGATCTATCACACCAGCGTGTGGAGGACACACTCCTCGCCCTAGTGAGTAGGGGCTGGGTGAGCATGGGGCTCGGCCTGAAAGCCAGGTAGCACAGAGGACTGAGGAACCCCAGCCCCATTACCACCCCGACTTCCACACACAGGCAGTCTCAGGGCTCCCCGCCATGGCCACCCGGCTCCTCAGGAGCTCCCCCCAGGGCGGCCCCGAGGTCTGACACCCTTCTGGAGAGACATCGGGGAGAAGAGAAACAGCCGGCGCTCGGCAAGACCCACTGCCAGACATGGGAATGTGGCTGAGCCAGACCTTCCAACTCAGCTGACCCTCCAGCTGAAATTCACTACAGGAGCGAGCCCCGGGTCAGCCAGGAGAGCCCAGCTAGCCACCCAGCATCAGCACCAGAAATGATGTTGTACCAACCATTTCAGCGTTTGGGTTACCCAGCCAGAGGTTTTGATAGCTGCACGTGATAGCTTCATGTGATAGACACACACACCCCACAACCAACAAAAGTCAGAATCCCCCCAATGCTGTCAAACAGCAGCTGGATGGTTAAATACACGACGCCGTGGTTCCCAATAGGATACCTGGAAGACGCTATAAACCATGACTGCAGAGGTGCTGGAGGCATGGAGATGTGCCTGCTGTGTTCCTAAAAGGAGCACAGAGGGGCAGGAAGCATCCTACGGAGGCGGGGGGGGGGCTCCTAGGAAAGGACACCAGGTCCCTGTGAAGGCTATGGATGGTGAAATCTTTCCTCCTCTCTTTCATCTTCTGCTTTTCCTCCTAAATGCCATTTTCCTCAATCATAATAACAAAATTTATTTTATGTTTTTAAATTTCTTTTTATTGGAGTCCAATTTGTATGAATTCTTTCTTCAGCAAGGCTGTCATTCAGGATAGAGAGAAAGATTTTCACAGAAAGGCAAAGTATAAAGGAGTTCATGACCGTTAAACCACTCCAGTAAGGAATTTTAAGAGGGAGTATTCTAGTGGGGGAAAAAAGAGACCAAAAGCAACAAAGACTAGAAAGGACCAGAGAACGTCACTAGAAACACCAACTGTACCGGTAACACAAAGGCACAAAGTTCATATCTTTGAATAAGCACTCTGAATGCTGATACTAAATGGTCCAATCAAAAGATATAGGGTGGGGATCTCTGGGTGGCGCAGTGGTTTGGCGCCTGCCTTTGGCCCAGGGCGTGATCCTGGAGACCCGGGATCAAATCCCACATCGGGCTCCCGGTGCATGGAGCCTGCTTCTCCCTCTGTCTGTGTCTCTGCCTCTCTCTCTCTCTCTCTCTCTCTGTGTGTGACTATCATAAATAAAAAAAAAAAAGATATAGGGTATCAGAGTGCCTTAAAAAACAGGATCCGGGATGCCTGGGTGGCTCAGGGGTTGAGCCTCTGCCTTTGACTCAGGGTGTGATCCCAGAGTCTGGGATCGAAACCCATATTGGTCTCCTAGTGGGTCGCCTGCTTCACTCTTGGCCTAATTTTCTGCCTCTCTCTCTCTCTCTCTCTCATGCTCTCAAAAATAAAATTGTTATTAAAAAAACAAGGTCTGTCGGTATGCTGCCTACGAGATGCTCACCTTAGACCTATAGACAACAGCACATTGAAAGTCAGGGGATGGAAAATCATCTATCACGCTAATAGTTATGAAAAAAAAGCTGGAGGACCAATACTTATATTAGACAAACTAGATTTGAAACCAAACCCTGGGGTTCCCCTGGAGGCTCAGTGGTTGAGCATCTGCCTTCGGTACAAGGTGTGTTCCTAGGATCCCAGGATTGAGTCCCACATCGGCATCCCTTTGGGGAGCCTCTCTCCCTCAGCCTAAGTTTCTGTCTCTGCTTCTCTGTGTATCTCTCATGCATAAATAAATAAAATATTTAATCTCAAAAAAGAAAGAACAAATACTGAAAGAAGTGATGAAGAAGGGAATTATTTCATAGTTAAAAAGACTCTCTATCAGGATCAAAAAACTAAACATTTATGCTGCCAACATGGGAGTACCTAAATATGGAAACCAATTACCAATAAACGTACAGGAACTCACTGATAATAATACAATGACAGGGGATTTTAACACCTACTGACTTATGGCAATGGACCGATCGTCTATGCAGAAAATCAACAGGAGAACAATAGCCTTGACACACTGGACCACAGGGACTCAACAGATATAGTCTGAACATTTCTTCCTAAAGCAAAATACACATTCCTTTCAAGTGCACATGGGATATTCTCCATAACAGATCATATCATGGGCCACAAATCAGCCCTCAACAGGTACAACAGGTACAAGAAGGTTGATATCACCCCTTGTACATTTTCGGACCACGACGCTATGAAACTCGAAGTCGACAGTAAGAAAAAAAAATTGGACAGACCAATAATACATGGAGATTATGAACATCCTACTAGAGAATGAATGGAGCAACCAGGAAATTAAAGAGGAAATTTAAAACAAATGAAAATGAAAACATGTTTCTCCAAACCTCTGGGATGTAGCAAAGGCAGCCCAAAGAGGAAAGTACATAGCAATACAGGCCTATCTCAGGACACAAGAATTGCCTAATACACAACCTAACCTTACACCTTAATGAGCTGGAAAAGGAATTGGAAACAAAGCCTAAAGCCTACAAGAAGGGAAAAAATAAAGATGAGAGCAGAAATAAACAATACAGAAATTTTTAAAAAACAGTACAATGGAATAACTAAACTAAGAGCTGGTTCTTCAAAATAATTAATAAAATGGATCAAGCCCTAGCCAGCCTTATGAATGAGAAAAGAGAAAAGACCAAAATAAATAAAATCACAAATAAGAGAAAAGTGTTCACAATCAACACCAGAAAAATAAGAAAATTATAAGGGCATACTATGAAAGACTATATGCTAACAAACTGGGAGACCTGGAAGAAATGGACAAATCCCTAGAAATGTGCAAACAAGCAAAACTGATACAGGAAAAAATAGAAAATGTGAACAGACCCATAACTAGCAAAGGAATTGAATCAGAAAGGCACCTGGGTGCCTCAGTGGTTGAACATGTGCTTTGGCTCAGGTCATGATCCCGGGGTCCTGGGGAATCAAGTCCCACATAAGGCTCCCCGCATGGAGCCTCATTTTCCCTCTGCCTATACCTCTGCCTCTCTGTGTCTCTCATGAATACATAAATAAAATCTTTAAAAAAGAAAAAAGATAAAAAGATGAGAAAGGACCCAAATAAAATCACAAATGAGAAAAGAGAAATAACAACCAACACTAGAGAAATACAAACAATTATAAGAGAATATGATGAAAAATTATATGCCAGCAACCTAGAACCTGGAAGAAATAGATCAATTCCTAGAAATATAAAACATAGCAAAAATGAAAAATGAAGAAATAAGAAATTTGAACAGACAGTTAACCAGCAAAGAAATTGAATCAGCAATCAGGGTTCTCCCAACAGGAGACACTTAGATCAATAGAACAGAATAGAAAGCCAAAACAAGATACAAACATGTATCTATGATCCATAATGGACAAAAAGGCAGGAAGGAATATCCAATGGCACAAAGACAGTCTCTTCAACAAACCCTAACCCTGACCCCAGGATAAGAACAAATGGTTTTGGGAAAAGCAGGCAGCCAAATGCAGAATGAAACTGGACCACTTTCTTACACCATATATATCAAAAATAAATTCAAAATGAATGAAAGACCTAAATGTGAGACCTGAAAGTATAAAAAAAAGAAAAGATAGGCAGCAACGTCTTTGACATTGGCTATTGGATCTTCTTTCTAGATATGCCTCTGAGGTGAGGGAAACAAAAGCAAAAATCCTATTGGGACTTCATCAAATTGAAAAGTTTCTGCAAAGTGAAGGAAACTACCAAAGCTAAAAGGCAACATACAGGAGGAGGGGCAAGATGGCGGAAGAGTAGGGTCCCCAAGTCACCTGTCCCTACCAAATTACCTAGATAAACTTCACATCATCCTGAAAATCCAGGAATTCAGCCTGAGATTTAAACAGAGAACAGATCGAATGCTACAGTGAGAAAAGTTCAGGCTTCTATCAAGGTAGGAAGATGGGGAAAAGGAAATAAAGAAACAAAAGGCATCCAAGGGGGAAGGGCCCCACGAGGAGCCAGGCTAAGGCCAGGCCAAGTGCCCCCCGGTCAGGTGAGCTCTGTCCCAGAGAAGCAAGATCTGCACCAATCCTCCTAGGTGGAATGGCACTTGCAGGGATTCAGAGCAGGACCCCAGGAGGGCGGCGATACCCACGAGCTCACTGGTACACTAACAGACACCTGCAGTCCCAGGAGAGTGCACCAAGCTCCCTAAGGGCTGCAGGGCACATGCACTGACTTGGGAGCAGCTCAGAGGGTCTCAGGCAGAGCTCTGCGTGGAGGGGTTTGAATGCCCCAGGAGTAGCTTGGCAGCAGTGCCTCTGGCAGAGGAAGGGGCTCCGTGCAGAGGGGGCTGCTCGGCTCCAGGAGCAACTCGGAGGTGCTCAGGCAGCGGCTCCCTGAGGGGGCTGCGCAACCAGGAGCAGCTCAGAGGGGCTGGGCGGCAGCTGTGGGGAGAGAAGGCTGCACAGCCAGGAGCGCGAATCCAACAGCGCAGGCTCCAGAGCACAGGGCGCCAGGACACAGCCCAGGATTTGGCCTCCCCCGGGATAGGCAGAGGCCCGGAGGGCCCTGGACAACAAGGATGCTCCTGCCCAGAGCTGAGCAGATCAGCGGCCCCACCCCAGAGCCTCCAGGACCTGCAGATGGACTGCTCTGGAGTTACTGTGGGTACTGAATACAGGTATCCAGAGCTGGCCGCTGCCACTGGGGTTGTTCCTCCTAGGGCCTCACAGGGTATACTACCCTCACTGAGCCCTACACCAGGCAGGGGACAGAGCAGCTCCCCCAAGTGCTAACACCTGAAAATCAGCACAACAGGCCCCTCCCCTAGAAGACCAGCTAGACGGACAAGTTCCAGAGGAAGTCAAAGGACTTTAAGTATACAGAATCAGAAGATACTCCCCCATGTTTTTTTTTTATTTCTGATTGCTTCCCCCACCCGTTTTCCCCCCTTTCTTTCTATTTCTTTCTCTTTTTATTCCCTTTTTTTTCTTTCTTCCTTTATTCTTTTTTCTTTTTCTCTTTTCTTTCCTTCTTTCTCTCCTCTCTTTTTCTCCTTTTCCCAATACAATTTGATTTTGGCCACTCTGCACTGAGCAAAATGACTAGAAGGAAAACCTCACCTCAGAAGAAAGAATCAGAAACAGTCCTCTCTCCCACAGAGTTACAAAATCTGATTTAAAATCCAATGTCAGAAAGCCAATTCAGAAGCACGATTATACAGCTACTGGTGGCTCTAGAAAAAAAGCATAAAGGACTCAAAAGACTTCATGACTGCAGAATTTAGATACAATCAGGCCGAAATTAAAAATCAATTGAATGAGGGATCCCTGGGTGGCGCAGCGGTTTAGCGCCTGCCTTTGGCCCAGGGCGCGATCCTGGAGACCCGGGATCGAGTCCCGCGTCAGGCTCCCGGTGCATGGAGCCTGCTTCTCCCTCTGCCTGTGCCTCTGCCTCTCTCTCTCTGTGTGACTATCATAAATAAATAACAATTAAAAAAAATCAATTGAATGAGATGCAATCCAAACTAGAAGTCCTAAGGATGCGGGTTAACGAGGTGGAAGAACGAGTGAGTGATGTAGAAGACAAGTTGATGGCAAAGAGAGAAACTGAGGTAAAAAGAGACAGACAACTAAAAGACCAGGAAGACAGATTAAGGGAAATAAACGACAGCCTGAGGAAGAAAAACCTATGTGTAATTAGGGTTCCTGAGGGCACCAAAATGGACAGAGGGCCAGAATATGCATTTGAACAAATCATACCTGAAAACTTTCCTAATCAAGGAAGGGAAACAGGCATTCAGATCCAGGAAATATAGAGATTCCCCGCTAAACTCAATAAAAACCGTCCAACACCTCGACATTTAAGAGTAAAGCTTGCAAATTCCAAAGATAAAGAGAAGATCCTTAAAGCAGCAAGAGACAAGAAATCCCTGACCTTTATGGGGAGGAGCATTAGGGTAACAGCAGACCTCTCCACAGCGACCTGGCAGGCCAGAAAGGGCTGGCAGGATATATTCAGGGTCCTCCATGAGAAGAACATGCAACCAAGAATACTTTATCCAGCAAGGCTCTCATTCAAAATGGAAGGAGAGATAAAGAGCTTCCAGGAAGGGCAGGAACTGAAAGAATATGTGACCTCCAAACCGGCTCTGCAAGAAATTTTAAGGGGGACTCTTAAAATTCCCCTTTAAGAAGAAGTTCAGTGGAACAATCCACAAAAACAAGGACTGAATAGATATCATGATGACACTAAACTCATATCTGTCCTTAGTAACTCTGAATGTGAACGGGCTTAATGACCGCATCAAAAGGGGCAGGGTTTCAGACTGGATAAAAAAGCAGGACCCATCTATTTGCTGTCTACGAGAGACTCATTTTAGACAGAAGGACACCTACAATCTGAAAATTAAATGTTGGAGAACCATTTACCATTCAAATGGTCCTCAAAAGAAAGCAGGGGTAGCCATCCTTATATCAGAAAAACTAAAATTTACCCCGAAGACTGTAGTGAGAGATGAAGAGGGACACTAAATCGTACTTAAGGGATCTATCCAACAAGAGGACTTAACAATCCTCAATATATGCCCCGAATGTGGGAGCTGCCAAATATTTAAACCAATTAATAACCAAAGTAAAGAAATACTTAGATAATAATACACTTATACTTGGTGACTTCAATCTAGCTCTTTCTACCCTCGATAGGTCTTCTAAGCACAACATCTCCAAAGAAACGAGAGCTTTAAATGATACACTGGACCAGATGGATTTCACAGAAATCTACAGAACTTTACATCCAAACTCAACTGAATGCACATTCTTCTCAAGTGCACATGGAACTTTCTCCAGAATCGACCACATACTGGGTCACAAATAGGGTCTGAACCGATACCAAAAGATTGGGATCGACCCCTTCATATTCTCAGACCATAATGCCTTGAAATTAGAACTAAATCACAACAAGAAGTTTGGAAGGAGCTCAAACACGTGGAAGTGAAGGATCATCCTGCTAAAAGACGAAAGGGTCAACCAGGAAATTAAGGAAGTATTAAAAGATTCATGGAAACTAATGAGAATGAACATACAAGCATTCAAAATCTTTGGGATGCAGCAAAAGCAGTCCTAAAGGGGAAATACATCACAATACAAGCATCTATTCAAAAACGGGAAACTACTCAAATACAAAAGCTAACCTTACACATAAAGAGGCTAGAGAAAAAAAAAGCAGCTAGATCCTACACCCAACAGAAGAATAGAGTTAATTAACATTCGAGCAGAACTCAAGGAAATCGAGACCAGAAGAACTCTGGAACAGATCAACAGAACCAGGAGTTGGTTCTTTGAACGAATTAATAAGATAGATAAACCATTAGCCAACCTTATTAAAAAGAAGAGACAGAATATTCAAATTAATAAAATCATGAATGAGAAAGGATAGGTCACTACCAACACCAAGGAAATACAAACGATTTTAAAAACATATTATGAACAGCCATATACCAATAAATTAGGCAATCTAGAAGAAATGGACGCATTCCTGGAAAGACACAAACTACCAAAACTGCAACCGGAAGAAACACACAACCTTAACAGGCCAATAACCAGGGAGGAAATTGAAGCAGTCATCTAAAACCTCCCAAGACACAAAAGTCCAGGGCCAGATGGCTTCCCAGGGGAATTTTATCAAACGTTTAAAGAAGAAACCATACCTATCCTACTAAAGCTGTTTGGAAAGATAGAAAGAGATAGAGTACTTCCAAATACCTTCTATAAGGCCAGCATCACCTTAATTCCAAAACCAGACAAAGACCCCACCAAAAAGGGGAATTACAGACCAATAGCCCTGATGAACATGGATGCAAAAATTCTCAACAAGATACTAGACAATAGGATCCAAAAGTACATTAAGAAAATTATTCACCATGACCAAGTAGGATTTATCCTCGGAACACAGGTTGGTTCAACACTCGTCAAACAATCAATGTGATTCATCATATCAGGAAGAGACAAACCAAGAACCATGTGATCCTCTCATTAGATGCAGAGAAAGCATTTGACAAAATAGAGCATCCATTCCTGATCAAAACACTTCAGAGCATAGGGAGAGACGGAATATTTCTCGTCATCTTAAAAGCAATCTAGGAAAAGCCCACAGCAAGTATCATTCTCAGTGGAGCAGCAGTGGGAGCCTTTCCCCTAAGATCAGGAACAAGACAGGGATGTCCACTCTCACCACTGCTATTCACCATAGTCTGGAAGTCTTAGCCTTAGCAGTCAGACAGCAAAAAGACATTAAAGGCATTCAAAAAAAAAAAAAGGCATTCAAATTGGCAAAGAAGTAGTCAAACACTCCCTCTTTGCTGATGACATGATACTCTACCTAGAAAACCCAAAAGCCTCCACCCCAAGATTGCTAGAACTTATACAGCAATTTGGTAGCGTTTCAAGAAAGAAACTCAATGCCCAGAAATCAATGACATATCTATACACTGACAATGAGACTGAGGAAAGAGAAATTAAGGAGTCAATTTCATTTACAATGGCACCAAAAAGCTTAAGATACCTAGGAATAAACCTAACCAAGGAGGTAAAGGATATACCCTAAAAACTATAGAACACTTCTGAAAGAAATTGAGGAAGACACAAAGAGATGGAAAAATATTCCGTGCTCGTGGATTGGCAGAATTAATATTATGAAAATGTCAATGTTACCAAGGACAATGTACACGTTTAATGCAATCCCTATCAAAATACCATGGACTTTCTTCAGAGAGTTAGAACAAATTATTTTTTTAGATTTGTGTGAAATCAGGAAAGATCCCGAAAGCCAGGGGAATTTTAAAAAGAAAACGATATCTAGAGGCATCACAATGCCAGATTTCGGGCTGTACTACAAAGCTGTGGTCATCAACACAGTGTGGTACTGGCACAAAAACAGACACATAGATCAATGGAACAGAATAGAGACCTAGAACTTTATGTTCAACTAATATTCGATAAAGGGGGAAAGACTATCCATTGGAAGAAAGACAGTCTCTTCAATAGTTGGTGGTGGGAAAATTGGATATCCACCTTCAGAAGAATGAAACTAAACCACTCTCTTTCACCAGAAACAAAGATAAACTCAAAATGGATGAAAGATCTAAATGTGAGACAAGAGTCCATCAAAATCCTAGAGTAGAACACAGGCAACACCCTTTTTGAACTCGGCCACAGTAAATTCTTGCAAGATTCATCCACGAAGGCAAAAGAAACAAAAGCAAAAATGAACTATTGCCACTTCATCAAGATAAGAAGCTTTTGCACAGCAAAGAATACAGTCAACAAAACTAAAAGACAACCTACAGAATGGGAGAAGATATTTGCAAAAGATGTATCAGATAAAGGGCTAGTTTCCAAGATCTATAAAGAACTTCTTAAACTCAACACCAAAGAAACAAACAATCCAATCATGAAATGGGCAAAATACATGAACAGAAATCTCACAGATGAAGACATAGACATGGCCAACATGCACATGAGAAAATGCTCTGCATCACGTGCCTCAGGGATATAAAAAATCAAAAATACAATGAGATATCACCTCACACCGGTGAGGATGGGGAAAATTAACAAGGCAGGAAACCACAAATGTTGGAGAGGATACGGAGAAAATGGAACACTCTTACACTGTTGGTGGGAATGTGAACTGGTACAGCCCCTCGGAAAACGGTGTGGAGGTTCCTCAAAGAGTTAAAAATAGACCTGCCCTACGACCCAGCAATTGCACTGTTGGGGATTTACCACAAAGATTCAGATGCAATGAAATGCCGGGACACCAGCACCCCGATGTTTTTAGAAGGAATGTCCACAATAGCGAAACTGCGGATGGAGCCATGGTGTCCATTGAAAGATGAATGGATAAAGAAGATGTGGTTTATGTATACAATGGAATATTACTCAGCCGTTAGAAATGACAAATACCCACCATTTGCTTCAACGTGGATGGAACTGGAGGGTATCATGCTGAGTGAAGTAAGTCAATCGGAGAAGGACAAACGTGTGTTCTCATTCAGTTGGTTAATATAAATAATAGTGAAAGGGAATATAAGGGAATGGAGAAGAAATGTGTGGGAAATATCAGAAAGGGAGACAGAATATAAAGACCCCTAACTCTGAGAAAGGAACGAGGGAGCTGGAAGGGGAGGAGGGCAGGGGGTGCAGGTGAATGGGTGACGGGCACTGAGGGGGCACGTGCCGGGATGAGCACTGGGTGTTATTCTGTTTGTTGGTAAATTGAACACCAATAAAAAATAAATTTATTTAAAAAAAAGTTCAAATAACTAAATATTTAGGCTGCCAACATGAGAGTACCTAAATACAGAAACCAATTAACAACAAACGTACAGGAACTCACTGATAATAATATAATGACAGGGGATTTTATCACCCACATATGGCAATGGACCGATCGTCTATGCAGAAAATCAACAGGGGAACAATAGCCTTGACACACTGGACCACAGGGACTCAACAGATATAGTCTGAACATTTCAACCTAAACCAGAATACACATTCCTTTCAAGTGCACATGGGACATTCTCCAGAACAGATCATATCATGGGCCACAAATCAGCCCTCAACAGGTACAACAGGTACAAGAAGGTTGATATCACACCCTGTACATTTTTGGACCACGACGCTATGAAACTCGAAGCCGACAGTAAGAAAAAAAATTGGATGGGATCCCTGGGTTGCGCAGCGATTTGGCGCCTGCCTTTGGCCCAGGGCGCGATCCTGGAGACCCGGGATCGAATCCCACATCGGGCTCCCAGTGCATGGAGCCTGCTTCTCCCTCTGCCTGTGTCTCTGCCTCTCTCTCTCTCTCTGTGACTATCATGAATAAATAAATAAAATCTTAAAAAAAAGAAAAAAATTGGACAGACCAAAAATACGTGGAGATTATGAACATCCTACTAGAGAATGAATGGAGCAACCAGGAAATTAAAGAGGAAATTTAAAACAAATGAAAATGAAAACTTGTTTCTCCAAACCTCTGGGATGTAGCAAAGGCAGTCGTACAAGGGAAGTACATAGCAATACAGGCCTACCTCAAGAAACAAGAAGTCTCCAATACACAACCTAAAGCTACACCTAAAGGAGCTGGAAAAGGAATAGCAAACAAAGCCTATAGCCTACAGAAGAAGGGAAAAAATAAAGATGAGAGCAGAAATAAAGAATGCAGAAAAAACAAAACAGTAGAATGGAATAATGAAACTAAGAGCTTGTTCTTCATAATAATTAATAAAATGGGTCAAGCCCTAGCCAGCCTTATCAACGAGAAAAGCAAAAACCTAAATAAATAAAATCACAAATGAGAGAAGAGAGATCACAATCAACACCAGGAAAATAAGACAATTATAAGGGAATTCTATAAAAGATTATATGCTAATAAAATGGGAGACCTGGAATAAATGGACAAATCCCTAGAAATGTGCAAACAAGCAAAACTGAAATAGGAAGAAATAGAAAATATGAACAGACCCATAACTAGCAAAGAAATTGAATCAGCAAGGCACCTGTGTGCCTCAGTGGTTGAGCATTTGCTTTGGCTCAGGTCATGATCTCGGGGTCATGGGGGATCACTTCCCACATCAGGCTCCCCGCATGGATCCTCATTTTCCCTCTGATATAAATCTGCCTCTATGTGTCTCTCATGAATACATAAATAAAGGTGCAGCCACTGTGGAAAACAGTCTGGAGGGTCCTCGAAGTTAAAAATAGGGGATCCCTGGGTGGCGCAGCAGTTTGGCTCCTGCCTTTGGCCCAGGGCGCCTGATCCTGGAGACCCAGGATCGAATCCCACGTCGGGACCCCAGTGCATGTAGCCTGCTTCTCCCTCTGCCTGTGTCTCTACCTCTCTCTCTGTGACTATCATAAAAAAAATTAAAAGTTAAAAATAGAGCTACCCTAGGATTCCAAAATTGCACAGCTAGGTATTTACCCCGAGGATACAAAAGTAGTTTAGTAGATTTTAAGAGGAACACGCAGCCCAGTGTTGGTAGCAGCTTTATCAACAACAGCGAAACTGTGTATAGAGCCCAGATGTCCATCGACAGATGAATGGGCAGAGACAATGTGGTAAATATACACACTGCGACATCACTCATTCATCAGAAGGGATGAAATGAAGCCATTTACAATGACGTGGGAGAAGTGAAAGGGACTTATGCTAAATGAACTCAGTCAGAGAAAGACAGATACCAAATACCATACAATTGCATTCACATGTGAATTGTAAGAAACCAAACTGGCAAAGGGGCAAAGGAGGGGATGAGAGATGCAAACCAAGAAACACACTCTTAACCACAGAGAATGAACTAATAAATACCAGAGGAAGGTGGAGGGGATGGGGAATCAGGGGATGGGGATAGTGGAGGTCAACTCTGACCAGTACCAGGCGTTGTATTCAAGGGTTGAATCACTATGTGGTAAACCTGAAACTATATCATACTGTGTTTACAAACAGGAATTCAAGAAAAACTTTAAAATAATAATTGGTAGTATAGAGGAAACATGTGCGCAGAAGAGATAAAATCAGAAATGCAACTGAAAATCCAAACAGTGAGTCTTTAGAGACACAAATGCCCTCCTTTACTCACCTCAGGAGAAGCCTGCCATGTCTATTCTGACCCCAGCAGAAGACTGGATATGGATTCTCTGGGGAGGCCACTGACTTGGTGGAGTCAGGCTATCTTTGAGCCCAAAACCTAAATAGAGTACATAAAACTAAACTGCCCAAGATGCTAGGAGTCCCAGTGCAGGCACATGACAAGACACAAACTCTAACCATACACAGGCATACCTAACCCTACACTTAAGCCTAATGTTAACCTAACCCTTAAACAAGAACTATCACTAATCAAAAACCAAACACAAACCCCAAGACCGAAACACCTTCATTGAACCTTCCTGCCAACCCTCACCCTAACTCTTAAACCTATTCTAAACCCTTAACCCTGACCCTTACCTTAAATCTAACCCTAACCCTAACCTCTAACAATAACTTTAACTTAATGTACTCAAATCCTATTCCTATCCCAAACCTGTACCCTAACCCTAAACCTCTAATACTAATCCTATCTCATACCCCAAACTGTACCCTAACCCGTACCCTAAAACTAATCCCTAACCCACTGCCTAACCCTCTCTACCCTTTTCCAAAACCGTACCCTGACCCTGACCTGACCGTAACCCCTAACCAAACACTAAACCTAACCCTCGCCCTAACCCTCAACCTAGCCCTAACTTTAACTCTAACCTTAACCCTAACTCACACTCTAACCCCTCACCCTAACTGCAAACATACCGCAACCCTAACTCTAACCATAATCCAAACCCCAACTCCTAACCTCCTGCCCTAATTCCTAAAGTCTAAACCCTAACCCTAACTCTAACTCCTGTCCCTAACCCAAACCCCCATCCTAACTCCAAACCACTGACCCTTACCCTTATCCCTCACCCTAACCTCTAATCCGTAACCATAAGCATAATCACTAACCCCTAACATCTAACCTAAGCCTAACCACCAACTGCCTCCCCTCCACTAACCCTACCATTCATTCTACCCATTCCCTTACTATATGGTTCTGAGGAGTCCCTTTGATATGGACGTGGCCCCCAAAGGCGCGTCCAGATTCCTCCAGGAAGTCCTGAGGAAGCCGGGCTCCTGTGAGTGCTCACGTGGCCCCACGTGTTCCAGAGTCATAGTCAGCAGGTCCTGAGTACGCCGGGTCTCCTGTCACTGTGGACTATGCCTCACATCCTCTGGAAGCCTCACAGCAGGTTCTCAGGAGGCCGGGGGCTCCTGTCAGCCTGGACATGGCCCCATGTCCCCTGAAAACTCACTGCACTTCCTGAGGAGGCTGTGGGTTCCTGTCAGCCTAGACGCAGCCCCATGTGTCCCAAAGCCAAAGTGCTGGTCCTGAGGAGGACGGGCGTCCTCTCAGTCTTGATGTGGCCCCACATTTTCCTCAGCCTCACCATAAGACCTGAGGAGGCTTGGGGCTCCTGTCAGCATGGACGTGGCCCCAAATCATTCCAATCCTTCACAGTGCATCCTGAGGAGGCCGGAGAATCCTGTCAGTGTGGATTCAGCATCCACATCTTTCTTAGGCCTCACCACAGGCTCTGACAAGGCTGGGGTCTTCTGTCCGCATGGACACATCCCCATATTTCCCAAAGTCTACACCGGGGGTCCTGAGGAAGTCAGTGTCCTGTTGTGTCCCTGTGGCCCCAAGTCCTCCCAAAGCGTCACCGAGGGTTCTGAGGTGGCCGGGGCTCCTGTAACCATGAATGCCGCCCCCAGCTTCCAGAAGCCTCAACTTATGTCCTGAGAGGCCCGGGAGCTCCTGCCAGAATGGACACGGTGCCACATCTTCCCGAAGCCTTCCCGCAGGTCCTGAGGCTGCTCAGGGGCTCCTGTCAGCATGGATGTGGGCCCACAATTTCCTGAAGCCTCCACGCAGGTCCTGAGGTGGCTCAGGGCTCCTGTCAGGGTGGATGCGGGCCCACATCTTCCTAAAGCCTCACCGCAAGTCCTGAGGAGACCGGGGCTCCTGTCAGCGTGAACGCGGCCCAATTTCCCCCAAAAGACTCCCGCGCGTCCTGTGGAGGCTTCAGCTCATCAGCGTAGATGCGTCCCCACGTCCTCCTCAGGCCTCCCCAGCAGAGGCTGGCTCCTGTTAGTGCAGGCAGAGGAGGCCTACTGCACATGCACACCCCATGGGAGGGGCCTGGTCTCGGGCAGCCCCTGCTGGAAGCTCAGGCACTGCAGGAGGCTGTGCAGGAGGCAGCGGGTGCTCCATGGGCCCCACCTGCCTCCTTTCAGGCTCCAAATGGGGCATGCTAGCTTTAGAAACCTCTCACTGAAAAGGAGCCCAACACCTGGCTTCCCCAGAAATACTTAAGGACAAGGAATTGCAGCCCACAGGACGTGAAATGAAATGTGGACCAGACATTTACCACGTCCTGGAAATGTCACATACCCTCATCCACTGTGGGCAGGACCGCGGGCTGGTGCAGCAGCCCTGGAAACAGTGTGGTGGTCCCTGAGGAAGTTACAAATAAAGCCGCCCTGCGACCAGCAGTTGAAAGGCCTGGAGCTCACTCAGAAGATACAGATGCAGTGAGACTCGGGACACTTGCACCCTAATGTCCACAGCAGCCGTGTCCATATTAGTCACACTGTGGGAGGAGCCTCGGTGTACTCGGGCTGATGATGGATAAAGAGGATGGGAAATAGATGATGGTCATAAAGAGAGGAATGGTACTCAGCTATCAAAGAGTAGGAAATCTTGCCATTTGCAATGATGTGGATAGAACTAAAGGGATCATGTTAAGTGAAATAAGTCAGTCTGGAAAGAGAATGACCATGTGGTGTCATTCATAGGTGAAATTAAAGAAGTAAAGCAGATGAACTACTGTGAAGGGAAGGAAAAACAAATAAGATGAAAACAGATGTAGGACATACAGACTCTTAATGATAGGAAACAAACTGAGGGTCTCTGGAGGTGGGGGGATAACAGGGGACCAGCATGAAGGAGGGCACTTGATGTCTCGGGCACTGCTGTTATCTCTAACTGGTGAATCCCTGAATTCTTCCTCTGAAAGTATAATACAATATATGTTAATTAATTGGGTTTAAATTAAATTAAGTTAAAAAAATCAGTTGTATCAGAGCCCATTTCCTTCTGGACTCTCTGTTTTGCTCATTCAGCTTATGCCGGGACCACCCAGGTGGGTCTGGTTTATCTATGTAGGCTCCACGCCTAGTCCATGGCCCAGCCCACGGAGAGAACTCACGACCTTGAGATCAGGACCAGAGGTGAGGTCAGGAGTCGGATGCTTAACCGATGGAGTCAGCCGGGGGCTTGAGAACCACACTACTTTATCCTGTGTCTCTGTGATATCGTTTGAAATCAGAAAGTGATGCGTCCCACTCTGTCGTGCTTCTCAAATACTGATTTGCTGTTCGGGGTCATTTGTTGGGGGTAATGGATGTTATGGTTTTTTTTTTCTTATTTCTAAGATCTGCCACCATGATTTGATAGGAATGACATTGAAACTGAGGGTCGCTTCAGGAACTGTGGACATTTTCACAAGATGAGGCTCCCACCCCACAAGCCCAGGACAGCCTCCCAGAGCCTGGTATGGCTCAGTGCACATGTCTTGTGCTCCTTTGGTTCAGTCTCATTATTTATTCACCTTGATGCTCCTGAGAAGGGCGTCACGTCCTTCCTTTCCTTCCTGAGTGCTCATTGTCGGGACACAGCAAGGCTACTCTGTTCTGTAGGGTCAGTTTGTGTCCCGTGACTTTACTGAACTCACTCCTTAGTTCTAACAGGTTTTGGTGGAGGCTCTCGGGTTTCTTGTTTCTAGTACCGCGTCTTCAGCATATAGGGACAGTGTGACGTCCCCCTTCCAGGTGTGGAACCTTTGCTGTTTACAGCTTAATGTCCTAGAAAGCCCCACAATTGAATCAAAACTGAGCCCAGGCCAAGAACAGGAAGCCCCTATTAGAATGTGAACAGAGCTCAATGTCCTTGAAGTCCCCATATCAAAATGTAAACAGAACTTGAGGAATTGCTCCAGCCGTTCTGGAGGTCCCCGAGACCAGCCCTTAAAACTAAGCTAAAACCCTCCTCGGGGTCCAATTCCCTGCTCCGCTGTGTCCGATATACTTGGAGAGAAGATTGAGCTTGTAAATAATCCCTCGTGTGTTTGCATCGTAATCAGCTTCTCGGTGGTTTCTCAGTTTCTCAATCTTGGGCACAACAGTCTGAGATAAAAAAACAAAACCAAAAGAAGCTCGGACGCGGGCAGAATGAAAGCAGGGTTCTGAGAGAAGCGGCGGAGACCCGGGGGCTTGGGGGCTCTTCTGTGGAGGGCCTGCAGACAGGGGGAGGAATGCTTTGCCCCAGAGCCAGAGGACCCAGCGTCCCCACCCGCATCCTGCCCATCTGCGCCGAGTCTCAGGGAGCAGCACAGACTGCCTGATGGAGGCCAATGGCTGACGACCACCCCGCCTCTGACCTCACAGGTGAATCTCCCAGGCAGATGTACACCAGGGCCCATCCCCAGACCTGGAACAGACCACTCGCTGCCACCAAGTTTTTGGACCACAGAGGCTGCAGAGCTTCAGCTCAGCCTGGAATATAGGGTCTAGCTTCCTTTGTACTTTTTGCTTTATTTTCGTTTATTTTCTTTGATGCTATTTTATTAATTACCTTATTTTAATTTTTATGTATGTACCTTATTTATTTCTCATTTTTACTTTCACGGTTCATTAATTGGGATTCATATCTTGGGATTTAGAATCTTTTAACAAGCAGGCCAAAATAATCAGGTGTTTTTTTGTTTTTTTTTTTGGAGGGCAGTTGTTATTGATTTTCTTGGTTTTTCTGTTTCTTCCTTCTTTCTTTTCTGGAAAAAGTAATGAGATGGAGAAATTCACCTCCATAAAATAACATGAGGTAGTACTCACAGTCAGGAAGTCCATCAATACACATATATAGGATGTCTAACTACAGTTTAAAACAATGATTATAAAGGTAGCAACTGGGCTAGACAAAAAGCACAGAAGAAAACTAGAGAATCCCTTAGTGTAGAAATAAAAGAACTAAAAACTAGTCAGGCCAATGTTAAAAATGCTATAACTGAGGTGCAGTCCCAAGGGGAAGCCTTAAAAACAAGGAAATTTATGGACCACAGAGGCAGACTTAGGGAACTCAGCCACTTATTAAAACAATAACATTCATATCATAGGAGACTCAGAAGATGAAGAAAGAGAAAAGGTGGGCCTTGCTCAGCCATTAGAAACGACAATTACCCACCATTTGCTTCAACGTGGATGGAAGTGGAAGGTATTATGCTGAGTGATGTAAGTCAATCGGAGAAGGACAAACATTGTATGTTCTCATTCACTTGGGGAATATAAATAATAGTGAAAGCGAATATAAGGGATGGGAGAAGAAATGTGTGGGAAATAACAGAAAAGGAAGACAGAACATAAAGACACCAAGAACTAGGGCTAGGGAAGTGGAGGAAGGCGGGGTTGGGTGTGAATGGGTGAGTGGCACTGAGGGGGACACTTGACGGGATGAGCACTGGGTGTTATTCTGTATGTTGGCAAATTGAGCACCAATAAAATGTAAATTTATTATTAAAAAGAAAGAAAGAAAGAAAGAAAGAAAGAAAGAAAGAAAGAAAGAAAGAAAGAAAGAAAGAGTGGCACCTGTGTGGCTCAGTCAGTTAAGCCTCTGCCTTAGGCTCAGATCATGATCCAGGTCCCAAGGCAGGCTCCCTGTTCAGCAGGGAACCTGCTGCTCCCTCTCCCTCTGCCCCTCTTGCTCATGCTTTTTCTCTCCTCTCTCTCTCAAATAAATAAATAACATCTTTGAAAAGCAAACAAACAAACCCACACGGAAGAGAAATCTCCCATGTAGAAGAATTTCAAACATTTGTGCAGACATTCCACCATGAAGTTCATGAGCATAGCTTACCAATCTTATGTGTGGAATACACATAGTAACTTCCATCTACAAAATATATTATGAAAAACTTAAAATGATAATGATAATATAATAACTCATAATAATAATAATCATAATAATCACTTTACTACGAAGATGACAAACACTACCTCAGCAAGATGATCACATCGATGCCAAGACTGATAAATCCTGTTGATAGTATCTATCCTTTATATGATATAATAAAAATGGCAGTATATCTCTGTATATAATCCACAAAAACAGTTCAGTCATGAGATAAACCACAGACATGTACCAACTGAGGGAAATTTTACAAAATACTCTACTTCTCAAAGTGTTCCAGTTCAACAACAATAAGCAAAGGCTGAAAGACTGTCACAATGCAGAGGAGCCTAAGAAAACAGGAGGAAAAATGGAGTGTGATATTACGGATGGTAAAGTAGCAAAAACTAAGGAAATATGAATAATGTATGGTCTTTGGTTACTGCGAATATTTTAATTTGATTCAATAGCTATTATTTGTACCGTATTAATATATCAATAATTGGAGAAATTGAGTGCAAGGGCATGTGAATGCACTGTACTATCTTCTCAATTTCCCTATAAATCTTTTTTTCCTAATAAATAAGATTTATTTTGAAAATTGACTTAAATGATTCAGTCTCCAAGTGTGAAGACTTTTTAAGAATCGTTGAATTAACTTTTGCCTTATTCTTAAAGAGTTCCTTTGATGGGAACAAAGTAATTTTATATCAGAAGGAAAGAAAAACACTTATGAACACGTATAATGCCTCCTCAACCTGAAAAGCAGGAACGGATAATAAATAGCAAAAATCAGATAAGAATACTTGTATTATAATAGACACCATATTGCAAGTGCATTTAAAATTAGCAGTGCACAACATTTATTTCCTTGACATTTGTCTTCCAGAGAGTTCAAAGTGTTTCAGTGTCAGTTGAAATAGCAGAAGAATCTCAGGGAAGTATCCGTTGCATAATAATAGGACCATTGGTATTAATGCCTCTAAGTTGTTTCCAGATCCTTAAAGATGCATTTCCTGAGGAGTGACTGAGCTGTGAAGAAAGAGATGAGAAACCCTCATCCCTCTGAAATACTTGTGTCAGAATATTTTAAGCATAGTACTACGGATAGTAAATTATCCTTATTAACAGAAAATACATCTCAGATTGGAATCTGAGCAAACAGTGGAGCAGAGAAAAAAGGCTTTGACTCTTTCTTCATCTTTTATTTATTTTTTTTTAAATTTTATTTATTTATGGTAGGCACACAGTGGGAGAGAGAGAGGAAGAGACACAGGCAGAGGGAGAAGCAGGCTCCATGCACCTGGGGCCTGACGCGGGACTCGATCCCGGGTCTCCAGGATCGCGCCCTGGGCCAAAGGCAGGCTCTAAAGGGCTACGCCAACCAGGGATCCCCATGCTCTTCATCTTTTAAAGAGAAAGGACAGCTTTTCTACCTACAAAGTCAGTTGTCAAGATAGCCTTAGGGAATAAGAGTCTGCAGCATCGAATCCAGCTGCACAGCCGGGATGCCCACACCCCAGCTCTTCCTGATCCAAAATCTCTAGGCCTGATCCCCAACAAACACTGCCATGCTGAGGTCATTTGCAATTGCTCTCTCAGGAGCTCCAGGGAAGGTGAAGGAGCTAGATAGGAGGAGAGGGGATGCAATGAGGCTGAGAAAATGAAGGTCTTTCCACTTTAAGTTCAGCGTTCGAACAAGTCCATCCATCACAGGCCCCAGTGAAGAAGAGCTGAAATTTACATTACTTCAGTTACCGTAAAAAAAAACAAAAAAACAAAAGTTTACAGCTTAATGTCCTAGAAAGCCCCACAATCGAATAAGAACTGAACCCACGCCAAGGGATGGAGGTGTCTATTAGAATGAGAACAGAGGTCAATGCCTTGAAGGCCCCATATCAAAATATAAACAGAACTTGAGGAATTACTCCAGCCTTTCTGGAGGTCCCCGAGACAAGCCCTTAAAACTAAGCAAAAACCCACCTCGGGGTCCATGTTCCTGCTCTGCTGTGTCGGGTGTACTTGGACGCAAACTCGAGTTTGGAAATCAACCCTTGTGGGTTTGCATCAATGTCAGCTCCGTAGTGGTTTCTCAGATTCGCAATCTTGGTCACAACACCCCCATGTCACGTCCCACCTGGCTGAACCCCTATCCCCTTCCACCCAGCGTGATACTCAGTCACATCCCCGCCCACAACAGCAGGGCACAGGCCCTCACACAGGTCCCACGGGTACAGTGGGCACTCCTGCCATGCCCGGCCTCCCAGAGGAAGGAAGGAGGTTTCAGCAGGACACACTCCCATGGTGGCCACAGGGCTCCCTGCCCAGCATGGGAGCTCCTGACAGGTCGGGGTCTGTGTCCCTGACGCCTGCTCCTCCTCCCGGTTTTCCCAAAGGAAATGAAGGAGGAGGCCCTGGTCTCCTCCAGGGACATCACGCAGGTAGACTTGGACGTCAGCAGGAAGTTCGGCAGCCACACCATATTTTGGGATGGCTAGGGAGTCAGGTGAGGCTGCTGGGCCAGGAGGCTTTGGGGCGCTGAGGGAGGCCTGGGGCCTTCTGGGTAGGGAAAACTGAGCTTCTGATGCCGGGGGGAGCAATAGCAGCCAAAAACACACTGCTCCATGGTAGGATGCTGGGATGACTCCCGAGCCCACACTCCCGGTGCCTCGGGGATGAGGAGGCCACTAGGATGGGGCCTCCAGGGGTTGCCATGGGAGCTGAACGCCAAAGGGGAGAGGGACGGCCCCATGAGAAGCAGGGAATGGGGTGGGGGTCGTGGGGGGAGGAACCAGACCTGGGGGCCAGGAGGCATGGCTACGGCTGGAGCAGGACACACATCATGCCATGAGGGTTGGACGGGTCAAAGTGACACCCACTCTCGGTGCTTTATATTATTCTAAATTCTATGCATTTAACTTGAGACAATTTGCAATTTGAAAACATACATAGTATGATGACCCCCAGATGATGCCCCCGGTCCAGCCAGGGCCCTGCACTAACAACACGGTGCCCCAGGGGCAGGTGTCACTGCAAACCCCAGACTAGTTGCCTTTAATTGAAGACATCTCCTTGTGCATCTTAGAGGAAGGAGATGCCCTGTGTCCGCAGGCCCCCCACGACATCCCCCTCATTCCCCACTCCCACACCATCCCCCTACATCATCATTCCCAATGGCATCCCCCATACACCATCCCCCTAACACCCACACAGCCCCACACAATCCCCACTCACACTATACCCCAACACCATCACCCCTACACCATCCCCCACACTCCACCACCCATGCCCCCACAACATCCACCACCACACCATCGGCCCCCAGCAAGGACCTGGTGCAGGTACCCCTGTGGGATATGCTCAGACTCCCCGGGATTCTCTGGATACCCTGCTCCCATCAGAAGCCCGGGTGTCCCATAGAGTACCCAGGGGTTGCACGGAGGAGGGAAGACACAGAGCCCTCAACAGGGTGGGTGCAGGTGAGTGGGGCAGAGGACCCACTGTGCCCTGCCTCCGCCCACTGTCCCTCATTTAGGGCGGCACACCCTGCACAGGACACCAGCCCCTAACCCATGGAGATCTGGGCTGGCCTGGCCCTGGGCTCTGTGAGGGCTGGGGTGGTTTGAGCCCCCGCCCTAGGCCCAACACAAAGACCAATGGGATCCAGCCCACATGGCCCTGGCCAGCCCTGGATTCTGGTCCCGGGCTGAGCGAATCCCTCTCTCAGCTGGATGTGGCCTCTTGGGCCCTGGGCGTGCCCCACTGATCCAGGTCGCTGACCTAGGGCAGCCCTGGGGATCCCAGGACACCCCAGTGTGGGTTGTGGAGGGGTAAGCTGGTGGGCCCCACCTGCACCCACAAGAGGATGCGGGCTCCTCTATGTGCTGGGGCCCAGAGGGCCCGAGGCCTCTGTCCAGCTGCCCTGCGGGGACCCAGCACAGGTGCCCATGAGGTGCACGTCCAGGTCAGCTCTGCTGTCCTCAGAACGATCACTCAGGCTGAAACCTCAAGACACATACCCCCAACCGGATTCCACACATGCTCCCAGGTGGGGGACTCCAGCACCCAGCCCCCACCCTGTGTGATTCTTGCCCCCTATTAAAGGACAGAGAGGTCTCCCTCCCCAGGGGAAAGCACGCACCCACAGCTCTGAGCCCATTTGCTGTAGAAAGTCAATAAAGTGTTGTGGTGCGAAAATGCACAGCCAGCCCGTTTCTGTGTTTCCCAGAACTCTGTGCACGGGGCGTGGAGAGACCCCCAGAGAGGAGGAAGGGGCAACACCTAGGCCCTAACTAGCCCCTGCAGGGGCGCCGCCAGGCACACACAGCTGATGACCCCACGTGCCTTCCAGGGCGGCCAGACCCACTGCTGGACATGAGAATGTGGCAGAGCCGGAACATCCAGCTCAGCTGACCCTCCAGCTGAAAGTAACTGCACGAGCGAGCCCCGGGTCTGCCAGAATAGCCCAGCTAACCGCCCAGCGCAAGCACCAGAAATGATGTTGTGCCAACCATTTTGGTGTTTTTTGGTGACCCAGCCAGCGGATCCGATAGCTGCACGTGATAGCTGCATGTGATAGACACACACACACCTCAAAACCAACAAAAGTCGGAATCCCCCCAATGTTGTCAAACAGCAGCCAGATGCTTACATACACAAAACTGTGGTCTCCAATAGGATACATGGATAACGCTATAAGCCATGACTGCAGAGGTGCTGGAGGCACGGAGATGTGCCTGCTGTGTTCCAACAAGGAGGGCAGAGGGGCAGGAAGCATCCTCCGGAGCGGGGGGGGCCCTCCTTGGAAAGGACACCAGGTCCCTGTGAAGGCTACAGAGGGTGAAATCTGTCCTCCTCTCTTTCTGCTTCTGGTTTTCCTCCTAAATGCCATTTTCCTCAATCATATTAGAAGAATTTATTTTATGTTTTTAAATTTATTTTTATTGCAGTCCAATTTGTATGAATACTTACTTCAGCAAGGGTGTCATACAGGACAGAAGGAGAGATAAAGATTTTCCCAGACAGGCTACATATAAAGGAGTTCAGGACCACTTAACCAGTCCAGTAAGGAATTTTAAGAGGGACTCTTCTAGTGGGGGAAAAAAAGAGACCAATAGCAACAAAGACTAGAAAGGCCCAGAGAACATCACCAGAAACACCAACTCTATGGGTAACACAAAGGCACAAAGTTCACATCTTTGAATAGTCACTCTGAATGCTGATAGACTAAATGCTCCAATCAAAAGATATAGGGTATCAGAGTAGCTTAAAAAGTGGATCCGGGATGCCTGGGTGGCTCAGGGGTTGAGCCTCTGCCTTTGACTCAGGGTGTGATCCTGTAGTCTGGGATCAAGTCCCATATTGGGCTCCTGGTGGGGAAACTGCTTCTCTTTCTGCATAATTGTCTGCCTCTCTCTCTCTCTCTCTCTCTGTCTATCTGATAAATAAAATTATTATTAAAAAAACAACATCCATCTGTACGCTGCCTACAAGATGCTCACCTTAGACCTATAGACACCAACAGATTGAAAGTCAGGGGATGGAAAATCATCTATCACGCTAATGGATATCAAAAGAAAGCTGGAGGACTCATACTTATACCAGACAAACGAGATTTGAAACGAAACCCTGGGGGACACCTGGTGGCTCAGTGGTTGAGCATCTGCCTTCGGCTCAGGGTGTGATCCTGGAATCCCAGGATCGAGTCCCACATCAGCCTCCCTTTGGAGAGCCTGCCTCTCACTCTGCTATGTTTCTTCCTCTGCTCCTCTGTGTATCTCTCATGAATAAATAAATAAAATATTTAAATTTCAAACAAGAAAGAATACTCTAAGAAGAGATGAAGAAGGGCATTATTTCATAATTAAAAAGACTCTCTATCAAGGTCAAACAACAAAATATTTATGCTGCCAACATGGCAGTATCTAAATATAAAAACAAATTAACAACAAACTTACAGGAACTCACTGATAATAATACAATGACAGGGGATTTTAACACTTAAGGCAATGGACCAATCGACTATGCAGAAAATCAAGAGGGAACAATAGCCTTGACACACCGGACCACAGGGACTCATCAGATATATTCTGAACATTTCATCCTAAAGCAGAATACACATTCCTTTCAAGTGCACATGGGATATTCTCCAGAACAGATCATATCATGGCCCACAAATCAGCCCTCAACAGGTACAACAGGTACAAGAAGGTTGATATCACACGCTGTACATTTTTGGAACACGACACTATGAAACTTGGAGTCGACAGTAAAAAAAAATTTGGACAGACCAAAAATATGTGGAGATTATTAACATCCTACTAGAGAATGAATGGAGCAACTAGGAAATTAAAGAGGAAATTTAAAACAAATGAAAATGAAAACATGTTTCTCCAAACCTCTGGGTTGTAGCAAAGGCAGTCCAGAGGGAAGTACATAGCAATAGAGGCCTACCTCAAGAAACAAGAAGTCTCCAATACACACCCTAACCCTACACCTAAAGGAGCTTGAAAAGGAATAGCAAACAAAGCCTAAAGCCTACAGAAGAAGGGAAAGAATAAAGATGAGAGCAGAAATAAACAATACAGAAACAACAAAACAGTAGAATGGAATAAGGAAACTAAGAGCTGGTTCTTCAAAATAATTAATAAAATGGATCAAGCCCTAGCCAGCCTTATCAATGAGAAAAGAGAAAAGACCGAGCAACCCTGGTGGTGTGGTGGTTTAGTGCCGCCTGCAGCTCAGGGCGTGATCTGGAGACCCTGGATCGAGTCCCATGTCGGGCTCTCTGCATGGAGCCTGCTTCTCCCTCTGCCTCTGTCTCTGCCTCTTTCTCTCTCTCTGCATCTCTTTGAATAAATAAAATCTTATAACTAAAGAGAGAAAAGAGAAAAGACCTAAAGAAATAAAATCACAAATGAGAGAAGAGAGATCACAATCAACACCAGAAAAATTAGACAATTAAAAGGGAATACTATGAAATTATATGCTAACAAACTGGGAGACCTGGAAGAAATGGACAAAATACTAGAAATGTGCATACAAGCAAAACTGAAATAGGAAGAAATAAAAAATGTGAAGAGACCCATAACTAGCAAAGGAATTGAATCAGCAAGGCACTTGGTTGCCTCAGTGGTTGAGAATCTGATTTGGCTCAGGTCATGAACCCGGGGACATGGGGGATAAAGTCCCACATCAGGCTCCCCGCATGGAGCCTCATTTTCCCTCTGCCTATACCTCTGTCTCTCTGTGTCTCGCATGAATACATAAATAAAATCTTTAAAAAAGAAAAAATAAAAAGATGAGAAAGGACCCAAATAAAATCACAAATGAGAAAAGAGAAATAACAACCAACACTAGAGAAATACAAACGATTATAAGAGAACATTATGAAAAATTATATGGCAGCAATCAAGAACCTGGAAGAAATAGATCAATTCCAGGAAATATATAACATAGCAAAAATGAAGAAGGAAGAAATAAGAAACTTGAAGCGACATATAACCAGCAGAGAAATTGAATCAGCAATCAAGGATCTCCCAACAGGAGACGCTTGTCAATAGAACAGAATGGAAAGCCGAAACAAGATACAAACCTGTAACTCTATGATCCATTAATCGACAACGAGGCAGGAAGGAATATCCAAAGCACAAAGACAGTCTCTTCAACAAACCCTAACCCTGACCGCAGGATAAGCTCCATGGTGTTGAGAAAACCAGGCAGCCACATGCAGAAGAATGAAACTGGACCACTTTCTTACACCATGTATATAAAAAATAAATTCAAAATGGATGAAAGACCTAAATGTGAGACCTGAAACCATACAAAGTAGAAAAGATAGGCAGCAACGTCTTTGACATTGGCCATTGGATGTTCTTTCTAGATATGCCTCAGAGGTGCAGGAAACAAAAGCAAAAATACTATTGGGACTTCATCAAATTGAAAAGCTTCTGCAAAGTGAAGGAATCAACCAAAGCTAAAAGGCAACATAGAGGAGGAGGGGCAAGATTGCGGAAGTGCAGTGTCCCCAAATCACCTGTCCCCACGAAATTACCTAGATAACCTTCAAATCATCCTGAAAATCTAGGAATTCGGCCTGAGATTTAAACAGAAACGAGATCGAATGCTACAGTGAGAAAAGTTCGTGATTCTATCAAGGTAGGAAGATGGGAAAAATAAATAAAGAACAAAAGACATCCAAGGGTGAGGGGCCCTGTAAGGATCCGGGCTAACGCCGGGGCGAGTGCTCACAGGACAGAAGAGCTCTGTCCTGGGAGAAGGAGGAGCTGCAGTAATCTTCCAGGGTGGAATGGCGCTTTCAAGGAGTCAGAGAAGGACCCCAGGAAAGCGGAGATGCCCTCGGGCTCCCTGGGACACTAACAGACACAGCACTCCCAGAAGAGTGCACCGAGCTCCCTAAGGGCTGCAGGGCACATGCATTGACCCCAGACCAGCTCTGAGGGGCTTGGGCGGTGGCTCTGTGCGGAGCGGTTTGCATGGCCCCAGGAGCAGCTTGGTGGCGGCGCCTCCTGCAGAGGAAGAGGCTCCGTGCGGAGGGGGCTACGGGGCTCCCGGAGCAACTCGGAGGGGCTTGCGCGGTGGCTCCGCAGTGAGGCGGCTATGCGGCCAGGAGTGAGAATCCAACAGGGCAGGCCCTGGAGCACAGGGCGCCGGGACACAGCCCAGGATTCAGCCTCCCCCGAGACAGGAAGAGACCCAGAGGTCCCAGGACAGCAAGGACGCTCCTGCCCAGAGCTGAGCAGATCAGCGGCCCTGCCCCAGAGCCTCCAGGCCCTGCAGATGGACTGCTCCAAAGTTACTGCGGGGGCTGAATACAGGTTTCCAGAGCTGGCCGGTTCCACTGGGTGGTTCCTCCTGGGGCCTCACGGGTTAAACTACCCGCACTGAGACCTGCACCAGGCAGGGGACAGAGCAGCTCCCCCAAGTGCTAACACCTGAAAATCAGCACAACAGGTCCCTCTCCCAGAAGACCAGATAGACAGATAATTTCCAGGGGAAGTCAAGGGACTTAAAGTATATAGAATCAGAAGATACTCCCCCATGTTTTTTTTTTCATTTCTGTTTGCTTCCCCACCCTTTCCCCCCCTTTCTTTCTTTTTCTTTCTTTTTGTTCTCTTTTCTCCTTCTTTCTTCCTTTATTCTTTTTCGTTTTTCTCTTTTCTTTCCTTCTTTCTCTCCTCTCTTTTTCTCCTTTTCCCAATACAATTTGTTTTTGGCCACTCTGCACTCAGCAAAATGACTAGAAGTAAAACCTTACCTCAAAGAAAGAATCAGAAACAGGCCTCTCTCCCACAGAGTTACAAAATCTGGATTACAATTCAATGTCAGAAAGCCAATTCAGAAGCACTATTATACAGCTACTGGTGGCTCTAGAAAAAAGCATAAAGGACTCAAGAGACTTCATGACTGCAGAATTTAGATCCAATCAGGCCGAAATTAAAAATCAATTGAATGAGATGCAATATAAACTAGAAGTCCTAACAATGAGGGTTAAGGAGGTGGAAGAACAAGGGAGTGACATAGAAGACAAGTTGATGGAAAGAGGGAAACTGAAGAAAAAAGAGACAGACAACTAAAAGACCAGGAAGACAGATTAAGGGAAATAAACGACAGCCTGAGGAAGAAAAAGCAATGTGTAATTTGGGTTCCTGAGGGCGCCGAAAGGGGTAGAGGGCCAGAATAAGTATTTGAACAAATCCTAGCTGAAAAATTTCCTAGTCTGGGAAGGGAAACAGGCATTCAGATCCAGGAAATAGAGAGATCCCCCCCTAAAATCAATAAAAACCGTCCAACACCTCGACATTTAATAGTGAAGCTTGCAAATTCCAAACATATAGAGAAGATGCTTAAAGCAGTAAGAGAAAAGAAATCCCTGCCTTATGGGGAGGAGCATTAGGGTAATAGAAGACCTCTCCACAGCGACCTGGCAGCCCAGAAATGGCTGGCAGGATATATTCAGGGTCCTCCATGAGAAGAACAAGCAACCAAGAATACTTTATCCAGCAAGGCTCTCATTCAAAATGGAAGGAGAGATAAAGAGCTTCCAAGACAGGCAGGAACTGAAAGAATATGTGACCTCCAACAAGCTCTGGAAGAAATTTTAAGGGGGACTCTTAAAATTCCCCTTTAAGAAGAAGTTCAGTGGAACAATCGACAAAAACAAGGACTGAAGAGATATCATGATGACACTAAACTCATATCTGTCGATAGTAACTCTGAACGTGAACAGGCTTAATGACCCCATCAAAAGGCACAGGGTTTCAGACTGGATAAGAAAGCAGGACCCACCTATTTGCTGTCTACAAGAGACTCATTTTAGACAAAGGACACCTACAATCTGAAAATTAAATGTTGGAGAACCATTTACCATTTAAATGGTGCTCAAAAGAAAGCAGGGGTAGCCATCCTTATATCAGATAAACTAAAATTTAACCCAAAGAGTGTAGTGAGAGTTGAAGAGGGACACTAAGTCATACTTAAGGGATCTATCCCACAAGAGGACTTAACAATCCTCAATATATGCCCTGAATGCAGGAGCTGCCAAATATTTAAACCAATTAATAACCAAAGTGAAGAAATACTTAGATAATAATACACTTATACTTGGTGACTTCAATCTAGGTCTTTCTACCCTCGATAGGTCTTCTAAGCACAACATCTCCAAAGAAACGAGAGCTTTAAATAATACACTGGACCAGATAGATTTCACAGATATATACAGAACTTTACATCCAAACTCAACTGAATACACATTCTTCTCAGGTGCACATGGAACTTTCTCCAGAATAGACCACATATTGGGTCACAAATAGGGTCTGAACCGATAACAAATGATTGGGATCATCCCCTGCATATTCTCAGTCCATAATGCCTTGAAATTAGAACTAAATAACAACAAGAAGTTTGGAAGGACCTCAAACACGTCGAGGTGAAGGATCATCCTGCTAAAAGACGAAAGGGTCAACCAGGAAATTAAGGAAGAATTAAAAAGATTCATGGAAACTAATGAGAATGAACATACAAGCATTCAAAATCTTTGGGATCAGCAAAAGCAGCCTTAAGGTGGAAATACATCACAATACAGCATCCATTCAAAAACGGGAAACTACTCAAATACAAAAGCTAACGTTACACATAAAGGAGCTAGAGAAAATACAGTAGATAGATCCTACACCCAACAGAAGAATAGAGTTAATTAACATTCGAGCAGAACACAAGGAAATCAAGACCAGAGGAACTGTGGAACAGATCAACGGAACGGGGAGTTGGGTCTTTGAACGAATTAATAAGATAGATAAACCATTAGCCAACCTTATTAAAAAGAAGAGAGAGAATATTCAAATTAATAAAATCATGAATCAGAAAGGAGTGGTCACTACCAACACCAAAGAAATAAAACGATTTTTAAAATATACTATTGGCTATAATATTATTATATTATTGGCTATAATTATTATTATATTATTGGGTATACACCAATAAATTAGGCAATGTAGAAGAAATGGACACATTCCTGGAAAGCCAGAAACTACCAAAAAATGGAACAGGAAGAAAGAGAAAAAATGAACAGGCCAAAAACCAGGGAGGAAATTGAAGTAGTCATCCAAAACCTCCCAAGACACAAGAGTCCAGGGCCAAATGGCTTCCCAGGGGAATTCTATCAACCGTTTAAAGAAGAATTCATACCTATTCTACTAAAGCTGTTTGGAAAGATAGAAAGAGATGGAGTACTACCAAATTCGTTCCATGAAGCCAGCATCACCTTCATTCCAAAACCAACAAAGACCCTGCCAAAAAGGAGAATTACAGACCAATATCGCTGATGAATATGGATGCAAAATTCTCAACAAGATACTAGCCTATAGGATCCAACAGTACATTAATAAAATTATTCACCATGACCAAGTAGGACTTATCCCCAGGACACAAGGCTGGTTCAACACTCATAAAACAATCAATGTGATTCATCATATCGGCAAGAGAAAAACCAAGAACCATATGATCCTCTCATTAGATGCAGAGAAAGTATTTGACAAAATAGAGCATCCATTCCTGATCAAAATACTTCAGAGTGTAGGGATGGAGGGAACATTCCTCGACATCTTACAAGCCATCTACGAAAAGCCCACAGCAAATATCATGCTCAATGGGGAAGCACGGGAAGCCTTTCCCCTAAGATGAGGAACAAGACAGGGATGTCCACTCTCACCACTGCTATTCAACATAGTACTGGAATTCCTAGCCTCAGCAATCAGACAACAAAAAGACATTCAGGGCATTCAAATTGGCAAAGAAGAAGTCAAACTCCCCCTCTTCGCCGATGACATGATACTGTACCTAGAAAACCCAAAAGCCTCCACCCCAAGATTGCTACAACTCATACAGAATTTGGTAGCGTTGCAGGATACAAAATCAATTGCCAGAAATCAATGGCATTTCTATACACTAACAATGAGGCTGAAGAAAGAGAAATTGAGGAGGCAATCTCATTTACAATTGCACCCAAAAGCATAAGATACCTAGGAATAACCCTAACTAAGGAGGTAAATGATCTATACCCTAAAAACTATAGAACACTTCTGAAAGAAATTGAGGAAGACACAAAGAGATGGAAAAATATTCCATGCTCATGGAATGGCAGAATTAACATTGTGAAAATGTCAATGTTACCAAGGCAATGTACAGGTTTAATGCAAACCCTATCAAAATACCATGGACTTTCTTCAGAGATTTAGAACAAATCATTTTAAGATTTGTGTGGAATCGGGATCCCTGGGTGGTGCATCGGTTTGGCGCCTGCCTTTGGCCCAGGGCACGTTCCTGGAGACCTGGATTCGAATCCCATGTCAGGCTCCCGGTACATGGAGCCTGCTTCTCGCTTTGCTTGTGTCCCTGCCTCTCTCTCTCTCTCTCTCTGTGTGTGTGTGTGTGTGTGACTATCATAAAAAAAGACTTGTGTGGAATCAGAAAAGACCCTGAATAGCCAGGGGAATTTTAAAAAAGACAACCATATCTGGGGGCATCACAATGCCAGATTTCAGGGTGTACTACAAAGCTGTGGTTCAAGACAGTGTGGTACTGGCACAAAAACAGACAAATAGATGAGTGGAACAGAAAAGAGACCCCAGGATTGGACCCTGAACTTTATGGTCAACTAATATTTGATAAGGGGTAAAGACTACCCATTGGAAGAAAGACAGTCTCTTCAATACATGGTGCAGGGATAATGGACATCCACATGCAGAAGAATGAAACTAGACTACTCTCTTTCACCATAAACAAAGATAAACTCAAAATGGATGAAAGATCTAAATGTGAGACAAGAGTCCATCAAAATCCTAGAGGAGATCAGAGGCAACATCCTTTTTGAACTTGGCCACAGTAACTTCTTGCAAGATACATCCACTAAGGCAAAAGAAACAAAAGCAAAAATGAACTATTGTGATTTCATCAATATAAGAAGCTTTTGCACAGCAAAGGATACAGTCAACCAAACTAAAAGACAACCTACAGAATGGGAGAAGATATTTGCAAATGACGTATCAGATAAAGGGCTAGTTTCAAAGATCTATAAAGAACATCTTAAAATCAACACCAAGAGACAAACAATGCAATCATGAAATGGGCAAAAGACATGAAGAGAAATCTCACAGAGGAAGACATTGACATGGCCAAGATGAACATGGAAAAAGGCTCTGCATTCCTTGCCATCAGGGAAATACAAATCAAAACCACAATGAGAACCACCTCACACCACTGAATGGGGATAATTAACAAGGCAAGGAACAACAAATGTTGGAGAGGATGCACAGAAAAGGGAAGACTCTTACACTGTTGGTGGGAATGTGAACTGGTGCAGCCACTGTGGAAAACTGTGTGGAGGTTCCTCAAAGAGTTAAAAATAGACCTGCCCTACGACCCAGCAATTGCACTATTGCGGATTTACCTCAAAGATTCAGATGCAATAAAACTCTGGGACTCCTGCACCCTGATGTGTATAGCAGCAATGTCCACAATAGCGAAACTGTGGACGGAGCCATGGTGTCCATCGAAAGATGAATAGATAAAGAAGATGTGGTTTATGTATACAATGGAATATTACTCAGCCATTAGAAACGACAAATACCCACCATTTGCTTCAATGTGGATGGAACTGGAGGGTATTATGCTGAGTGAAGTAAGTCAATCAGAGAAGGACAAACGTATGTTGTCATTCAATGCATTAATATAAATAATAGTGAAAAGGAATATAAGGGAATGGAGAAGAAATGTGTGGGAAATATGAGAAATGGAGACAGAACATAAAGACTCCTAACTCTGAGAAAGTAACGAGGGATGCTGGGAGGGGAGGAGGACAGGGAGTGCGGGTGAATGGGTGACGGGCACTGAGGGGGGCACTTGACAGGATGAGCACTGGGAGTTATTCTGTATGTTGGCGACATGAACACCAATAAAAAATAAAATTATTATTAAAAGAAGAAAGAAAGAAAGAAAGAAAGAAAGAAAGAAAGAAAGAAAGAAAGAAAGAAAGAAAGGGAAAGGAAGGAAGGAAGGAAGGAAGGAAGGAAGGAAGGAAGGAAGGAAGGAAAGAAGAGTGGCACCTGTGTGGCTCAGTTAGTTAAACCTTAGGCTCAGATCATGATCCAGGTCCCAAGGCAGGCTATCTGTTCAGCAGGAAACCTGTTTCTCCCTCTCCCTCTGACCCTCTCACTCATGCTTTTTCTCTCCACTCTCTCTCAAATAAATAAAAAATATATTTGAAAAAGAAACAAACCCACAAGAGAAATCTACCATGTAGAAGTATTTCAAACAATTTTTGCAGACATTCCACCGTCAAGTTCATGAGCATAGCTTCCCACTCTTATGTGTAGAATACAGATAGTAACTTAATTCTACAAAATATATTATGAAAAATGTAAAATAATATTGATAATATAATAATAATAATTAATAATAATAATAAAGGATCAGTTTACTGTGGAGAAAGGTGACAAACACTACCTCAGCAAGATCATCAGATTGATACCAAGACTGATAAATCATGTTGATAGTATCTATCCTTTATATGATATAATGAAAATGGCAGTATATCTCTGTATATAATCCACAAAAACTGTTCAATCATGAGATAAATGAGACATGTCCCAACTGAGGGAAATTTTACAAAATACTCTACTTCTCAAAGTGTTCCAGTGCAACAACAAGGAAAGGCTGAAAGACTCTCACAATCCAGAGGAGCCTAAGAAAACAGGAGGACAAATGGAATGTGATATGAGGGATGGTAACTTAGCAAAAACTAAGGAAATCTGAATAAAGTATGGTCTTTAGTTATTGTGACTATTTTAATATTGATTCATTAGCTAATATTTGTACCGTACTGATATAAGATATCAATAATTGGAGAAATTGAGTGCAAGTGCATGAGAATTCACTGTAGTATCTTCTCAATTTCCCTATAAATCTTTGTTTTTTTCCTAATAAATAAGATTTATTTTGAAAATTGACTTAAATGAATCAGGCTCCAAGTGTGAAGACATTTTAAGAATAGTTGAATTAACTTTTGCCTTATTCTTAAAGAGTTCCTTTGATGGAAACATAGTAAGAATTTTAGATCAGAAGGAAAGAAAAACACTTATGAACACGTATAATGCCTCCTCAACCTGAAAAGCAGTAAAGGATAATAAATAGCAAAAATCAGATAAAAATACTTCTAGTACAATAGACACCATATTGCAAGTGCATTTAAAATTAGCAATGCATAACATTTATTTCCTTGACATTTGTCTTCCAAAGAGTTCAAAGTGTTTCAGTGTCAGTTGAAACAGGGGAAGAATCTCAGGGAAGAATCCTTCACATAATAATAGGACCATTGGTAATAATGTCTCTCAGAACTTTCCAAATCCATAAAGATGCATTTTCTAATGAGTGACTGAGCTGTGAAGAAAGAGATGAGAAACCCTCATCCCTCTGAATTACTTGTGTCAGAATATTTTAACCATAGTACTACGGATAGTAAATTATCCTTATTAACAGGAAATACGTCTCACATTGGAATCTGAGCAATCAGATGGGCAGAGAAAAAACACTTTGACCCGCTCCTCATCTTTTAAAGACAAAGGAGAGTTTTTCTATGTACGAAGTCAGTTGTCAAGATGGCCTTAGGGAATAAGAGTCAGCAGCATCGAATCCTGCTGCACAGCTGGGACACCCACACACCAGGTCTTCCTGATCACAATCACTGGGCCTGTCCCCCCAACACAGGATGCCACGCTGAGGTCATTTGCAATTGCTCTCTTAGGAGCTCTTGGGAAGGGGGAAGGAACTAGATAGGATGGGACAGGACACATGGAGGCAGAGAAAAATTAAGGCCATTCCAATTAAATTCAGCATTCGCACACGCCCAGCCATCCCAGGCCCCTGTGAAGAAGAGATGAAATTTACATTACTTCAGTTACAGGAAAAAAAACAAAAGTTTACAGCTTAATGTCCTAGAAAGCCCCACAATAGAATCAAAACAGAGCCCAGGCCAAGGGCAGGAAGCCCCTATTAGAATGAGAGCAGAGGTCAATGCCCTTGAAGGCCCCATATCAAAATGTAAACAGAACTTGAGGAATTGTTCCAGCCCTTCTGGACGTCCCTGAGACCAGCCCTTAAAACTAAGCTAAAACCCAACTCCGGGTCCTAGTCCCTGCTCCGCTGTGTTGGGTGTACTGGGACGCAAACTCGAGTTTGGAATTCAACCCTTGTGTGTTTGCATCGGTGTCAGCTCCTTAGTGGTTTCTCGGATACACAATCTTGGGCACAATACCCCCATGTCCCCTCCCACCTTGGCTGAACCCCTATCCCCTCCCAACCAGGCTGACACTCTGTCACCTCCCCGCCCACAACAACTGGGTACAGGCCCTCACAAAGGTCCCACGGGCACGGTGGGGACTCCCCCCATCCCTGGCATCCCAGAGGAAGGAAGGAGGTTTTGGCAGGACACACTCCCATGGTGACCACAGGGCTCCCTGCCCAACATGGCAGCTCATGACAGGTCAGGGTTTGTCCCTGATGCCTGCTCCTCCTCCCCGGTTTTCCCACAGTAAATGAAGGAGGAGGCCCTGGTCTCCTCCAGGGACATCACGCAGGTAGACATGGACGTCAACAGGACGTTCGGCAGCCACATCATATATTAGGACTGCTAGGGGTCGGGTGAGGCTGCTGGGCCAGGGGGCTTTGGGGCCCCGAAGGCTTCTGTGTAGGGAAAACGGGGCCTCTGACACCAGGGGGAGCAACAGCAGCCAACAACACACCACTCCATGGTAGGGTGATTGGGATGACCACCGTGCCCACCCCTCTGGGCCTCAGGGATGAGGAAGCCACTAGGATGGGGCCTCCAGGGGTTGCCATGGGAGCTGAACACCAAAGGGGAGAGGGACGGCCCCATGAGAAGCAGAGGATGGGGTGGGGGATGTGAGGGGCAGGAACCGGACCTGGGGGCCAGGTGGCATGGCCACGGCTGGAGCAGGATACACATCGATCCCATGAGGGTCCGACGGGTCAGAGTGACACCCACTCTCGGTGCTTTATATATTTCTAAATTCTATGCATTTAATTTGAGACAATTTGCAATTTGAAAGCATGCATATTATGATGACCCCCAAATAATGCTCCCAGTCCAGCCACGGCCCTGCACTGACCACACCGCACCCCAGGGGCAGGTGTCACAACAAACCCCAGACTGGGGTCGCCTTTAACTGTAGACGTCTCGTTGTGCATCTTAGGGGAAGGAGATACCCTGTGTGTGCAAGCCCCCCACGACATCCCCCTCATTCCCCACTTCCCACTCTACATCATCATCCCCAAAGGCATCCCACCTAAATGATCCCCCTCACACCCACACAGCCCCACACAATCCCCACCCACACTATACCCCAACACCATCCCCCCTACACCATCCCCCACACTCCACCACAATCATACCCCTGCTCCCACAGGATCCACCCCCACACCATTTATCCCTAGCAACGACCTGATGCAGATGCCCCCTGTGGGACATGCTCAGCCTCCCCGAGTTTCTCTGTATACCCTGATCCCATCAGAAGCCCGGGTGTCCCATAGAGTACCCAGGGGTTGCAGGGAGCTGGAAAGACAGGGAGCCCCCGACAGGGTGGGTGCAGGTGAGTGGTGCAGAGGATCCACCGTGTCCTGCCTCCACCCACTGTCCCTCCTGGAGGGCGGCACACCCTGCACAGGACACCAGCCCCTAACCCATAGGAACCTGGGCTGACCTGGCCCCGGGCTCTGTGGGGGCTGAGTTGATTTGAGCCCCCGCCAGGCCTAACACAAAGACTAATGGGATCCAGCCCCCCATGGCCCTGGCCAGCCCTGGATTCTGGCCCCGGGCTAGCAAGCCGTCTTACAGCTGGATGTGGCCTCTTGGGCCCTGGGCATACCCCACTGATCCAGGTCACTGACCTAGGGCGCCCTTTGGATCCTGGGACACACCAGGGTGGGGAGAGCAGGGGTAGGCCGGTGGGCCCCACCATACCCACACCAGAGGGCAGGCTGCTCCAGGTGCTGGGGTACCTGGGAGCCCGAGGCCGGGGTCCAGCTGCCCTGCGGGGACCCAGCATAGGAGCCCATGAGCTACAGGTCCAGGTCAGCTCTGCTGTCCTCAGAACCGTCTCTCAGGCTGAAACCTCAGGACACACGCCCCCAACCGGATTCCACACATGCTCCCAGGTGGGGGACTCCAGCACCCGCCCCCCCAACCCGTGTCATTCTTGCCCTCCCTTAAAGGACAGAAAGCTCTCCGTCCCTAGGGGAAGGCGTGCACCCTCGGCTCTGAGCCCATTTGCTGTAGAAAGCCAATTAAGTGTTGTGGTGCGAAAATACACAGCCAGGCCTTTTCTGTGTCTCCCAGAACACTGTGCACGGGGCTTGGAGAGACCCCCAGGGAGGAGGAGGGGGCACCACCCAGGCCCCACCAGCCCCTGCAGAGGCGCCACCATCCACACCCAGCTGACCTCCCCATGTGACTTCCAGGGGCGGCCGGATGCCAGGTTCAGGACCTGACAGACTTTTCTGGGACTCAGGCTGTGCCCCGCGGGCCAGGAGGGGCTGGGACAGAGTGATAGCCAAGAAGCCTCAGGTCATCAGTTTCTGTGCAAAGCCACCCCGATGTCTGTGCTCCCTCTGTCAAGGGGGCCGGGGCAGGCCATGTTCTGGGGCCCCTCCTCCGCCCATCATCCCCGTGCCTGTATGCCTGGGGATCCCAGGACCGAGTCCCACATCAGCCTCCATTTGGGGAGCCTGCCTGTACTTCTGCCTATATTTCTGCCTCTGCTTCTCTGTGTATCTCTCATGGATAACTAAATAAAATATTTACATTTCAAAAAAGAAAGAACAAATACTGTAACAAGCGATGAAGAAGGGCATTATTTCATAATTAAAAAGACTCTCTGTCAAGATCAAACAACTATATATTTATGCTGCCAAAATGGCAGTACCTAAATATAGAAACCAATTAACAACAAATGTACAGGAACTCACTGATAATAATACAATGACAGCGGATTTTAACACCCACTAATGGCAATGGACCGCTCATCTATACAGAAAATCAACAAGGGAAAAACAGCCTTGACACAATGGACCACAGGAACTCAACAGATATAGTCTGAACATTTATTCCTAAAGCAGAATACACATTCCTTTCAATTGCACATGGGACATTCTCCAGAAAAGGTCATATCATGGCCCACAAATCAGCCCTCAACAGGTACAACAGGTACAAGAAGGTTGATATCACGCCCTGTACATTTTCAGACCATGACGCTATGAAACTCGAAGTCAACAGTAAGAAAAAATTTGGACAGACCAAAAATATGTGGAGATTATGAACATCCTACTAGAGAATGAATGGAGCAACCAGGAAATTAAAGAGGAAATTTAAAACAAATGAAAATGAAAACATGTTTCTCCAAACCTCTGGGATGTAGCAAAGGCAGTCGTACAAGGGAAGTACATAGCAATACAGGCCTACCTCAAGAAACAAGAAGTCTCCAATACACAGCCTAACCCTACACCTTAAGAAGCTGGAAAATGATTAGTAAACAAAGCCTAAAGCCTATAGAACAGGGGGAAAATAAAGATGAGAGCACAAATAAACAATACATAAACAACAAAGCAGTAGAATGGAATAACGAAACAAAGAGATGGTTCCTCAAAATAATTAGGAAAATAGATCAAGCCCTAGCCAGCCTCATCAACGAGAAAAAAGACCTAAATAAATAAAATCACAAATGAGAGAAGAGAGATCACAATCAACACCAGAAAAATAAGACAATTATAAGGGAATACTATGAAAGATTATACGCTAACATACTGGGAGACCTGGAGGAAATGGACAAATGCCTAGAAATGTGCAAATGAGCAAAATTGAAATAGGAAGAAATAAAAAATGTGAACAGACCCTTAACTAGCAAAGGATTTGAATCAGCAAGGCACCTGGGTGCCTCAGTGGTTGAGCATCTGCTTTGGCTCAGGTCATCATCCAGGGGTCTTGGGGAATCAAGTCCCACATCAGGCTCCCCGCATGGAGCCTCAATTTCCCTGTGTCTATACCTCTGCCTCTCTGTGTCTCTCATGAATCCATAAATAAATCCTTAAAAAAGAAAAAAGATAAAAAGATGAAAGGACCCAAATAAAATCTCAAATGAGAAAAGAGATATTACAACCAACACTAGAGAAATACAAACGATTATAAGAGAACATTATGAAAAATTATATGCCAGCAACCTAGAACCTGGAAGAAATAGATCAATTCCTGGAAATATATAACATAGCAAAAATGAAAAAGGAAGAAATAAGAAACTTGAACAGTCAGATAACCAGCAAAGAAATTGAATCAGTAATCAAGGATCTCCCAACAGGAGATGCTTAGATCAATAGAACAGAATGGAAATCCGAAACAAGATACAAACCTGTAATTCTATGATCCATTAATCGACAACAAGGCAGGAAGGAATATCCAAAGCACAAAGACAGTCTCTTCAACAAACCCTAACCCTGACCCCAGGATAAGAACAAATGGTATTGGGAAAACCAGGCAGCCAAATGCAGAAGAATGAAACCACTTTCTTACACCATATATAGAAAAAATAAATTCAAAATGGATGAAAGACCTAAATGTGAGACTTGAAACCATACAAAGAAGAAAAGATAGGCAGCAACGTCTTTGACATTGGCCATTGGATCTTCTTTTATATATATATATATATAAATTTGTTTTTTAATTTTTATTTATTTATGATAGTCACACACACACAGAGAGAGAAAGAGACATAGGCAGAGACAGAAGCAGGCTCCATGCAGGGAGCCTGATGTGGGACTCGATCCCAGGTCTCCAGGATCGGGCCCTGGGCCAAAGGCAGGCACTAAACCGCTGCGCCACCCAGAGATCCCTGGATCTTCTTTCTAGATATGCCTCTGAGGTGAGGAAACAAAAGCAAAAATACTATTGGGAATTCATCAAATTGAAAAGCTTCCACAAAGTGAAGGAAAAAACCAAAGCTAAAAGGCAACATACAAAATGAAAGGAGCAATTGGTAAACAACACATCCAATGAAGAGTTAGTATGCAAAACACATAAAGGAAATATAAATCTCAAGATCCTAAAAACAAATTATGCAACTGGAGATGGGCAGAAAAATGAATGGACTTTGTCTCTGCCAAGACAGCCAGATGGCCACCAGACACACGGAAAGACACTAAGCGTCACCCATCATCAGGGAAATGCAAACCAAAGCCACAATTATATGTCACCTGACAACCGTCACAATGGCTAATATTAACAACACAAGAAACAACAGGTGTTGGTGAGGCTATGGAGAAGAGGTAGCACACTTACACTCCTGGTGGGCATGCAAAAAGATGTAGCCACTGTGGAAAACAGTGTGGATGGTCCTCGAGAAGTTAAAAAAAGGAATCCCTTTTTTTAAAAAAAGGGGATCCCTGGGTGGTGCAGTGGTTTGGTGCCTGTCTTTGGCCCTGGGCACGATCCTGGAGACCTGAGATGGAATCCCACTTCGGGCTCCTAGTGCATGGAGCCTGCTTCTCCCTCTGCCTATGTCTCTGCCTCTCTGTGACTATCATAAAAAAAATTTTTTTAAAAGAAGTTAAAAATAGAGCTACCCTATGATTCCAAAATTGCAGAGCTAGGTATTTACCCCGTGGATACAAAAGTACTTTAGTAGATTCTAAACATGCAGCACAGTGTTTGTAGCAGCGTAATCAACAACAGCCAAACTGTGGATACAGCCCAGATGTCCATCGGCAGATGAATGGGCAGAAAGATGTGTTAAATATACACACTGCGACATCACTCGGTCATCAGAAGGGATGAAATGAAGCCATTTACAATGACATGGAAGGAGTGGAAAGGATTTATGCTAAATGAACTCAGTCAGAGAAAGACAGATACCAAATACCATACAATTGCATTCACATATGGATTTTAAGAAACCAAACAAACTGGCAAAGGGGCTCAGGGGGGATGAGAGAAGCAAACCAAGAGACACACTCTTAGTCACAGAGAATAAACTAATAAATACCAGAGGAAGGGGGGGGATGGGGAATCAGGGGATAGGGACAGTGGAGGGCACCTGTGACTAGTACCAGGCGTTGTATCCAAGGGTTGAATCACTATGTGGTAAACCAGAAGCTATATCATACTGTGTTTACAAACAGGAATTCAAGTAAAACTTTAAAATAATAATTGGTAGTATTGATGAAACATGGGCGCAGTAGAGATAATATCAGAAAGACAACTGAAAATCCAAATAAAGAGTCTTTAGACCCACAAATCCCCTCCTTAGCTCAGCTTGGGAGAAGCCTGCCATGTCTATTCTGACCCCAGCAGAAGCCTGTATTTTGATTCTCCAGGGAGGCCACTGACTTGGTGGAGTCATGCTATCTTTGAAACCAAAACCTAGAGTGCATAAAACTAAACTGCCCAATACTAGGAGTCCGAGTGCAGGCACATGCCAAGACCCAAACTCTAACCATACACAGACATAACCCTAACCCTATACTTAATCCTAATGTTAACGTAACCCTTAAACAAAACCCATCACTAATCGAAAACCAAACACAAACCCCAAGACCAAAACACATTCACTGAACCTTTCTGCCAACCCTCACCCTAAATCCTAAACCTATTCTAAACCCTTAAGCCTGACCCCTACCTTAAATCTAACCCTAACCTCTAACCCTAACCTTAACTTAATATACTCAAATCCTATTCCTAACCTTAACCTGTACCCTAACCTTAACCCAATACCAATCCTATCACATACCCCAAACTGTACTCTAACCTGTACCCTAAACTAACTCATAAACTACACACTAAACCTATCTCTTATCCTTTTCCAAAACCATACCCTGACCCTGACCTGACCCTAATCCCTAACTAAACACTAACCCTAAACCTAGCACTAACCCCTATCCTAAACCTAACCCTCGCCTTAACCCTAAACATAGCCTTTTACCCTAACCCTTAACCCTTACTCCTAACCCTAACTCACACCCTAACCCCTAACCCTAAATGGAAACCTAAGCCCAACCCTAACTGTAACCATAACCCTAACCCCACCTCCAAACCTCCTGCCCTATTCCCTAAAGCCTAAACCCTAACCCTAACTCTAAATCCTATCGCTAACCCTAACCCCGTTCCCTAATCCCTAACACCCATCCTAACTCCTAACCACTGACCCTTACCCTTATTCCTCACCCTAACCTGTAATCCGTAACCATAAGCTTAATCACAAACACCTAACATCTAACCTAAGCCTAACCACCAACTGCCTCCCCTCCCCTGACCCTACCATTCATTCTACCCATTCACTTACCCTGTGGTTCTGAGTAGTCCCTTCTGATGTGGACGTGGCCCCCAACGGCACCTCCAGAGTCCTCCAGGGGGTCCTGAGGAAGCAGGGCTCCTGTGAGTGCGGACGTGGCCCCACGTGTTCCTGAGTCATAGTCAGCGGGTCCTGAGGATGCTGGGTCTCCTGTCACTGTGGACTATGCCTCACATCCTCTGGAAGCCTCAAGCAGGTCCTCAGGTGGCCGGGGGCTCCTATCAGCCTGGACATGGCCCCACATCCCCCTGAAAACTCACTGCGCGTCCTGAGGAGGCTGTGGGCTCCTGTCAGCATAGACGCAGCCCCAAATTTCCAGAAGCCAAAGTCCAGGTCCTGTCAGGATTGACGTGGCCCCACATTTTCCTCAGCCTCACCATAAGACCTGAGGAGGCTGGGGGCTCCTGTCAGCATAGATGTGGCCCCAAATCTTCCAAAAACTTCACAGTGGGTCCTGAGGAGGCTGGAGACTCTTGTCAGTGTAGATTAGCCACCCACATTTTTCTGAGGCCTCACCACAGGCTCTGACAAGGCTGGGGTCTTCTGTCCGCATGGACGTATCCCATATTTCCCCAAGTCAACACCGGGGGTCCTAAAGAAGTCAGCATCCTGTTGTGTAGATGTCACCCAACGTCCTCCCGAACATCACTGAGGGTTCTGAGGAGACCGGGGCTCCTGTCACCGTGAATGTGGACCCCAACTTCCAGAAGCCTCAACTTATGTCCTGAGGTGGCCCAGGGGCTCTTGTCAGCGTGGATGTGGGCCCATATCTTCCTGAAGACTCCCCGTGGGTCCTGAGTGGCCCAGGGGCTCCTTTCAGCCTGGATGCAAGCCCACAATTTCCTGAAGCTGTGGCTCATCAGTGTGGACGCTTCCCCACGTCCTCCTCAGGCCTACCCCAGCACAGGCTTGCTCCTGTTATTGCAGGCAGAGGAGGCCTACTGCACATTCATGCCCCCTGCGTGGGGCCTGGGCTCGGGCGCCCCCTGCGGGACGCTCAGGCGCTGTAGGAGGTTGTGCAGGAGGCAGCGGGTGCTTCAGGGACAGCACCTGCCTCCTTTCAGGCTCCAGCTTTGGCCTGTTAGCTTCGGAAACGTCTCACTGAAACGGAGCCCAACACCCGGCTTCCCCAGAAATACTAAAGGACAAGGAATTGGAGCCCACAGGATGCGAAATGAAATGTGGACCAGACTTTTACCACATCCCAGAAAACTCACTCAACCCTCTTCCACTGTGGGCGGGACTGCGGGCTGGTGCAGCCACCCTGGAAACAGTGTGGAGGCTCCTCAGGAAGTTACAAATAGAGCCGCCCTGCGACCAGCAGGTGAACGGCCTAGCTCACTCCGAAGATACAGATGCAGTGAGAATCGGGACACCTGCATGTCCTGATGTTCACAGTATCCGGGTCAACAGTAGCCACACTGTGGGAGGAGCCTCGGTGCCCTCGGGCAGATGATGGATAAAAAGGATGGGAGATAAATGATGGTCATAGAGAGAGGAATGGTATTCAGCTATCAAAGAGAAAGAAATCTTGCCATTTGCAATGACGTGGATAGAACTAGAGGGATCATGTTAAGTGAAATAAGTCAGTCAGGAAAGAGAATGACCGTGTGGTGTCATTCATAGGTGGGATTAGAGAAGCAAAGCATATAACAACTGTGAAGGGAAGGAAAAACAAGATGAAAACAGTTGCAGGAAATACAGACTCTTAATGATAGGAAACAAACTGAGGGGCGTTGGAGGCGGGGGGGGGTGGGTTAAAAGGAGACCGGCATGAAGGAGGGCATGTGATGTCATGAGCACTGCTGTTATCTCCAACTGGTGAATCCCTGAATTCTTCCTCTGAAAGTATAATACACTATCCATTAATTAATTGGGTTTAAATTAAATTAAGTTAAAAAATCAGTTGTATCACAGCACATTTCCTTCTGGACTGTTTTGCTCATTCAGCTTATACTGGGACCACCCACCATGGGACTGGTTTGCCTACATAGGCTCCACACCTCGTCCATGGCCCAGCCCAGGGCTAGAACTCACCACCCCTAATATCGGGGCAGGAGGTGTGGTCAGGAGTCGGATGCTTAACCAACAGAGCCAGGTGGGGGCCCGAAAACCACACTGCTTTATCCTGTGTCTCTGTGACATCATTTGAAATCGGAAAGTGCTGCATCCCGCTCTGTCCTGCTTCTCAAATACTGATTTGCTGTCCCGGGTCATTTGTGGGGGAGGATGGATGTTATGGATTTTTTTTCCTATTTCTAAGACCTGCCACCATGATTTTGATAGGAATGACATTGAAACTGAGGGTGCCTACAGGAACTGCAGACATTTTCACAAGATGAGGCTCCCACCCCACGAGCCCAGGACGGCCTCCCAGAGCCTGGTATGGCTCAGTGCACAAGTCTTGTGCTCCTTTGGTTCAGTCTCATTATTTATTCTCCTTGATGCTCCTGAGAAGGCCTTCACGTCCTTCCTTTCCTTCCTGAGTGCTCATTGTCGGGACACAGCAAGGCTACTCTGCTCTGTAGGGTCAGTTTGTGTCCGTGACTTTACTGAACTCACTCCTTAGTTCTAACACGTTTTGGTGGAGGCTCACGGGTTTCCTGTTTCCAGTACCGCATTTTCAGCATATAGCAACAGTGTGACATACCCCTTCCAGTTGTGGAACCTTTGCTGTTTACAGCTTAATGTCCCAGAAAGCTCCACAATAGAATCAAAACTGAGCCCAGGCCAAGGGCAGGAAGCCCCTATTAGAATGAGAACAGAGCTCAATGCCCTTGAAGACCACATATCAAAATGTAAACAGAACTCGAGGAATTCCTCTAGCCCTTCTGGAGATCCCTGAGACAAGCCGTTAAAACTAAGCTAAAACCCACCTCGGGGTCCAAGTCCCTGCTCCGCTGTGTCGGGTATACTCGGACACCAGCTCGAGCTTATAAATAAACCGTTGTGTGTTTGCTTCGGTGTGGGCTTCTTGGTGGTTTCTCGGATTCGCAATCTTGGGCACAACAGTCTGAGATTAAAAAACAAAACCAAAAGCAGCTTGGACATAGGCAGAGTGAAAGCAGGGTTCTGAGAAATGAGCTTGGGGGCTCTTCTGTGGAGGGCCTGCAGACTGGGGGTGAGATGCTCAGCTCCAGACCCAGAGGACCCAGCATCCCCACCGGCATCATGCCAAACAGTGCTGAGTCTCAGGGAGCAGCACAGTGCCACCCGCTGGAGGCAAGAGTCACTGAAACCCACCCGGCCCCTGACCCTGCAGGTGCATCACCTAGGCAGATGTGTACCTGACAATCAGCACCATGGGCCATCCCCAGACCCCGCACAGACCACTCACTGCCAACAAGTTATCGGACCACAGAGGCTGTAGAGATTCAGCACTGCCTGGAAAGTAGGGTCTAGCTTCCTTTGTAATTTGTGCTTTATTTTCATTTATTTTCTTTGATTCTATTTTATTAATTGCCTTATTTTAATTTTTATGTACGTACCATATTTATTTCTTATTTTTACACTCATGGTACTTTAATTGTGTTTGTTATTTTGGGATTTAGAATCTTTTAACAAGGAGGCCAAAATAATATGGTGTTTTCTTTGTGGGGGGGAGAGGGAAGTTGTTATGGTGTTTCTTGGTTTTTCTTTTTCTTCCTTCGTTCTTTTCTGGAAAAAATAATGAGATGTAGAAATTCAACTCCATAAAATAACAGGGGGTAGTATTCACAGCCAGGAAGTCCATCAATACAAATATATGATGTCTAACTACAGTTTAAAACAATGATTATAAATATAGCATCTGGGCTAGAAAAAGAGCACAAAAGAAAACTAGAGCATCCCTTACTGTAGAAATAAAAGAACTAAAATTTAGTCAGGCCAACGTTAAAAATGGTATAACTGAGATGCAGTCCCAAGTGGAAGCCTTAAAAACAACGAAAGTTATGGACCACAGAGGCAGACATAGGGAACTCAGCCACTTATTAAAACAATAACATTCATATCTTAGGAAACTCAGAAGATGAAGAGAGAGAACAGGTGGGCCTTGCTCATCCATTAGAAACGACAAATACCCACCATTTGCTTCAACGTGGATGTAACTGGAAGGTATTATGCTGAGTGAAGTAAGTCAATTGTAGAAGGACAAACATTGTATGTTCTCATTCACTTGGGGAATATAAATAATAGTGAAAGGGAATATAGGGGAAGGGAGAAGAAATGTGTGGGAAATATCAGAAAGGGAGACAGAACATAAAGACTCCTAACTCTGAGAAACGAACTAGGGGTGATGGAAGGGGAGGAGGGCAGGGGTGGATGTGAATGTGTGACGGGCACTGAGGGGGGCACTTGACGGGATGAGCACTGAGTGTTATTCTGTATGTTGGCAAATTGAACACCAATAAAAAGTAAATTTATTATTTGAAAGAAGAAAGAAAAAGAAGAAAGAAAGAAGAAAGAAAGAAAGAAAGAAAGAAAGAAAGAAAGAAAGAAAGAAAGAAAGAAAGAAGAAAGAAAGAAATAGGGGCACCTGAGTGGCTCAGTCAGTTAAGCTTCTGCCTTAAGTCAGATCATGATCCAGGTCCCAATGTAGGCTCCCTGTTCAGCAGGGAATCTGCTTCTCCCTGTCCATCTGCCCCTCTCACTCATGGTTTTTCTCTCCTCTCTCTCTCTCTCAAATAATTAACATCTTTGAAAAATAAAAAAAAAAACAAACACACAAGGAAGAGAAATCTCCCATGTAGAAGAATTTCAAACAATTTGTGCAGACATTCCACCCTCAAGTTGGTGAGCATAGCTTCCCACTCTTACGTGTGGAATACATATAGTAACTTCCCTCTACAAAATATATTATGAAAAACTTAAAATAATAATGATAATATAATGATAATAATAATAATAATAGGAAGAAGAAGAAGAAGAAGAGGAGGAGGAAGAATCACTTAACTATGGAGAAAGATGACAAACACTACCTCAGCAAGATGATCAGATCGATACCAAGACTGATAAATCATGTTGATAGTATCTATCCTTTATATGATATAATAAAAATGGCAGTATATCTCTGTATATAATCCACAAAAACAGTTCAATCATGAGATAAACAACAGACATGTCTCAACTGAGGGAAATTTTACAAAATACTCTACTTCTCAAAGTGTTCCAGTGCAACAACAACAAGGAAAGGCTGAAAGACTGTCACAATCCAGAGGAGCCTAAGAAAACAGGAGGACAAATGGAATGTCATATGAGGGGTGGTAACTTAGCAAAAACTAAGGAAATCTGAATAAAGTATGGTCTTTGGTTAATGCGAATATTTTAATATTGATTCATTAGCTAATATTTGTACCGTATTGATATAAGATATCAATCATTGGAGAAACTGAGTGCAAGTGCATGCAAATGCTCTGTACTATCTTCTCAATTTCCCTATAAATCATTGTTTTTTTCCTAATAAATAAGATTTATTTTGAAAATTGACTTAAATGAATCAGGCTCCAAGTGTGAAGACATTTTAAGAATAGTTGAATTAACTTTTGCCTTATTCTTAAAGAGTTCCTTTGATGGAAACAAAGTAAGAATTTTATATCAGAAGGAAAGAAAAACACTTATGAACACGTATAATGCCTCCTCAACCTGAAAAGCAGTAAAGGATAATAAATAGCAAAAATCAGATAAAAATACTTCTATTATAATAGACACCATATTGCAAGTGCATTTAAAATTAGCAATGCATAACATTTATTTCCTTGACATTTGTCTTCCAAAGAGTTCAAAGTGTGTCAGTGTCAGTTGAAACAGGGGAAGAATCTCAGGGAAGGATCCTTCACATAATAATAGGACCATTGGTAATAATGTCTCTCAGTTCTTTCCAAATCCATAAAGATGCATTTCCTTTTTTTTTTTTTATATATTTTTATTTATTTATGATAGTCACAGAGAGAGAGAGAGAGAGGCAGAGACACAGGCAGAGGGAGAAGCAGGCTCCATGCACCGGGAGCCCGACGTGGGATTCGATCCCAGGTCTCCAGGATCGCGCCCTGGGCTAAAGGCAGGCGCTAAACCGCTGCGCCACCCAAGGATCCCAAAGATGCATTTCCTGATGAGTGACTGAGCTGTGAAGAAAGAGGTGAGAAACCCTCATCCCTCTGAATTACTTGTGTCAGAATATTTTAACCATAGTACCACGGATAGTAAATTATCCTTATTAACAGGAAATACATCTCACATTGGAATCTGAGCAATCAGATGGGCAGAGAAAAAAAGGCTTTGACTGGCTCTTCATCTTTTAAAGATAAAGGAGAGTTTTTCTATGTACAAAGTCAGTTGTCAAGATAGCCTTAGGGAATGAGTCTGCAGCATCAAATCCCGATGCACAGCCGGTATGCCCGCACCCCAGGTCTCCCTGATCCCAAATCCCTGGGTCTGTCCCCCAACAGACCCTGCCAAGTTGAGTTCATTTGCAATTGCTCTCTTAAGAGCTCTGGGGAAGGGGGAAAGAGCTAGATAGGATGGGAGGGGACGCAAGGAGGCCAAGAAAATGAAGGTCTTTCCTCTTTAAGTTCAGGGTTCCAACAGGTCCATCCATCCCAGGCCCCTGTGAAGAAGAGGTAAAATTTACATTACTTCAGTTACAGGAAAAAAACAAAAGTTTGCAGCTTAATGTCCTAGAAAGCCCCACAATAGAATAAGAACTGAGCCCACCCCAAGGGCTGGAAGCGCCTATTAGAATGAGAACAGAGGTCAATGTCCTTGAAGGCCCCATATCAAAATGTAAACAGAACTTGAGGAATTACTCCAGCCCTTCTGGAGGTCCCTGAGACAAGTCCTAAAAACTAAGCAAAAACCCACCTCGGGGTCCATGTTCCTGCTCTGCTGTGTCGGGTGAACTTGGACGCAAACTCGAGTTTGGAAATCAACCCTTGTGGGTTTGCATCTGTGTCAGCTCCATAGTGGTTTCTCAGATTCACAATCTTGGGCACAACACCCCCATGTCCCCTCCCACCTGGGCTGAACCCCTATCCCCTCCCACCCAGGCTGACACTCAGTCACCTCCCAGCCCACAACAGCTGGGCACAGGCCCTCACACAGGTGTCACGGGCATGGTGGGCACTCCCGCCATGCCCGGCCTCCCAGAGGAAGGAAGGAGGTTTCGGCAGGACACACTCCCATGGTGGCCCCAGGGCTCCCTGCCCAGCACGGCAGCTCGTGAGAAGTCGGGGTCTGTTTCCCTGACGCCTGCTCCTCCTCCCCAGTTTTCCCACAGGAAATGAAGGAGGAGGCCCTGGTCTCCTCCAGGGACATCACGCAGGTAGACTTGGACTTCAACAGGACGCTCGGCAGCCACACCATATTTTGGGATGGCTAGGGGGTCAGGTGAGGCTGCTGGGCCAGGGGGATTCGGGGCCCTGAGGGAGGCCCGGGTCCTTCCGGGTAGGGAAAATGGGGCTTCTGAGGCCGGGGGAGCAATAGATGCCAAAAACACATTGCTCCATGGTAGGATGTTGGGGATGACTCCCGTGCCCACACTCCCGATGCCTCGGGGATGAGGAAGCCAGTAGGATGGGGCCTTCAGGTGTTGCCATGGGAGCTGAACACCAAAGGGGAGAGGGACGGCCTCCTGAGAAGCAGGGGATGGGGTTTGGGATGTGGGGGGAGGAACCGAACCTGGAGGCCAGGCTGCATGGCCGCTGCTGGAGCAGGACAAACATCAATCCCATGAGGGTCAGACGGGCCAGAGTGACACCCACTCTCAATGCTTTATATTATTCTAAATTCTATGCATTTAATTTGAGACAATTTGCAATTTGAAAACATACATAGTATAATGATCCCCAGATAATGCTGCTGGTCCAGCCAGGGCAGGGGCAGGTGTCACTGCAAACCCCAGACTAGTCGCCTCTAACTGTAGACATCTCCTTGTGCATCTTAGAGGAAGGAGATGCCCTGTGTCCGCAGGCCCCCCACGACATCCCCCTCATTCCCCACTCCCACACCATCCCCCTACATCATCATCTCCATTGGCATCCCACCTACACCATCCCCCTCAAACCCACACAGCCCCACACAATCCCCACTCACACTATACCCCAACACCATCACCCCTACACCATCCCCCACACTCCACCACCATCATAACCTTGCTTCCACACCATCCACCACCACACCATCAGCCCTCAGCAAGGACCCGGTGCAGGTGCCCCCTGTGGGACATGCTCAGCCTCCCCAGGTTTCTCTGGATACCCTGCTCCCATCAGAAGCCTGGGTGTCCCATAGAATACCCAGGGGTTACAGGGAGGAGGGAAGACAGGGAACCCCCAACAGGGTGAGTACAGGTGAGTGGTGCAGAGGACCCACTGTGCCCTGCCTCCGCCCACTGTCCCTCATTTAGCATACACACCCCACAGGACACCAGCCCCTAACCCATGGGGATCTGGGCTGGCCTGGCCCTGGGCTCTGTGAGGGTTGGGGTGATTTGAGCCTCCGCCCCAGGCCCAACACAAAGACTAATGGGACCCAGCCCACATGGCCCTGGCCAGCCCTGGATTCTGGCCCTGGGCTGAGCGAGCCCTCTCACAGCTGAATGTTGACTCCTGGACCCTGGGGTAGGATGGTGGGCCCTACCCACACCGACACCAGGAGGCAGACTCCTCCAGGTGCTGGGGCACCAGGGAGCCTGAGGCCGGGTTCCAGCTGCCCTGTTGGGACCCAGCGCAGAAGCCCATGAGTTGCAGGTCCATGTCAGCTCTGCTGTCCTCAGAACCATCTCTCAGACTGAAACCTCAGGACACACGCCCCCACCCAGAGTCCACACATGCTCCCAGGTGGGGGACTCCAGCACCCACCCCCCAACCCATGTCATTCTTGCCCTACCCTAAAGGACAGAAAGGTCTCCCTCCCCAGGGGAAGGCTCTGAGCTCTGAGCCCGTTTGCTGTAGAAAGTCAATAAAGTGTTGTGGTGTGAAAATGCACAGCCAGCCCGTTTCTGTGTCTCCCAGAACACTGTTCATGGGGCATGGAGAGACCCCCAGAGAGGAGGACGGGGTATCACCTAGGCCCCACCAGCCCCTGCAGGGGCGCCGCCAGCAACACCCAGCTGACATCCCAACGTGCCTTCCACTGGACCAGATGCCGGGGTCAAGACGCAACAGACTTTACTGGGACTCAGGCTACGCCCCGCGGGCCAGGAGGGCCTGGGACAGAGTGACAGCCAGGAAGCCTCAGGTCACCAGGGTCTGTGCAAAGCGACCCGGAGGTCTGTGCTCCCTCTGTACAGGAGGCTGTGGCTGGCTGGGTGTGGGGCACTTCCTCACCTCACTGCATTCCCTTGACTGTGTGCCTGGGGCAGAGAGGGCCTGCAGGGCGGTCAGCATGGCCCTAGAAGGGATGTCAGGAGAGTAGGCCCTTGTGTTGTGCCCAACATTGTGAATCTGAGAAACCACTGAGGAGCCAACACCATTGCAAACTCCCAAGGATTTCTTTACAAGCTGGAGCTTGTGTCCAAGTGCACCCGACACAGCAGAGCAGGGACTTGGACCCTGAGACTAAAAGGTGTAGCAGCTTTATAAGGGCCAGTGGCCCATGGGATATGCAGAAAGTTGCACAGTCATGTCAGTTCACACGCAGGTGGCCGATTGAATTACACCTTACCCTATAGTATCCACTTGAGCTGGCCTATTACTTTGGTCAGAATCGGCGCACAGATTTGGCGGGCACAAAACGGGGTTACATTGTTATGAGCTGATTTCTGATTAGGTTGTGTTGAGCAGCCTGACTAGGGTGGGGCAGCGCCTTAAGCAATAAGCAGCTCATGTGGGGGTCATAGGGGAAGTGCGGGTGTAGCACAAAATGGAATCAGTCCTGCTCTGTGTGCCCAGGGGTAGGAGATTTTTGTTAAATTTCCTGGGTCCCACACTTGCAGCTCATGCACCTGGGCCACCCGCACCAGGTGGACTCAGCCTGCACACCTTGTGGTGCTGGATAACTCACACCAGCATATGGAGGGCATCCTCCTCACCCTAGTGAGTAGGGGCTGGGTGAGCATGGGTCTCAGCCTGAAGGCCAGGCAGCACAGCGGACTGAAGAACCCCAGCCTCATCCCCACCCCGACTCCCACACACAGGCAGCCCCAGGGCTCCCGCCATGGGCAACCGGCTCCTCAGGAGCTCCCCACAGAGCGTCCCGAAGGTCTGGCTCCCTGCTGGCGAGGCATCGGGGAGAATAGAAGCACCCGGCACCTGGTGGGACCCACTGCAGGTCATGAGAATGTGGTTGAGCCGGAATTTCCAGCTCAGCTGACCCTCCAGCTGAAAGTCATTGCACCAGCGAGCACAGGGTCAGCCAGGAGACCCCAGCTAGCTGCCCAGATCCAGCACCAGAAATGATGTTGTGCCAACCATTTCGGCATTTGGGTGACCCAGCCAGAGGATCCGATAGCTGCACGTGATAGCTGCATGTGATAGACACACACACACCCTAAAACCAACAAAAGTCAGAATCCCCCCAATGTTGTCAAAAAGTAGCCGGATGATTCCATACACGATGCTATGGTCCCCAAAAGGATACATGAAAGATGGTATAGGGGATCCCTGGGTGGCGCAGCGGTTTGGCGCCTGCCTTTGGCTCAGGGCGCGATCCTGGAGACCGGGGATCGAATCCCACATCGGGCTCCCGATGCATGGAGCCAGCTTCTCTCTCTGCCTGTGTCTCTGCCTCTCTCTCTCTCTCTGTGACTATCGTAAATAAATAAATAAATAAAATTTAAAAAAAAAAAAGAAAGATGGTATAAACCACGACTGCAGAGGTGTCAGAGGGACGGAGATGTGCCTGGTGGGTTCCAACAAGAGGCCCAGAGGGGAAGGAAGCATCCTACGGAGGGGGGGGGCCCTCCTTGGAAAGGACACCAGGTCCCTGTGAAGGCTACGGAGGGTGAAATCTGTCCTCCTCCCTTTCAGCTTCTGGTTTTCCTCCTAAATGCCATTTTCCTCAATGAAAATAGCAAAAATTTATTTTATGTTTTTAAATTTCTTTTTACAGGTGTCCAATTCATATGAATTCTTTCTTCAGCAAGGGTGTCATTCAGGAAAGAAGGAGAGATAAAGATTTCCCAGACAGACAAAGTATAAAGGAGTTCATGACCACTAAACCAGTCCAGTAAGGAATTTTAAGAGGGATTCTTCTAGTGGGGGAAAAAAGAGACCAAAAGCAACAAAGACTAGAAAGGACCAGAGAACGTCACCAGAAACACCAACTCTACCAGTAACACAAAGGCAATAAGTTCATATTTTTCAATAATCACTCTGAATGCTGATAGAAAAATTGCTCCAATCAAAAGATATAGGGTATCAGAGTAGCTTAAAAAACAGGATCCGGGATGCCTGGGTGGCTCAGGGGTTGAGCCTCTGCCTTTGACTCAGGTTGTGATCCTGGAGTCTGGGATCCAGTCCCATATTGGGCTCCTGGTGGGAGCATGCTTTTCTCTCTGCCTAATTTTCTGTCTCTCTCTCTCTCTCACTCCCTCATAAATAAAATCGTTATTAAAAAAACAAGATCCATCTGTATGCTGCCTACAAGATGCTCACGTTAGACCTATAGACACCGGGAGATTGAAAGTCAGGGGATGGAAAACCATCTATCACGGTAATGGATACCATACGAAAACTGGAGGACCCATACTTATATCAGTCTAACTAGATTTGAAACCAAATCCTGGGGGACACCTGGTGGGTCAGTGGTTGAGCATCTGCCTTCGGCGCAGGGTGTGATCCTAGGATCCCAGGACCGAGTCCCACATCGGCCTCCCTGTGTGGAGCCTGCCTCTCCTTCTGCCTATGTTTCTTCCTCTGCTGCTCTGTGTGTCTCTCATGAATAAATAAATAAAATATTTACATTTCAAAAAAGAAAGAACAAATACTGTAAGAAGAGATGAAGAAGGGCATTATTTCATAATTAAAAAGACTATCAAGATGAAACAACTAAATATTTATGCTGCCAACATGGGGGTACCTAAATATAGAAACCAATTAACAACAAACTTACAGGAACTCACTGATAATAATACAATGACAGAGGATTTTCACACCCACTTATGGCAATGGACCGATCATCTATACAGAAAATCAACAAGGGAACAATAGCCTTGACACACTGGAACACAGGGACTCAACAGATATAGTCTGAACATTTCAACCTAAAGCAGAGTACACATTCCTTTCAAGTGCACATGGGACATTCTCCAGAACAGGTCATATCATGGGCCACAAATCAGCCCTAAACAGGTACAACAGGTACAAGAAGGTTGATATAACACCCTGTACGTTGTCAGACCACGACGCTATGAAACTCGAAGTCGATAGTACGAAAAAATTTGGACAGACCAAAAATACGTTGAGTTTATGATCATCCTACTAGAGAATGGAGCAACCAGGAAATTAAAGAGGAAATTTAAAACAAACGAAAATGAAAACATGTTTCTCCAAGCCTCTTGGATGCAGCAAAGGCAGTCCTAAGAGGGAAGTGCATATCAATACAGGCCTACCTCAAGAAACAAGAAGTCTCCAATACACAGCCTAACCCTACACCTTAAGGACCTGGAAAAGAAATAGAAAACAAAGCCTAAAGCTTATAGAAGAGGGGAAAAATAGAGATGAGAGCAGAAATAAACAATACAGAATCAACGAAGCAGTAGAATGGAATAACGAAACAAAGAGATGATTCTTCAAAATAATTAATAAATTGAATCAAGCCCTAGCCAGCCTTATCAACAAGAAAAGAGAAAAGACCTAAATAAATAAAATCACAAATGAGAGAAGAGAGATCACAATCAACACCAGAAAAATAAGACAACTATAAGAGAACACTATGAAAGATTATACGCTAACAAACTGGGAGACCTGGAAGAAATGGACAAATCCCTAGAAATGTCAAACGAGGAAACCTAAATAGGAGGAAATAGAAAATGTGAACAGACATATAAAAGCAAAGGAATTGAATCAGCAAGGCACCTGGGTGCCTCAGTGGTTGAGCATCTGCTTTGGCTCAGGTCATGATCCCAGGGTCCTGGGGGATCACGTCCCACATCAGGCTCCCTGCATGGAGCCTCATTTTCCCTCTGCCTATACCTCTGCCTCTCTGTGTCTCTCATGAATACATAGATAAAATCTTTAAAAAAGAACAAAGATAAAAAAGAGAATGGTCCCAAATAAAATCACAAAGGAAAAGAGAAATAACAACCAACACTAGAGAAATACAAATGATTATAAGAGAACATTATGAAAAATTATATGCCAGCAACCAAGAACCTGGAAGAAATAGATCAATTACTGGAAATATATAACATAGCAAAAATGAAGAAGGAAGAAATAAGAAACTTGAACAGACAGATAACCAGCAAAGAATTTGAATCAGCATTCAAGGATCTCCCGACCGTAGATGCTTAGATCAATAGAACAGAATGGAAAGCCGAAACAAGATACAAACCTGTAACTCTATGATCCATTAATCGACAACAAGGCAGGAAGGAATATCCAAAGTCACAAAGACAGTCTCTTCAACAAACCCTAACCCTGACCGCAGGATAAGAACAAATGGTGTTGGGAAAACCAGGCAGCCACATGCAGAAGAATGAAACTGGACCACTTTCTTATACGATATATATAAAAAATAAATTCAAAATGGATGAAAGACCTAACTGTGAGACCTGAAACCATACAAAGAAGAAAAGATAGGCAGCAACATCTATGACATTGGCCATTGGATCCTCTTTCTAGATATGCCTCTGAGGTGAGGGAAACAAAAGCAAAAATACTATTGGGACTTCATCAAATTGAAAAGTTTCTGCAAAGTGAAGGAAACAACCAAAGCTAAAAGGCAACATATAGGAGGAGGGGCAAGATGACGGAAGAGTAGGGTCCCCAAGTCACCTGTACCCACCAAATTACCTAACTAACCTTCAAATCATCCTGAAAATCTACGAATTCGGCCTGAGATTTAAAAAGAGACCAGATCGAATGCTACAATATGAAAAGTTTGCGCATCTATCAAGGTAGGAAGACGGGGGAAAAGAAATAAAGAAACAAAGGGCATCCAAGGGGAGGGGTCCTGCGAAGATCCAGGCTATGGCCACAGCGAGTGCCCCCCAGTCAGGAGAGCTCTGTCCCAGAGAAGCAGGAGCTGAACCAACCTTCCAGGGTGGAATTGGGCCCGCAGGGAGTCAGCGCAGGACCTTGGAGGGCGGGGATGCCCTCGGGCTCCCTGGGACACTAACAGACACCTGCATTCCCAAGAGAGTCCACTGAGCTCACTAAGGGGTACACGGCACATGCATTGACCCTGGAGCAGCTCCAAGGGGCTCGGGCGGTGGCTCTGTGCTGAAGGGGCTGCACGAACCTGGGAGGGGCTTGGCTGCGGCGCCTAGGGCAGAGGAAAAGGCTCCGGGCAGAGGGGGCTGTGAGGCTCCAGGAGCAGCTCAGTGGGGCTGGGGAGGCGGTTTGGTGGAGAGGCGGCTGCACGGCCGGGAGCTCGAATCCAACAGTGCAGGCCCCGGAGGACAGGACTCCGGTACACAGCCCAGGATCTGGCCTCGCCCGAGACAGGCAGAGGCCGGGGGGGGCCCAGGACCACAAGGACCCTCCTGCCCAGAGCTGAGCAGATCAGAGGCCCTGCCCCGGAGCCTCCTGAACTGTCAGACAGACTGCTCCGGAGTAACTGGGGGGCTGAATCCAGGTTTCCAGAGCTGGCCTCTGCCCCTGGGATTGTTCCTCCTGGGGTCTCACGGGGTTAACAACCCCCACTGAGCCCTGCAACAGGCAGGGGGCAGATCAGCTCCCCAAAGGGCTAACACCTGAAAATCAGCATAACAAGCCCATCCCCCAGAAGACCAGCTAGACGGACAAGTTCCAGGGGAATTCAAGGGACTTAAAGTATACAGAATAAGAAGATACTCCCCAATGTTTTTTTTTCATTTCTGATTGCTTCCCCCAACCTTTTCCCCCTTTCTTTCTTTTTCTATCTCTTTTTATTCTCTTTTTTCCTTCTTTCTTCCTTTATTCTTTTTTCTTTCTCTTTTCTTTCCTCCTTTCTCTCCTCTATTTTTCTCCTTTTCCCAATACAACTTGTTTTTGATCACTGTGCACTGAGCAAAATGACTAGAAGGAAAACCTCACCTCAAAAGAAAGAATCAGAAACAGTCCTCTCTCCCACAGAGTTACAAAATCTGGATTACAATTCAATGTCAGAAAGCCAATTCAGAAGCACTATTATACAGCTACTGGTGGCTCTAGAAAAAAGCATAAAGGACTCAATAGACTTATAACTGCAGAATTTAGATCCAATCAGGCAGAAAGTAAAAATAAATTGAATGAGATGCAATCCAAACTAAAAGTCCTAACGACAAGGGTTAACGAGGTGGAAGAACAAGTGAGTGACATAGAAGACAAGTTGATGGCAAAGAGGGAAACTGAGGAAAAAAGAGACAGACAATTAAAAGACCAGAAAGACAGATTAAGGGAAATAAACGACAGCCTGAGGAAGAAAACCTTACGTTTAATTGGGGTTCCAGAGGGCGTAGAAATGGACAGAAGTCCAGAATATGTATTTGAACAAATCCTACCTGAAAACTTTCCTAATCTGGGAAGGGAAACAGGCATTAAGATCCAGGAAATAGAGAGATCCCCTCTAAAATAAATAAAAACCGTCCAACACCTCCACATTTAATAGTGAAGTTTGCAAATTTCAAAGATAAAGAAAAGATCCTTAAAGCAGCAAGAGACAAGAAATCCCTGACCTTTATGGGGAGGAGCATTAGGGTAACAGAAGACCTCTCCACAGCGACCTGGCAGGCAAGAAAGGGCTGGCAGGATATATTCAGGATCCTAAATGAGAAGAACATGCAACCAAGAATACTTTATCCAACAAGGATCTCATTCAAAATGGAAGGAGAGATAAAGAGCTTCCAAGACAGGCAGGAACTGAAAGAATAAGTGACCTCCAAACGAGCTCTGTAAGAAATTTTAAGGGGGACTCTTAAAATTCCCCTTTAAGAAGAAGTTCAGTGGAACAATCCACAAAAACAAGGGCTGAATAGATATCATGATGACACTAAACTCATATCTGTTGATAGTAACTCTGAATGTGAACGGGCTTAATGACCCCATCAAAAGGCGCAGGGTTTCAGACTGGATAAAAAAGCAGAACCCATCAATTTGCTGTCTAAAAGAGACTCATTTTAGACAGAAGGACACCTACAGCCTGAAAATAAATGTTTGGAGAACAATTTACCATTCAAATGGTCCTCAAAAGAAAGCAGGGGTAGCCATCCTTATATCAGATAAACTAAAATTTACCCCGAAGACTGTAGTGAGAGATGAAGAGGGACAGTAAATCATACTTAAAGGATCTATCCAACAAGAGGACTTAACAATCCTCAATATATTGCCCCATATGTGAGAGCTGCCAAATATTTAAACCAATTAATAACCAAAGTGAAGAAATACTTAGATAATAATACACTTATACTTGGTGACTTCAATCTAGTTCTTTCTACCCTCGATAGGTCTTCTAAGCACAACATCTCCAATGAAACGAGAGCTTTAAATGATACACTGGACCAGATGGATTTCACAGAAATCTACAGAACTTTACATCCAAACTCAACTGAATACACATTCTTCTCAAGTGCACATGGAACTTTCTCCAGAATCGACCACATACTGGGGCACAAATCGGGTCTGAACCGATACCAAAAGATTGGGATTGTCCCCTGCATATACTCAGACCATAATGCCTTGAAAGTAGAACTAAGGTATCCCTGAGTGGTGCAGCAGTTTGGCGCCTGCCTTTGGCCCAGGGCGTGAATATGGAGACCCGGGATTGAATCCCACGTCGGGCTTCCGGTGCTAGAAGCCTGCTTCTCCCTCTGCCCGTGTCTCTGCCTCTCTTTCTCTCTCACTGTGTGACTATCATAAATTAAAATTAATAATAAAATAATGAAAAAAAGAAATTAGAACTAAATCACAACAAGAAGTTTGGAAGGAGCTCAAACACGTGGAGGTGAAGGATCATCCTGCTAAATGACGAAACGGTCAACCAGGAAATTAAGGAAGGATTAAAAAGATTCATGGAAATTAATGAGAATGAACATACAACCTTTCAAAATCTTTGGGATGCAGTAAAAGCAGTCCTAAGGGGGAAATACATCACAATACGAACAGGTGCAGCCAATGTGGAAAACACTGTGGAGGGTCCTTGAGAAGTTAAAAAAACGGGATCCCTGGGTGGTGCAGTGATTTGGCACCTGCCTTTGGCCCATGTCGCGATCCTGGAGACCCGGGATGGAATCCCATGTCGGACTCACAGTGCATGGAGCCTGCTTCTCCCTCTGCCTGTGTCTCTGCCTCTCTCTCTCTGTGACTATCATAAAAAAAATTTATAAAAGATATTAAAAATAGAGCTACCCTACGATTCCAAAATTGCAGAGCTAGGTATTTACCCCGAGGATACAAAAGTCGCTTAGTAGTTTCAAAGAGGGACACGCAGCCAGTGTTTGTAGCAGCATTATCAACAAGAGCCAAACTGTGGATACAGCCCAGATGCCCATCGACTGATGAATGGGCAGAGACGATGTGGTAAATATACCCACTGCGACATCACTGGGTCATCAGAAGGGATGAAATGAAGCCATTTACAATGACGTGGGAGAAGTGGAAAGGACTTATGCTAAATGAACTCAGTCAGTCAGAGAAAGACAGATACCAAATACCATACAATTGCATTCAAATGTGAATTTTAAGAAACCAAACAAACTGGCAAAGGGGTAGAGGGGGGGATGACAGAAGCAAACAAAAAAAAAAAAACACACTCTTTTTTTTAAATTTTTATTTATTTATGATAGTCACAGAGAGAGAGAGAGAGAGGCAGAGACACAGGCAGAGGGAGAAGCAGGCTCCATGCACCGGGAGCCCGATGTGGGATTCGATCCAGGGTCTCCAGGATCGCGCCCTGGGCCAAAGGCAGGCGCCAAACTGCTGCGCCACCCAGATATCCCAAAAAACACACTCTTAACCACAGAGAATAAACTAATAAATACCAGAGATGTGGGGGGGATGGGGAATCAGGGGATGGGGATAGTGGAGGGCACCTGTGACCAGTACCAGGCATTCTATCCAAGGGTTGAATCACTATGTGGTAAGCCTGAAACTATATTATACTGTGTTAGAAACAGTAATTCAAGTTAAACTTTAAAATAATAATTGGTAGTATTGATGAAATATGTGTGCACTAGAGATAAAATCAGAAAGGCAACTGAAAATCCAAATAAAGAGTCTTTAGAGCCTCAAATACCCTCCTTAGCTCAGCTCGGGAGAATCCTGCCATGTCTATTCTGACTCCAACAGAAGCCTGTATTTTGATTCTCTGGGGAGGCCACTGACTTGGTGGAGTCAGGCTATCTTTGATCCCAAAACCTAAATAGAGTGCATAAATCTAAACTGCACAAGAGGGATCCCTGGGTGGCGCAGCAGTTTGGCGCCAGCCTTTGGCCCAGGGCGCGATCCTGGAGACAGGGGATCGAATCCCACATCGGGTTCCCAGTGCATATAGCCTGCTTCTCCCTCTGCCTATGTCTCTGCCTCTCTCTCTTTCTCTCTCTGTGACTATCATAAATAAATTTAAAAAATTAAAAAAAAAATTAAAAAAAAATAAACTGCACAAGATACTAGGAGTCCCCGTGGAGGCACATGTCAAGATCCAAACTCTAACCATACACAGACATAACCCTAACCCTACACTTAATCGTAATGTTAACCTAACCCTTAAACAAGACCCATCACTAATCGAAAACCAAACACAAACCCCAAGACCAAAACAAATTCACTGAACCTTCCTGCCAACCCTCACGCTAACTCTTAATCCTATTATGAACTCTTCACCCTGACCTCTAACTTAAATCTAACCCGAACACTAACCTCTAACCCTAACCTTAAAATAAGGTATTCAAATCCTATTCCTAACCTTAACCTGTACCCTAACCTTAACCCTCTAATACTAATCCTATCTCATACCCCAAACTGTACCCTAACCCGTACCCTAAAACCAACCCCTAACCCACTCCCTAACCCTTTTCCAAAACCGTACCATGACCCTGACCTGACCCTAACCCTAACCCCTAACCAAACACTAACCCTAACCCTAGCCCTAACCCCTATCCTAAAAGTAACCCTCGCCCTAACCCTAAACCTAGCACTAACTTTAACTCTAACTCTTAACTCTAACCCCTAACTCTAACTCCTAACCCTAACTCACACCCCAACCCCTAACCCTAACTGCAAACCTAAGCCCAACACTAACTCTAACCATAACCCTAACCCCAACTCCAAAACTCGTGCCTTAATCCCTAAAGCCTAAACCCTAACCTAACTCTAAATCCTATCCCTACCCCTAACCCACATCCTAACTCCTAGCCACTGACCCTTACCCTTATCCCTCACCCTCACCTCTAATCCATAACCATAAGCATAATCACTAACACCTAACATCTAACCTAAGGCTAACCACCAACTGCCTCCCCTCCCCTGACCCTACCATTCATTCTACTCATTCACTTACCTGTGGTTCAGAGGAGTCCGTTCTGATATGGACGTGGCCCCCAACGGTGCCTCCAGAGTCCTCCAGGGGGTCCTGAGGAAGCCAGGCTCCTGTGAGTGTGGACATGGCCCCAAGTGTTCCTGTGTCATAGTCAGTGGGTCCAGAAGACGCCAGGTCTCCTGTCACTGTGGACTATGCTTCACATCCTCTGGAAGCCTCACAGCAAGTCCTCAGGAGGCCGGGGGCTCCTGTCAGCCTAGACATAGCCTCACATCCCCCAGAAAACTCACTGTGGGTCCTGATGAAGCTGTGGGCTCCTGTCAGCATAGACCCAGCCCCATATTTCCCGAAGCCAAAGTGCAGGTCCTGAGGAGGACAGGGGTCCTGTCAGTGTTGACGTGGCCCCACATTTTCCTCAAGCCTCACCATAAGACCTGAGGAGGCTGGGGGCTCCTGTCAGCATTGACAGGGCTCCAAATCTTCCCAAAACTTCACAGTGTGTCCTGAGAAGGCCGGAGATTCCTGTCAGTGTGCATGCGGCACTCACATCTTTCTTAAACCTCACCAGAGGCCCTGACAAGGCTGGGGTCTTCTGTCCGCATGGACGCATACTCATATTTCCCAAAGACTAGACCAGGGGTCCTGAGGAAGTCAGCATCCTGTTGTGTGGACATGACCACACGTACTACCAAAATGTCACTGAGGGTACTGAGGAGGCCGTGGCTCCTGTCACTCTGAAAGCGGCCCCCAGCTTCCAGAAGCCTCAACTTATATCCTGAGGGGTCTGGGAGTTTCTGCCAGAGTGGACACGGTGCCACATCTTCCTGAAGCCTCCCCGCGGGTCCTGAGGTGGCCCAGAGGCTCCTGTCAGCGTGGATGCGGGCCCACAATTTCCTGAAGCCTCCCCGCGGGTCCTGAGGTAGCTCAGGGTTTCCTATCAGGGTGTATGTGGGCCAACATCTTCCTGAAGCCTCACCGAGGGTCCTGAGAGGACCGGGGCTCCTGTCAGCGTGAACACGGCCCAATATCCCCCTTTAGACTCCCTGCGCGTCCTGAGGAGGCTGTGGCTGATCAGGGTGGACGCGTCCCCATATCTTCATCAGGCTTCCCCAGCACAGGCTGGCTCCTATTAGTGCAGGCAGATGAGGCCTACTGCACATGCGGGCACCCTGGGTGAGGCCTGGGCTTGGGCGCCCCCTTTGCGATGCTAGGCGCTGCAGGAGGCTGTGCAGGAGGCGGCTTGCTGGTGCAGGGGGCCACACCTGCCTCCTTCCAGGCTCCAGCTGTGGCCTGTTAGCATTGGAAACGTCTCACTGAAAAGGAGTCCAACACCCAGCTTCCCCAGAAATACTTAAGGACAAGGAATTGGAGCCCACAGACTGCAAAATGAAATGTGGACCAGACTTTAGCAAGTCCTGCAAAATTCACTCAACTCCCTTCCACTGTGGGTGGGACTGCGGGCTGGTGAAGCCGCCCTGGAAACAGTGTGGAGGCTCCTCAGGAAGTTACAAATACAGACGCCCTGCGACCAGCTGGTGCAGGGCCTGGAGCTGACTCCGAAGATACAGATACAGTGAGACTCAGGGAACCTGCACCGCAATGTCCACAACAGCCAGGTCCACAGTAGCCACACTGTGTGAGGTATCTCGGTGCCCTCAGGCAGATGATGAATAAAGAGGATGGGAGATAGATGATGGTCATAGAGAGAGGAATGGTGCTCAGGTATCAAAGAGAAGGAGATCTTGCCATTTGCAATGATGTGGATAGAACTAGAGAAATCATGTTAAGTGAAATAAGTCAGTCGGGAAAGAGAATGACTGTGGGGTGTCATTCATAGGTGGAATTAAAGAAGCAAAGCAGATGAACATCTGTGAAGGGAAGGAAAAACAAATAAGATGAAAACAGATGCAGGAAATACAGACTCTTAATTATAGGAAACAAACTGAGGGTCGCTGGAGGGTAGGGGACGGGTGAGGGGATCACAGGGGACCGGCATGAAGAAGGGCACGTGATGTCACGTGCACTGCTGTTATCTCCAACTGGTGAATCCCTGAATTCTTCCTCTGAAAGTATAATACACTATCCATTAATTAATTGGGTTTAAATTAAATTAAGTTAAAAAAATCAGTTGTATCAGAGCACAATTCCTTCTAGAATCTCTGTTCTGCTCCTTCAGCTTATGCCGGGACCACCTCCCTTGTGTCTGGTTTGTTTAAGTAGGCTCCATGCCTCATCCATGGCCCAGCCCCCGGCTAGAACTCATGACCCCGACCCCGAGATCAGGACGGGAGGTGAGGTCAGGTGTCGAATGCTTAACTGACAGCCAGCCAGGGGCGCGAGAACAACACTGCTATATCCTGTGTCTCTGTGACATCGTTTGAAATAGGAAAGTGCCATGTCCCTCTCTGGCCTGCTCCTCCAATACTGATTTGCTGTCCGGGGTTATTTTGGGGGGCGGATGGATGTTATGGTTTTTTTTTTTCCTATTTCTAAGATCTGCGACCATGATTTTGATTGGAATGACATTGAAACTGAGGGTGGCTTCAGGAACTGCGGACATTTTCACAAGATGAAGCTCCCACCCCCGAGCCCAGGAAGGCCTCCCAGAGCCTGGTATGGCTCAGTGCACAAGTCTTGTGTTCCTTTGTTTCTGTCTCATTATTTATTCTCTGTGATGCTCCTGAGAAGGGAGTCACGTCCTTCATTTCCTTCCTGAGTGCTCATTGTCGGGATACAGCAAGGCTATTCTGCTGTGTAGGGTCAGTTTGTGTCCCCTGACTTTACTGAACTCACTCCTTAGTTCTAACAGGCTTGGTGGAGGCTCTCGACTTTCCTGTTTCTAGTACCACGTCCTCAGCATACAGGGACAGTGTGAGTTCCCCTTCCAGTTGTGGAACCTTTGCTGTTTACAGCTTAATGTCCTAAGAAAGCCCGACAATAGAATAAAAATTGAGTCCAGGCAAAGGGCAGGAAGCCCCTATTAGAATGAGAACAGAGCTCAATGCCCTAGAAGGCCCCATATCAAAATGTAAACAGAACTTGAGGAATTGCTCCAGCCCTCCTGGAGGTCCGGAGATCAGCACTTAAAACTAAGCTAAAACCCACCTCGGGGTCCAAGTCCCTGCTCCGCTATGTCGGGTGTACTTGGATACAAGCTCGAGCTTGTAAATAAACCCTCGTGTGTTTGCATTGGTGTCGGCTTCTCGGTGGTTTCTCGGATTCGCAATCTTGGGCAAAACAGTCTGAGAAAAAAAAAACAAAACAAAAGGAAGCTTGGACGCAGGCAGAGTAAAAGCAGGGTTCTGAGAGAAGCAGTGGAGACTCGGGGTGTTGGCAGGTCTTTTGTGTAGTCCCTTGCAGATGGGGGGTGGGGTGGGGGGGGTGGGGGGATGCTCAGCCCCAGAGCCAGAGGACTCAATGTCCCCACCCACATCCCGCCCATCAGGAGAGTCTCAGGGAGCAGCACAGCGCCGCCCACTGGAGGCCAGAGGCGCTGACGCCCACCCTGCCTCTGACCCCACAGTTGCATCTCCCAGGCAGATGTGCACCTAAGAATCAGCGCCATGGCCCATCCCGAGACCCTGCACAGACCACTCACTGCCACCAAGTTGTCGGACCACAGAGGCTGCAGAGCTTGAGCTCTGCCTGGAAAGTAGGGTCTAGCTTCCTTTGTACTTTGTGCTTTATTTTCATTTATTTTCTTTGATTCTTTTTTATTAATTGCCTTATTTTAATTTTTATGTATGTACCTTATATATTTCTTTTTTTTTAATATTTTATTTATTTATTCATAGAGACACACAGAGAGAGAGAGAAAGAGAGAGAGGCAGAGACACAGGCAGAGGGAGAAGCAGGCTCCATGCAGGGAGCCTGATGTGGGACTTGATCCCGGGTCTCCAGGATCACACCCCGGGCTGCAGGCGGCGCTAAACCGCTGCGCCACCGGGACTGCCCCTGTACCTTATATATTTCTTATTTTTACTATTATGGTACTTTAATTGTGTTTCTTATTTTGGAATTTAGAATCTTTAACAAGCAGGCCAAAATAATCTGGTGTTTTTTATTTTGGGAGGGTAGTTGTTATTGTTTTTCTTGGTTTTCCTTTTTCTTCCTTCTTTTATGGAAAAAATAATGATATGGAGAAATTCAACTCCATAAAATAACTGAGGTAGTACTCACAGCCAGGAAGTTCATCAATACACATATATGATATCTAATTACAGTTTAAAACAATGATTATAAAGGTAGCAGCTGGGCTGGAAAAAGAGCACAGAAGAAAACTAGAGAATTCCTACTGTAGAAATAAAAGAACTAAAATCTAGTCAGGCCAATGTTAAAAATGCTATAACTGAGATGCAGTCCCAAGTGGAAGCCTTCAAAACAAGAAAGGTTATGGACCACAGAGGCAGACATAGGGAACTCAGCCACTTATTAAAACAATAACATTTATATCATAGGAGACTCAGATAATGAAGAGAGAGAAAAGGTGGGCCTTGCTCAGCCATTAGAAAAGACAAATGGCCACCATTTGATTCAACGTGGATGGAACAGGAAGGTATCATGCTGAGTGAAGTAAGTCAATCGGAGAAGGACAAACATTGTATGTTCTCATTCACTTGGGGAATATAAATAATAGTGAAAGGGAATATAGGGGAAGGGAGAAGAAATGTGTGGAAAATATCAGAAATGGAGACAGAACATAAAGACTCCTAACTCTGAGAAATGAACTAGGGGTGATGGAAGGGGAGGAGGATGGGGGTGGGGGTGAATGGGTGACGTGTACTGAGGGGGGCACTTGACGGGATGAGCACTGGGTGTTATTCTGTATGTGGGCAAATTGAACACCAATAAAAAGTAAATTTATTATTAGAAAGAAAGAAAGAAAAAGTGGCATCTGGGTGGCTCAGTCAGTTAAGCTTCTGCCTTAGGCTCAGATCATGATCCAGGTCCCAAGGCAGGCTCCCTGAAGCAGGGAACCTGCTTCTCCCTCTCCATCTACCCCTCTCACTAATGGTTTTTCTCTCCTCTCTCTCTCAAATAAATAAATAACATCCTGAAAAAGAAACAAACAGAAGGAAGAGAAATCTCCCATGTATTAGAATTTCAAAGAAGTTGTCCAGACATTCCACCCTCAAGTTGATTAGCATAGCCTCCCACTCTTATGTGTGGAATACACATAGTAACTTCCTTCTACAAAATATAATATGAAAATCTTAATATAAAAATAAAAATAATAATAATAATAATAATAATAATAATAAAATCACTTTACTATGGAGAAAGCTGACAAACACTACCTCAGCAAGATGATCAGATCAATACCAAGACTGATAAATCATGTTGATAATATCTATCCTTTATATGATATAATAAAAATGGCAGTATATCTCTGTGTATAATCCACAAAAACAGTTCAATGATGAGATAAACAACAGACATGTCCCAACTGAGGTAAATTTTACAAAATACTCTACTTCTCAAAGTGTTCCAGTTCAACGACAACAAGGAAAGGCTGAAAGACTGTCACAATCCAGAGGAGCCTAAGAAAACACGAGTACAAATGGAATGTGATATGAAGGATAGTAACTTAGCAAAATCTAAGGAAATCTGAATAACGTATGGTCTTTGGTTAATGCGACTATTTTAATATTGATTCATTAGCTAATATTTGTACCGGACTAATATAACACCACAATCATATCCCTGCCCCACACCATCCACCACCACACCACCGGCCTCCAGCAAGGACCCAGTGCAGCTGCCCCCCTGTGGGACATGCTCAGCCTCCCCAGGGTTCTCTGGATACCCTGCTCCCATCAGAAGCCCGATTGTCCCATAGAGAACCCAGGGCTTGCAGGGAGGAGGGAAGGCAAGGATCCCCGAAGTGGTGGGTGCAGGTGAGTGGTGCAGAGGACACATTGGGCCCTGCCTCCGCCCACTGTGCCTCCTGGAGTTCGGCACACCCTGCACAGGACACCAGCCCCTAACCCAAAGGGACCTGGGCTGACCTGGCCCCGCGCTCTGTGGGGGCTGAGGTGATTTGAGCCCCACCCAGGCCCAAAACAAAGACTAATGGGATCCAGGCCCCCATGGTCCTGGCTAGCCCTGGATTCTGGCCCCAGGATGAGTGAGCCCTCTCACAGCTGGACGTGGCCTCTTGGGCCCTGTGTGTGCCACACAGATCCAGGTCACTGACCTAGGGCAGGCTGGGGGATCCCGGGACAACCCAGGGTGGGGAGAGGATGAATAGGCCGGTTGGCCCCACCCGACCCCACACCAGGAGGCAGGCTCCAGGTATTGGGTATTGGGGCCCCAGAGGGCCCAAGGCCAGGGTCCAGCTGCCCTGTGGGTCCCAGTGCAGGAGCCCATGAGCTGCAGGTCCAGGTCATCTCTGCTGTCCTCAAAACAGTCACTCAGGCTGAAAACTCAGGACACACGCCCCCACCCGGAGTCCACACATGCTCCCACAATGTGGACCCTAGCACCCGCCCCCCCACACACTGTGTGATTCTTGCCCTCCCCTAAAGGACAGAAAGGTCTCCCTCCCCAGGGGAAGGCTCACATTAGGCTCTGAGCCCGTTTGCTGTAAAAAGTCAATAAAGTTTTGTGGTGCGAAAATGCATAGCCAGGCCATTTCTGTGTCTCCTAGAACTCTGCATGGGGCGTGGAGAGATACCCAGAGAGGAGGAGGGGGCACCATCCAGGCCCCAAACAGCCCCTGCAGGGGCGCCACCAGGTACACACAGCTGACGTCCCCACGGGCCTTCCAGGGGTGGCCAGATGCCAGGGTCAGGACCCACAGACTTTCCTGGGACTCAGGCTCTGCCCACTGGGCCAGGAGGTGCTGGGACAGAGTGACAGCCAGGGAGCTTCAGGTCACCAGGGTCTGTGCACAGCGACCTGGGAGGTCTGTGCTCCCTCTGTCCTGATGAACGAGGATGGCCGAGTTCCGGAGCACTTATTCCTGTCCCCACATCCCCATGCCTGTGTGCCTGCGGCACAGAGGGCCTGTGGGGCGGTCAGCGTGGCCCTGGAAGGGATGCCAGGACACCAGGCCTTGGTGTTTTGCCCAAGATTGTAAATCAGGGAAACCACCAAGGAGCCCACACCGATGGAAACTCCCGAGGGTTTCTTTACAAGCTGGAGCTTGGGTGTAATTGCAACCAACACAGTGGAGCAGGGACATGGATCCCGAGACTAAGAGGCATAGCAGCTTTATAGGGGCCAGTGGCACATGGGATTCACAGAAAGTTGCACGATCATGCCGGTCCACAAGCTGGTGGCTGATTGAATTACACCTTACCCTATAGTATCCAATTGAGCTGGCCTATTACTTTGGTCAGAATCGTCGCACAGTTTTGGGGGACACAAAGCAGGGTTACATTGTTATAAGCCGATTTCCGATTAGAGTGTGCCCAGCGGCCTGACTAGGGTGGGGCAGCACCTTAAGCAATAAGCAGGTCATGTGGGGGTCATAGGGGAGGTGGCAGGTGTAGCACAAAATGGAATCAGTCCTGCCCTGCTTGTCCAGGAGTAGGGGATTTTTGTTAACTTTCCTGGGTCCCACACTTGCAGCTCATGCACCTCGGCTACCCTGACCAGGTGGACTCAGCCTGCACAACTTGTGGTGCTGGATCTCTCACACCAGCGTGTGGAGGGCACCCTCCTTGCCCTAGTGAGTAGGGGCTGGATGAGCATGGGGCTCGCCAGAAGGCCAGGCAGCACAGGGGACCTAGAACCCCAGCCCTCACCCCAACTCGACTCCCACACACAGGCAGCAACAGGGCTCTCCACCATGGGCAGCTCCTCAGGATCTCCCCCAGGCAGCGCAGAGGTCTGGCTCCCTGATGGAGAGGCATCAGGGAGAAGAGAAGCAGCCTGCGCTCAGCGGGACCCCCTGCTGGACATGGGAATGTGGCGGAGTCCGAACTTCAAGCTCAGCTGACCCCCCAGAGGAAAGTCACTGCAGGAGCGAGCCCCGAGTAAGCAAGGAGAACCCAGCTATCTGCCCAGCGCCAGCACCAGAAATGATGTTGTGCCAACCATTTCGGCATTTGGGTGACCCAGCCAGAGGATCAGATAGCTGCACGTGATATCTGCATGTGATAGACACACACACAACCCAAAACCAACAAAAGTCGGAATCCCCCAATGTTGTCAAACAGCAGTCAGATGGTTACATACACGACGCTGTGGTCCCCAATAGGATACATGGAAGACGCTATAAACCATGACTGCAGAGGTAGTGGAGGCACGGAGATGTGCCTGCTGGGTTTCAAAAAGGAGCACAGAGAGGTTGGAAGCATCCTACGGAGGGGGTGCCCCTCCTAGGATAGGACACCAGGTCCCTGTGAAGGCTACGGATGGTGAAATCTGTCCTCCTCTCTTTCAGCTTCTGGTTTTCCTCCTCTTTTGTTCTTCCTAATTCTAGTTTAGCCGCCACCCTGCATCCAAGACTATGACCAAAGAGGCTTCGTTATGACATCGCATCCTAAAGGAGGCCGAGCTCTGGCTACCGTGTTCAGAAACGGTCATTGCCTAGGTGTATGTTGATCCCCCGAAGTCGTGGCTTCACGGCTCTTCTCTCCCTGCAGAACGAGGGGAACCACAGGTCTTACATTGAAAGACGCCCACTTACACTGAGGCAGGACTATCCCTTGTGGAGGACGTCATCTGGGCTAAGTAGGACAAGTGGGGCGATCAAGAATAGTTTGCAGGTGAGACATAAGCAAACACTTACCTTTGATGTCATGCTTTATTTGTTCATCCATTTATTATTTGTTAAATATTTTCGTTTCATGTCCTCTCTATACCCAACATGGAGTTCAAACTCACAACCCTGAGATCAAGATCCCCCAACCAGGCCAGCCAGGCACCCCAGTGCCATGTTTCATAACTCTTTGCTTCCTTGCCTATCTCTGCATCGAACTGGAACATTAAGTCCTGGACGGGAAGCTTTAGTTACCTCCGAATCCTAGAATGTTCTCACTGTATCCCAATCCTAGATTGACATTTACCATTGAATAGCACTTTAAATAAATAGTCAGTAAAATAACTACTACAGTAAAGGAAATTATCAACTATTCACGTGTGTGGGCCCTGCTCCCTGGGCTCCCAGGGAAGCTGTGGTTTCTTTCACATTGATCAGGTCCAAATGACTCCACCACACCTCAAAGCGTGGGCTCAGTTTCTGCCCTGACACATGCAAGACCCCTGCTTCAATTAACATGTATCAATCAATCAAAGAGAGCCTGACCGGCTCAGTGTGGTTCGTAAGAACATGGGACTCTTGTTCTTGCGGTAGCAAGTTCAAGCCCTATGTTGGCTGTAGAGATTACAGAAAAATAAAATCTTAAAAAAATCAATCAGTTGATCTTGGAGAGACAGAGCCCCGGATCCCACAAGGGCAGAGAGCCAACCTACGAATCTACTCACAATATTATAAGCAGCAGTGCACAAAAATTGTACTTTCAGAAGTCTCCTAGAGTGGGGGACACACCAGCCTTAAGGTGTTCAAGTGGAGAAGTGGGGGGCAGTCCCTGGAGCGACAGGGTGGGCTCAGGATCCCAGGGGTCCCAAGGACAGTGGCGCCAACTGTTCCCAGGCACAGGAGCAGGAACCCGGCTGAGAGCAGCGGGGCTCGGGCCAGCTGTCTGCCCTGTGTGGCCATAAGCTGCAAACCCCTGTGCAGTTATGGGGCCCAGTTCCTGGGACAGAGCAGCAAAGGCCAGGAGTGTGCGGACACCCTCCCGGGCAGGAAGAGAACAGGTCTCCACCAGGGCAGCCCCTAAAATTTGAAGTTTTAAACTTCAGTCACTTGTCTGTGGGGAGGCTGAGAAAATTGAGGCCATTCCACTTTAAGTTCACAGTTAGCACAAGTACTGCCATCCCAGGACCCTGTGTATAAGAGCTAAAATTTACATTACTTCAGTTACAGGAAAAAAAGAAAAAAAACTTACAGCTTAAGGTCCCAGAAAGCCCCATATTAGAATGAGAACAAAGCTCAATGCCCTTGAAGGCCTCATATCAAAATGTAAACAGAACTTGAGGAATTGCTCCAGCCCTTCTGGAGGACCCTGAGACCAGCCCTTAAAACTAAGCTAAAACCCACCTCGGGGTCCAAGTCCCTGCTCCGCTGTGTGGGGTATACTTGGTCCCAACCTTGAGTTTGTAAATCAACCCTCGTGTGTTTGCATCGGTGTCTGCTTGGACAATCTTGGGCACAACACCCCCAAGTGTTGGGCACTTGCAATCTTGGGCACAACACCCCCAAGTCCCCTCCCCACCTGGACTGATACCCTGTCCCCTCCCACCCAGGCTGACCCTCAGTCACCTCCCGCCCACAGCGGCTCACCACAGCCCCTCACAGAGGTCCCACAGCCACGGTCGGCACTCTGGCCATCCCCGGCCTCCCAGGAGAAGAAAGGAGATTTCAGCAGGACACACTCCTATGGTGGTCCCAGGGCTCCCTGCCCAGGATGGCAGCTGGTGACTGGCCAGTGTCTGTGTCCCTGACGCCGGCTCCTCCTCCCCGGTTTTCCCGCAGGAAATGGAGGAGGCCTCGACTCCTCCAGGGACATCATGCAGATAGACCTGGACATCAACAAGATGTTTAGCAGCAAAATTAAGTTTTGGGATTGCTAGAGGGTGGGGAGAGGCTGTTGAGTCAGGGGGCTTCTAGGCCCCGGGGGAGGCCCAAGGGCTTCTGGGTAGGGAACACCGGGCTTAAGAGGCCGGGGAAGCAACAGCAGCCAGCAACACACCACTGTATGGTTGGGTGCAGGGGATGACACCCATGCCCCAACCCCCGGGGCTTCGGGGTTGAGGGGGTCACTAGGTCGGTGCCTCTAGGGGTTTCCATGGGAGCTGAACCACACAGGGGCGAGGGACGGCCCCTTGAAAAGCAGGGGGCTGCGGTGGGGCCCGTGGAGGGCAGTAACCGGACCTGCGGGCCAGGCGGCATGGCCGTGGCTGGAGCAGGACACACATCGTTCCCATGAGGGTCGGACGGGTCAGGGTGACACCCACACTCGGTGTTTTATATATATCTAAATTCTATGCATTTAATTTGAGACAATTTGCAATTTGTAAGCATACATAGTATGATGACCCCCAGATAATGCCCCCGGTCCAGCCAGCGTCCTGCACTGACCACACGGTGTCCCAGGGGCAGGTGTCACAGCAAACCCCAGACTGGGATCGCCTTTATCTGTAGACATATCCATGTGCGTCTGAGAGAAAGTGGATGCCCTGTGTCGGCAGGCCCCCCATGTCATCCCCTCTTTCCCCACCCCCACAGCATCCCCCTTCATCATCATCCCCAATGGCATCCCACCTATATCATCCCCCTCACACTGACACAGCCCCACACAATCCCCACCCACACTATTCCCCCCACCATCCCCCCTGCACCGTCCCCCACACTCCACCACCATCATGCCCCTGCCCCCACAACATCCACCCCCACAGCATCTCTCCCCAGCAAGGACCCTGGGCAGCTGCCCCCTGTGGGACATACTCAGCCTCACCGGGGTTCTCTGGATACCCTGCTCCCATCAGAAGACCGGGTTTCCCATAGAGTACCCAGGGGTTGCAGGAAGGAGGGAAGGCAGGGAGCCCCAGACAGGGTGGGTGCAGGTGAGTGGTGCAGAGGACCCACTGTGCCCTGCCTCCACCCACTGTCCCTCCTGGAGGGCGGCACACCCTGCATAGGACACGCCCCTAACCCAGAGGGACATGGGCTGGCCTGTCCCCAGGCTCTGTGGGGTTGGGGTGATTTGAGCCCCCCCAGGCCCAACACAAAGACTAATGGGATCCAGCCCCCCATGGCCCTGGCTAGCCCTGGATTCTGGCCCCAGGCTGAGAGAGCCCTCCCACAGCTGGATGTGGCCTCTTGGGCCCTGGGTGTGCCCCACAGATCCAGGTCGCTGACCTAGGGCAGCCCTAGGAATCCCGGGACACCCAATGTTGGGAGAGAAGGGGCAGGCCGGTGGGCCACACCCACACCCACACTAGGAGACAGGCTCCACCAGGTTCTGGGGCCCCAGGGCCCCGAGACCGGGGTCCAGCTACACTGCGGGGAACAGTGCAGGAGTCCATGAGCTCAGGTCCAGCTCAGCTCTGCTGCCCTCAGAATCGTCTCTCTTGCTGAAACCTCAAGACACGTCCCCACCCGGAGTCCAAACATGCTCCCAGGTGGGGGACTCCAGCACCCGTCCCCACTCCACATGTGATTCTTGCCCTCCCCTAAAGGACAGAAAGGTCTCCCTCCCCAGGGGAAAGCACGTGCCCTTGGCTCTGAGCCCCATTGCTGTAGATCGTCAATAAAGTGTTGTGGTGCGAAAATGCACAGCCAGTCCATTTATGTGTATCCCAGAACTCTGAGCAGAGGGCGTGGAGAGACCCCGAGAGAGGAGGAGGGGCTACATCCATGCCCCAAACAGCCCCTACAGTGGCGCTGCCAGTCACACCCAGCTGACATCCTCACATGCCTTCCAGGGGCTGCCAGACACCAGGGTCAGGCACCATAGACTTTACTGGGACTCAGCCTGTGCCCAGCAGGCCAGGAGGGGCTGGGACAGAGTGACAGCCAGGGAGCCTCAGGGTACCAGTGTCTGTGGAAGAGACCTGGGTGGTCTGTGCTCTCTCTGTCCAGGGGGCCAGGGCTGGCTGGGTTCCGGGGCACTTCCTCCCCTCCCCGTATCCCCGTGCCTGTGTGCCTGGGGCACAGAGGGCCTGCGGGGCGGTAGCGTGGCCCTGGAAGGGATGTCAGGACAACAGGCCCTTGTGTTGTGCCCAAGATTGCTAATCCGAGAAACCACCAAGGAGCCCACACCGATGCAAACTCCCGAGGGTTTCTTTACAAGCTGGAGCTTGGGTCCAAGTGCACCGGACACAGAGGTGTAGGGATTTGGACCCCGAGACTAAGAGATGTAGAAGCTTTATAGGAGCCAGTGGCACATGGGAATGCTGAAAGATGCGTAGTCATGTTTGTCCACACGCAGGTGGCTGGTTGAATTACACTTTACCCTATAGTATCGACTTGAACTGGCCTATTACTTTGGTCAGAATTGGGCGCAGCTTTTTGTGGCACAATGCAGGGTTACAATGTGATGACCCGATTTCAGATTAGGGTGTGCCCAGCGGCTTGAATCGGGTGGGGCAGCGCCTTAAGCCATAAGCAGGTCACGTGGGGTCATAGGGGAGATGGCTGGTGGAGCACAAAATGGAATCAGTCCTGCTCTGCTTGTCCAGGGGTAAGGGATTTTTGTTAAATTTACTGGGTCCCACACTGCAGCTCACGCACGTGGGCCACCCTCACAAGGTGTACTCGGCTTGCACACCTTGTGGTGCTAGATCTCTCACACCAGCATGTGGAGGGCACCCTCCTCGCCTTAGTGAATAGGGGCTGGGTGAGCATGGGGCTCAGCCTGAAGGCCAGGAAGCACAGGGGACCAAAGAACCCCAGCCCCGTCTCCACCCAGACTCCCAAACACAGGCAGTCCCAGGGCTCCCCACCCATGGGCAGCTGGCTCCTCAGGAGCTCCCACCAGGATGGCCCCGAGGTCTAGCTCCCTGCTGGAGAGGCATCAGGGAGAAGATAAGCAGCCAGCGCATGGCAGGACCCACTTCCGCACATGGGAATATGGCCAAGCCGGACCTTCCAGCTCAGCCTACCCTCCAGCGGAAAATCACTGCACGCGCGAGCCGTTGGTCTGCCATGAGAGCCTAGCTAGCCGCCCAGCGCCAGCACCAGAAATGATGTTGTGCCAACCATTTCGGCATTTGGGTGACCCAGCCAGAGGATCCAATAGCTGCACGTGATAGCTACATGTGATAGACACACACACACCACACAACCAACAAAAGTTGGAATCCACCCAATGTTGTCTAACAGCAGCCGGATGGTTACATACACGACGCTGTTGTCCCCAATATGATACATGAAAGACGCAATAAACCATGACTTCAGAGGTGCTGGAGGCACAGAGATGTGCCTGCTGGGTTCCAACAAGGAGCACAGAGGGGCAGGAAGCATCCTACGGAGGGGAGGCCCCTCCTTGGAAAGGACATCATGTCCCTGTGAAGGCTACGGATGGTGAAATCTGTCCTCCACTCTTTCAGCTTCTGGTTTACCTCCTACATGCCATTTTCCTCAATCATAAGACCAAAAATTTATTTTATGTTTTTAAATTTCTTTTATTGGAGTCCAATTTGTATGAATTCTTGCTTCAGCAAGGGTGTCATTCAGGAGGAGAGGAGAGATAATGATTTTCCCAGACAGGCAAAATATAAAGGAGTTCATGACCATTTAACCAGTCCAGTAAGGAATTTTAAGAGGGACTCTTCTAGTGGGGGAAAAAAAGAGACCAAAAACAACAACTCTAGAAAGGCCCAGAGTACGTCACCAGAAACACCAACTCTTCCGGTAACACAAAATCACAAAGTTCATATCTTTGAATAATCACTCTGAATGCTGATAGACTAAATGCTCCAATCAAAAGATATAGGGTACCAGAGTGGCTTAAAAAACAGGATCTGGGATGCCTGGGTGGCTCAAGGTGTTGAGCATCTGCCTTTGACTCAGGGTGTGATCCTGGAGTCTGGGATCGAGTCCCATATGGGGCTCCTGGTGGGGAGTCTGCTTCTCTTTCTCCCTAATTTTCGGCCTCTCTCTCTCTCTCTCTCATAAATAAAATCGTTATTAAAAAAACAAGATCCATCTGTATGCTGCCTACAAGATGCTCACCTTAGACCTAGACACACCAGCAGATTGATAGTCAGGGGAGGGAAAATCATCTACCACGCTAATGGATATCAAACGAAAGCTGGAGGACCCATACTTATATCAGACAAAAGAGATTTAAAACCAAACCCTGGGGGACACCTGGTGGCACAGTTGTTGAGCATCTGCCTTCGGCTCAGGGTGTGATCCTGGGATCCCAGGATCGAGTCCCACATCGGACTCCCTTAGGGGAGCCTGCCTCTCCCTCTGCCTATGTTTCTGCCTCTGCTTCTCTGT